>NC_132846.1:48664286-48969619 GCF_048164855.1 Canis lupus baileyi | reverse complement strand
AAGTAACATCTCAGTATCACCCAGCTAGTAATTGGCCAGAGCCAGGATTTGAACCAGGTCTACCCAATCTAGAGTTCATGTTCTTTCCCCAGACAATACTGCTGAGTAAATGAAGCAGTGAATGGATGCTAGTTTCAGAAAGGGTCTGAGATGAAGACCATTTGCATGAGCTTGGTCCCTAAAGGAGAGTGTAATGAGGGATGGAGTGTCCCCCAGTCCGGCTGAGGCTTTCTAGGCCCTGTCCACATCCCAGCCTTTCTCTTCAGAGCTGGGCACGTGGAGCACACAAGGACAGATCGCAGGCTGCAGAGACTCCTTCAGACCCAGAGGGAGCTGATGTCCAAGGAGCTCTGGCTGTACAGTAGGTAGAGGGAGCCCTGGGAGGCAGAAGCCACAGGAGCGGGGTAGTCCACTTCCCTTCGCACACCTCCCTGCTGTCTCTCTGCACTACTGTTAGCTGTGGTGAAGGAATTAAGCAGAGGGAGCCACTGCCTTTGCCATGAGCATCTTTGGGAGAACGAGGATCCAGGGAATAGCTTGGTCCTCCTTGGCTTCCTCTTCCCTCAGAGCATGAGGATGGTCCCTGGGTCTCTTACCCTGGGTGTTTTTGTCCTCTGCAGTTGGGGTCAACACGTTTGACTATCTGGGCAGCATCCTGAGTTACGTTGTGATCGCCATCCCTATTTTCAGTGGTGTCTATGGAGACCTGAGCCCCACAGAGCTTAGCACTCTGGTCAGCAAGGTGAGGATCCCTTCTGGTGACCCTTCAGGCCCTCCCCTCTGCCGTTTGGCCTGGCGCCCAGGGCCTTGGAGCCAGGGCCTACGCTCACTGTTCACTGTCCTGTGCAGAATGCCTTTGTGTGCATTTACCTCATCAGCTGCTTCACCCGGCTCATCGATCTCTCCAGCACACTCTCAGATGTGGCTGGTTACACACACAGGTAAGGCTGTGTCCGGCCCCTCTCCAGGTCCTGAGGAAAGCATGTGCCGTGAGAAGTAACTGAATGAAAAAAGAAAGAGGGAAACCATATGCTAGTGGGTGTGAGAAGGAGTAACATGTTTGCCTGTCCCGCCCCGCCCCGAAAACTCAGGTTTTCACTTTTTGCCTAGGATTGGGGAACTCCAGGAGACCCTGCTGGACATGTCCCTGAAGTTACGGGGTGGCGAGATCCTGGATGAGAGTGAGTGGAACATGGACAGGTGGGTGCCAGGCTGGCAGGGCAGTGCGGTGGTGGTGGAGGCAACTCTGGGTGCCCTCAGCTTGGGTTTGCCTTGGAGCCGTGCCCTTTCCAGCTGGGCAGCAGAGTTTTGTGGAGCAGATGCCAGAGCTGCCTGCCTAGTGCCAGGCACGTTACAGGTATTCATAGGCAGCGGTACTGTTCCAGCATCTGTTCCAGCATCTGGCACCTGTTGTGGTCATTTACACCTTCCCCCAGCTGCTGGAAGCACAGTGCACACACCTGCCTGGACCCGAGATGAGAAAACAAATCTGAGTGGTATCTCCCACTGAGCCCTGCCACCTGCCCCTCGCCTTGGGGTATGCCAGCTCTCTCCTTCCCCGGCCTGGCTCACACCCACATGTGTCTTTACCCATGTCTCATTGCATGCACTCTGATGTTTCTGACCTTTCTGTGCACTGAGGATTTGTTTCATGTCCTCGCTTTTCTTTTCTTTTTTTTTTTTTTAAGATTTTATTTATTTATTCATGAGAGACACACACAGAGAGAGGCAGAGACACAGGCAGAGGGAGAAGCAGCCTCCATGCAGGGAGCCCGACGTGGGACTCGATCCTGGGACTTCAGGATTACGCCCTGGGCTGAAGGCAGCGCTAAACTACTGAGCCACCTGGGCTGCCCGTGTCCTCGCTTTCTTGGGCTAATTACCCAACTGTTCTGTGTCTCACTTTCTTCATCTCTGTGAGAGGAACAGTAATGGAACCTTCCTCTCAGGGTGGTTGTGAGGATTAGATACCATAGTCCATGGAAAGTGCTTGGACAGTGGCCACAGAGTAAGCTTTTGAAAATGGAAACAGCCTGAGGTCCAGGGCTACACACAGCTCTCTCCTTAAGGACTAAAGCCTTAACTGTTGTCCCTGTTTAGAATTCAGGCTTTATGCCACTCTGGGCCTGGGCCTGGGGAGATGGTAAGGAGACCACAGGAGACCAGAGGCTCTGTTCTCTGGGGGAGAGGGGCATCTGTGCAGAGCCAGGAACTCCAGGTCCTTTTACAACCACCACGCCCATCCTGCTATACCTGCTGGTCAACGCGCTGTGCAAACCCACTAGTTTTTAAGTTAGACAGCTTCAGCTCCGTGACACCGAGTGAGTTACTTAGCTGCCAGACTTGGTTTCCTCATCTGCGAAGTAGGGAGAATATTTGTGATCTCTAGGTGATTAAGATCAGTTACGATGGGGCTTCGCACAGCCCTACCTACCGCACAGCCCTACCTCTGTGTTAGTGTGCCTGGGCTGCCACAGCAAAATACCACAGACCGGGTGGCTTATACAACAGATATTTATTTTGTCACAGTTCTGGAGGTTGGAAGTCCAAGATCAGGGTGTTGGCTGGGTTGGTTTCTCCTGAGGCCTCTCTCCTTGGCTTGCAGATGGCCATCTTCTCGCTATGTCCTTTCCTGGCCTTTTCTCTGTGCGCGAGCGTCCCTGGTGTGTCTCCCTCCTCTTAAAAGGCCATCAGCTGTATTGGATTAGAGCTCTACCCTAATGGCCTCATTTGAATGTAATCATTTCTTTAAATACCTCCTCTTCACATGCAGTTACATTCTGAGGCACTAGGGGTTGAGACTTGCCTGCTGTTTTGAAGACACAGTTAAGCCCATAACAACCCCTTGTCCAGAGGTGAGGCCCCCAAGGAGAAGACCCTGCCCCTTGGCAGCACTGACACCACTTATCTTCCCCACACTCCCCTCATCTTCTGAACACAGGGCCCCAGGGTGGCCAGCCGCAGAGCCAGCAGACACAGCTTTTCTCCTCGAGCGGGTCTCCGTCTGTGCCCCCTCCTCTCACAAGCCCTTAATCAAGGATCTGAGCCTGAAGATCTCTGAGGGGCAGAGCCTGCTCATCACGGGCAACACAGGCACCGGCAAGAGCTCCTTGCTCAGGGTTCTAGGTGGCCTCTGGGCAAGCACACAGGGTGAGAATCGGCCCTCCCTGCCTCTGAGCCGGTGTGGCCCGGTGGTGTGCATGTGTGTGATTGTACGTGTGTGTGTATGTGCATCTGTAAAAATCCAGGCATTTTTGTCAGGGAAAGGAAATGAAAGGCATTTCCTTTCTCTGGGAGATCTCAAAATAGAGGTTTCTGTGGGCTTTACAGGCTCAGTGCAGATGCTGACGGACTTTGGACCCCATGGGGTGCTGTTCCTGCCACAAAAACCATTCTTCACTGATGGGACCCTGCGGGAGCAGGTCAGCCTGGGGCCCCCTCCTGCCTCTACCGTAACTGAGACCTCTGGCAATATGACAGGTCTCAGCTCTAGAGAGTTACGAGGCCGAAGGTGAGGTAATAAAGCTCTCCCTGCTCAGGAACTCCCTGGCTCTAAGAACATTTTATTCACATCCATGGATTGGGCCATGTAGTTAGAGCAGCTCCTGGGGGCAGGGTTAACCTGTGGAGGCCAAAACCAAATACCACATACGTTTGTTCAACACCAAGGTTGGATTCTGGCGGCCAGGTCCTTAGGAGTCTCCCAGACCCTTTCTCTGCAGCCACACATCCAAAGGTTGCAGTGACCCTGTCTCACTGTCTGCTGGCCCAGCCTCTCCCACTGGACCCTTGGCTAGGGTGTTCCTTACCGTCATCAGGGGGAGAGGACCCTGGCCTCTGGCAGTTCCTGGGGCTGTTTCTGAGGAAGGTTAGGCTGTGTACAGCACCAGTTCTCTGCCCTCACCTTAGGCCTATGTGGTTTTGTTTTATCAGGTGATATATCCCCTGAAGGAGATCTACCCGGACTCAGGTGAGCTGGGCCTCCTTGGGGCATGTCCTCCCAACTAAATTGCCCCTGCTCTGCCTTTTGGCAGAGGCTCCAGCAAGGCCGCTAGTTTGAGGTCCGTTTTTTTCTCCTCCTTCAAGTGCTTATGATTTTGGGGTCTGTACCCTGACCTCATCTTGTTCTGTCTTCCCCTCCTTGAGGAGAGACACCCATTGGAGGAAGGGAAGGGTTACTTCCTTTGCCTGGCCCTTATGTATTAAGTGCTATGACCCTGTCACTGCAGAGCCTTAGCCCTGATTCTGGCGCCCCCACCCCTGCCCCCTTGCATTATGTACCCCATCTATTCTGGGTACCCAGAAGGAGATGACTTCTTGAGGAAGGCTTCTCTGTTTTGCAGGTTCTACTGATGATGAGAGGATCCTGAGGTTTTTGGAGTTGGCAGGCCTGGTGAGTACAGGCAGGGTCCCTGAGGTCCGAGCTCACCTGGTAGCCCTGACCGCGAGTGCTGGTCCAGCAGAGCTGGCATACTGCCCTGGGCCCCAGACTAGAAGTATGAGCCTGGACGGTGGGAGTGGGGGTATAAAGTGATGGCAGCAGTTGGCCAGCTACAGGCAACAAGGGGGTACATTCTCTGAATCGAATTTTATTTTATTTTAAAAGACTTTATTTATGTATTAATGAGAGACACACCCAGAGAGAGAGAGAGAGAGGCAGAGACACAGGCAGAGGGAGAAGCAGGCTCCATGCAGGAAATCCCATGTGGGACTTGATCCTGGGTCTCCAGGATCACACCCTGGGCTGAAGGTGGCGCTAAACCGCTGAGCCACCTGGGCTGCCCTGAATTGAATTTTATTTTATTATTATTTTTAAGTTTTTTTTTTAAATTTATTTATTCATGATAGAGACAGAGAGAGAGAGAGAGAGGCAGAGACACAGACAGAGGGAGAAGCAGGCTCCATGCCAGGAGCCTGATGTGGGACCTGATCCCGGGACTCCAGGATTGCGCCCTGGGCCAAAGGCAGGCGCCAAACCACTGAGCCACCCAGGGATCCCCCCGAATCTAATTTTAAAATGACAATAAAACTAAGTCAGTCTGCTTTTCCTTGTCATCATGCCCCAGCAAATGTAAACAATGTAGTTGATGGGCTGTTCCTCTCTGCCTGAGGAGGATTGCTAGTGCACCACAGGGGTGTAGCTCTGTCTCAGAGATGTGTGTGATGGGATGCCAGGAAGCAGGGATGGGCCCTCTCACGGACAGCATTCCTTTTGGGTGTGTTACAGTCCAGTTTGGTGACAAGGACAGAGGGTCTGGACCAGCAAGTCGATTGGAACTGGTAAGAAGGGAGTCGGGGTGCTCCAGAGCCAGTTCTCCCGAAAGACAGTGGGTTCCAGGTATTTGCTGCTCATCAGGGACATGTTCATGCCCTCAGGAGCAATGTTTTGGCCTCATCTCATGTGGGCAGCAGGTCTAGACAGTGGTTGAAAGAGGAGGGTGATGTCCATCTGTCCTGGGGCCAGCCTCCCTGCCACAAGAACCTCTTCTTGCTTAGACACATTCTATACAAAAGCCAAGCTATAGCCTCGTCTAGCAGTCCTCTTACTCCCGTTCCTCAGGTATGATGTTCTGTCCCCAGGAGAGATGCAGAGGCTCTCCTTTGCCCGGCTTTTCTACCTACAGCCAAAGTATGCAGGTGAGTGTGCATGCCAGGTACTGTGTGCTCACAAGGGCGCGTGTGTGTGTTCATGTATAACTGGGGAGGTGTTCAGATGGGTAGGAGAGCACCGCTGTGCATGGCTGGACATCTCTGTCCCTGCAGGAGAGGATGGCAGGGCTCTGCCCACGCGGCAGCAAGGTTGGCATCCTCAGAGCAGCTCTGGATGTGTTACACACCAGTCCATAAGCATCACCATTGCAGCAGCCGGAGCCAGCCTTGAAACCTTGTGATTTTATGTGCCTCAGGCTCTGCCATTCATAAGTGGGCAACACCCCCAGTCTGCCTGGCAGAGAAATGGCAGGTGTGAACTTCTTCAGGGGCTGACATCCTTGGGGGAGGTGAGAATCCCTGCTGTGAGCGGTTCTAGGCAGTACTGCGCTTACTGTAGGCAGCTGGGGGATTTTGTCCTACTGCTTGTAGAAGGCTTCCTGGGTGAAGCCTAGCCCCCTGCTCATTTGGCCCATGCTCTTTCGACGGCAGGGGTCTCCTAAGAGCAGCTTGAGTACCAGCTGGGTACCAGCCAGAGGTGAGTGTGATTTGGAGGAGGAATAGAGGTGGGTCAGAGGCAGAACTCCATCTCTTCCCCCTGGATTCTTCCCTCAGTGCTTGATGAAGCCACCAGTGCCCTGACCGAGGAGGTAGAGAGTGAGCTCTACCGCATTGGGCAGCAGCTGGGCATGACTTTCATCAGTGTGGGACATCGACATAGCCTTGAGAAGGTACCCAAGCTCATACAGGTGGTCTCAGGAGGAGGAAGAGCCCAACGGTGGGGCCTGACCAGGGCCAAGGGCCCTTCCAGATAGGGGATATGGGTGGCAGAGAGCGCAGGGGATGGATGGCCTCCTGTTGTTGTGGCCAAGGCAGCCTGATCTCTGTGTCATGCTGGTCTCTTGCAGTTTCACTCCTTGGTTCTGAAACTCTACGGAGAAGGAAGATGGGAACTGAGCAGAATCAAAGTGGAGTGAAGCCATGTGTGGGGCTGGCTGCTGGGAAGGTGCCAAGCTCAGGGCAGATTGGCACTCCCCCAGAGAGACAAGGGGCGAGAAAAGGGGCCTGCAGGGCACGGGAGACCCCTGACCCGCCTCACATGCCCTGTTTGGAGAGTGCTGGCAATAGGGGGGGCACAGTTGGGGGGATGGCCACCTGGTCCTGCCAGGGCACCTCCTGCTACCTCCGCCAGAGCTCCCTGCACTTGCTAAAGAAAAACCTGAAAGTGGGATCTATGACAAATGTAGGATCAAATGGAGAGAGGATATTGGGCTTAAAGTCAAGAGATCCAGAAATCATTTAAATCTGTTAAATTTTGTAACAATATATTTTTACCTTTAATCAACTATTTAAATTTTATAATTTTTTTTTAAAAAAGAAAAGATAAACATTTATTAAAGATTGCAGTTTTCTCCCTTTCCTTTTCTTCTCCACTTTAAGGTGACCTTTTACAATGAATCCCCAGACATTTGTTTAGGAGCCTAGGGGGAAGGGAGTAGCACTCTCTCACTAACCTCCAGGCCCTTCTGTTTTTCTTGTCCTAACCAAGGTAAAAATAAATTTTTCCCTTCAGCCAGCTAAAATAAGGTTAGAGATTTTTCAAAAATAATCTTTGTTAGGGAATAGCAACAACCAAAGGGAACAGACAAAATCCAGGAAGCATGAAAACTTGAGATGGAAAAAGATTGAACCCAAAGCCCTTATTCTAGAATAGTGTTCCCCAGAGTTGAGTTGTCAGAGTAGTACATTCATGATTTTTGTCAGATCTCTGTACTTCTTATACTGTGAATTACTTAATATTTATTATTATTATTTTTTTAAGATTTTATTTATTTATTCATGAGAGACAGAGAGAGAGACACAGGCAGGGGGAGAAGCAGGCTCCATGCAGGGAACCTGACGTGAGACTTGATCCTGGGTCTCAAGGATCAGGCCCTGGGCTGAAGGCAGCACTAAACCGCTGAGCCACCCGGTCTGCCCACTTAATATTTTTAAAATTAACTCAGTTCAGTCTTCAAACCTAACTGATTTTATTTTTATTTATTTTTATTTTTTTTAACCTGATTTTTTTTTAATAGGAAATTCCTTTTTTTTTTTTTTTTAAGATTTTATTTATTTACTCATAGAGACAGAGAGAGAGGCAGAGACACAGGCAGAGGGAGAAGCAGGCTCCATGCAGAGAGCCCGACATAGGACTCGATCCAGGGTCTCCAGGATCACGCCCTGGGCTGCAGGCGGTGCTAAACCGCTGCGCCACCGGGGCTACCCCATAACCTAACTGATTTTAAAGGAAAAATTTATACTTGATATAAATAGAATGTAACTGTAAAAAAATGAATGTAAATAATGTCATGAAATTGCAGTTTGATACTGTGCCTGCAAAGACTCTGAGCCTGAGTCTTGTTCTGTTTGCATAGAGGGAGGGTAAGAGATGTCATAGGGGAGTCAGACATTGGCACCCAAGTGAGAATTTTCTTGCCTTTTTTTTTTTTTTTTTTAAGATTTTATTTATTCATAGACAGAGAGAGAGAGAGAGAGGCAGAGACAGAGGGAGAGGGAGAAGCAGGCTCCATGCAGGGAGCCCGACGCGGGACTCGATCCCAGGCCTCCAGGATCACACCCCAGGCTGCAGGCGGCGCCAAACCGCTGCGCCACTGGGGCTGCCTGAGAATTTTCTTAAAGTTAGAAACCAAAAAAAAAAAAAAAAAAGTTAGAAACCCAGAGTGGGAACTGTAAGGAAACAACTTTCTTACTCTCTTTTTTTCTTTTTAAGATTTTATTTATTTATTCATGAGAGACAGAGGAGCAGAGAAATGGGCAGAGGGAGAAGAAGGATTCCTGTGGGGACCCTGATGCAGGATCAGGACCTGAGCCAAAGGCAGACACTCAACCACTGAGCCGCCCAGGTTCCCCACTCACTCTAAGTCTTGAGGTTATTTACTGCCTTGTTGGTTTTGCTGAAAATTATGCCAGATGTGGGGTGGGAGGGAAATTATAAATGGAAATTGGGGAAGTGCTGTCTGGATTGCTGAAGCCTCTCCAGCCTGGCTCAGCTGGCAAGTAGGCCGCTGGTGTTGTAGGCCAGGAGCCTGTTCCTCCTCAGCTCTGGCCCATAGGCCTGTTGGGGCGCTAGAGCAGTGCATCAAGGTACCTTGCTGAGAGAGCTAAGGTGGCCCCCTGACCAGATCTGATAGCAGGTCAGATCCCCAGTGAAGCCTTCTCAGGGATCTACAGGATTATCAGCTCTACAAAGGCCCACGGAAGCCCTGCAGCCAGTGTCTAGCCCTTTCACAGGGCTGAGAGGGACCTCAAGGTTGGCATCTGCTCCGGGAGCCTTCCCATCCTTGAATCTCCCAATGGCATCCCACCAGGCAATCTTCTGGCCCCTGGTCAAACACATCTAACACGGGACCACCCATCCTTGGACCCCTCTAATGAAGACAATTCTTGCTTAGGTTAATGGGAAACCTGTCTCCCCTTGGGTGTGTGTTAAATTGTGAGGGCCGGGTGTGGAAGGATCTCCTCAATAATTTAATTTCTGTATATTTTTCAATGTAGCTGAAGCTCCCCTCTAGCCTTTTTGCTGATAGCATTGCCTTACTGACCTGGTTTCTCCTCACTAGATGGTTTAGCTCCAGAGCCTTCCTGCAGTTGCTGCTGCTAGCAGATGACTTGAGAGACTAAGTTGGTACCTAACTTGGGGTCTTAGTATTTTCTGTGTCCTCCACCTCAGACTTGTTCTAGCACTGTTTCTGTTGTGAATGCTCAGTGTTCACTCTTGCAGAAGCTCTGCCAGGAGAAAGCTGTTCTTAGGGGCAGACCCCACCTTTACCTATCATTCGTCTCAGAAGGAGGCTACTGAGAGTTTCGGATGAATCCATACACACCTGCATGAAGAAGTCAAGTTATGTGTCCTTGGGATAGAACAAGGACAAAATGTTTATTTTAAATGTTTTCAGGACGCCTGGGTGGCTCAGCGGTTGAGTGTCTGCTTTTGGCTCAGGTCGTGATCCTGTGGTCCCAGGATCAAGTCCCACATCTGGCTTCCTGCATGGAGCCTGCTTATCCCTCTGCCTATGTCTCTGCCTCTTTGTGTCTCTCATGAATAAATAAAGAAAATCTTTAAAAAATAATAAAAATAGGGCAGCCCAGGTGGCTCAGCGGTTTAGCGCCACCTTCAGCCCAGGGCGTGATCCTGGAGACCCGGGATTGAGTCCCACATCTGGCTCTCTGCATGGAGCCTGCTTCTCCCTCTGCCTATGTCTCTGCCTCTCTCTCTGTGTCTCATGAATAAATAAATAAAATCTTTAAAAATAATAATAATAAAAAATATTTTCAAATCAACCAGGCAAATAATCAAATAATCTCCCAAACTTAAAGTTTCATTCTACCTCAGGGAACTACACAGATCCAGTAGATGGTACATAGAAACGTTATTCTGGGGATCCCTGGGTGGCGCAGAGGTTTGGCGCCTGCCTTTGGCCCAGGGCGTGATCCTGGAGACCCGGGATCGAATCCCACATCGGGCTCCCGGTGCATGGAGCCTGCTTCTCCCTCTGCCTGTGTCTCTGCGCCTCTCTGTGACTATCATAAATAAATAAAAATTAAAAAAAAAAAAAAAGAAACGTTATTCTGAAAAAAAAATAAAAATAAAAATTAAAAAAAAAAAAAAAAGAAACGTTATTCTGTCCCTTTGTCCCTCTTCTGAGGAGTCCTAGGGCTGTGGGATGCGGCAGGAAAGTAATCTTTTGTCATCCCCATCACATGCCTGTTTATCATAGTGATACTCCCTAATGCCATCTACAGCTTAAATGCAATCCCTACCAAAATCCCAATGGCCTGTTTTTGCAGAAATGGAAAAGCGGATCCTAAAATTCACACAGAATTGCAAGTGATCGCCAATAGGCAAAACAATCTTTGAAAAAGAACAGAGTTGGAGAACTCCCACTTTGAGATGTCAAAAATTACTTCAAAGCTATGGTAACTAAAACATTGTAGTATTTGCAGGGAGCCAGGTGGCTCAGCAGTTTAGCGTCACCTTCAGCCTGGGGCCTGATCCTGGAGATCTGGATCGAGTCCCATGTCGGGCTCCCTGCATGGGGCCTGTTTCCCTCTCTGCCTCTCTCTCTGTGTCTCTCATGAATGAATAAATAAAATCTTTTAAACAAAACAAAAAACACATTGTAGTATTTGCATAAAGAGAGACATGCCATGCAATGGGATAGAATTAAGAGTCCAGGGATCCCTGGGTGGCGCAGCAGTTTGGCGCCTGCCTTTGGCCCAGGGCGCGATCCTGGAGACCGGGGATCGAATCCCACGTCGGGCTCCTGGTGCATGGAGCCTGCTTCTCCCTCTGCCTGTGTCTCTGCCCCTCTCTCTCTCTCTGTGACTATCATAAATAAATAAAAATTAAAAAAAAAAAGAATTAAGAGTCCAGAAATAAGCCCATACATCTGTGATCAAATGGTTTTTATCAAGAGTACCAAGACCTTTCAATGGGGGAAAAAACAGTCTCTGACAAATGGGGCTGGAAAACTGGGTATCCACATGAAAACGAATGAAAGTGAACCCTTATACCAGATGCAAAAACTCGAATGAAAATTAAAAATTTTTAAAGATTTTATTTCTTTATTCATGGGAGACACAGAGAGGCAGAAAACATAGGCAGAGGGAGAAGCAGGCTCCATGTGGGGAGCCCGATGCTAGACTCAATCCCAGGACCCCGGGATCATGACCTGAGCCAAAGGCAGATGCTCAATCTCTGAACCACGCAGGCTGCCCGATGTTTTAAGAGTTGTTTTGTCTTGGCTCTTAAATTTAATTTTCATTGGGACACCTGGGTGGCTCAATGGTTTAGCACCACCTTCAGCCCAGGGGGTGATCCCGGAACCTCAGGATCGAGTCCCACGTCCGGTTCCCTGCATGGAGCCCGCTTCTCCCTCTGCCTGTGTCTCCGCCCCTCTCTCTGTGTCTCCCATGAATAAAGAAATAAAATCTTAAAAATCATGACTTTGGATCTGGCAATGTTTTTTTTTTTTTAAGATTTTCTTTTTTCATGAGAGACAGAGAGGGGCAGAGACATAGGCAGAGGGAGAAGCAGGAGCCCTGTGGGGAGCCCAATGAGGAACTCGGTCCCAGGACCCCAGGATCATGACCTGAGCCAAAGGCAGATGCTCAACCACTGAGCCACCCAGGCATCCCCTGGCAATGGTTTCTTAAATATGATGCCCAAAACACAAGCAACAAAAGAAAAACGTATTGGACTTCATCAAAATTAAAGCTTTTGTGTATCAAAGGACACTATCAGGAGACAGCGAGATAGTGGACTAGGTGGCTCCAAACATCCATCCCTCCAAAGAAACATCGAAAGATGAGCAGAAACCATCAGAACCAACTTTGTCAGAACCGGAGAATAGTCCAAGATTTGTAGGAAACAAGCAAACAACCAAGAAAAAGACCAAAGTGGTAGGAAAGCTTCATGGTGTTTTTCCTTGCCCTCGCCTCATCTCCTGGGTTCCGTGGCAGTTTTGAAGAGGGCAGCTCATGTTACCCACGTGGGACCCTAGACCCTGGTTCCAGAGAAAGCAGAGCAGACCTTATTCCCAAATGATTGTGTTTGTTCTAACCTGTCTGGTGCTAGGAAGACGGACATGAGGTGCTCGTCTCTGTTTTGCCCGATTCAGAACTCACTGGGCAGAAAAGTAGTGGGCATTGCTCAAAAGCTTTGAAAGGTGCACAAAACTTGCAGCCACCTGAAGCAAAAGATTATGATTGAGACATACAACAGACCACCCAAAGTCTATGAAGAATTGCTGGGGAGAGAGTTTCTTTGGGATATTAGGGTGTTCCAAATGTGACCATGTGTCTGTCCTAGGGGATTTAGAAAGCCATATGCATGGCCAGGACAGGATGCATGCTCAGGAGAGACCTGAGAAGACCCTGAGCTTTCCCCTCTGGCTGGTCTTTGGGCTCATTCCAAGTAGGAAGTTGAGGTAGAGTTAAAGGAGTTAAACTGGCTCTGTGTTAGGGGTACCCTAGCACAGAGCCAGTCTGCAGAGACTGGGAGAGAGGTACGTTTTTTGGGCTCCTGGCATTAAGGGAAATCTCTGTCAAAATACTGGCTGAGGTGGCAGCCCCGGGTGGCTCAGCGGTTTAGCGCCGCCTGCAGCCCAGGGTCTGATCCTGGAGACCCGGGATCCAGCCGCATCGCATCGCGCTCCCCGCTCAGTGCGGAGTCTGCCTCTGCCTCTCCCTTTCCCTCACCCACCGCTCCTGCTCTCTCACGTGTCCCCTCTCTCTCTCTCTCAAATAAATAAAATATTTAAAAAAGAAATACTGGCTGAACAGAGACTTTAAGTAACCACACATGACAAGGATGACAGTCTTTGCAAAACTAGTTTGAGAAAGTCTCCAAAATAGATGTCTGCAGCCTTCAGTAATCAAAAACAGCAAACTCAGGAAGGGAATGGAAGGAACAGGGTGGGACGCCTGGGTGGCTCAGTGGTTGAGCATCTGCCTTTGGCTCAGGTCATGATCCTGGGGTTCACGGGATAGAGTCCCACATTGGGGTCCCTGCATGGAGCCTGCTTCTCCCTCTGTGTTTTTTTTTTTTTTTAAGATTTTATTTATTTATTCATGAGAGACACAGAGAGAAAGGCAGAGACACAGGCAGAGAGAGGAGAAGCAGGCTCCATGCAGGGAGCCCGACGTGGGACTCGATCCCAGGACTCCAGGATCATGACCTGGGCCAAAGGCAGACGCTCAACCACTGAGCCACCCAGGCATCCCATCTGCCTGTGTTTCTGCCTCTGTGTGTGTGTGTGTGTGTGTGTATGTGTGTGTGTGTCTCATGAATAAATAAAATCTAAAAAAAAAAGATTTATTTATTTAAAAAAATATTTTATTTATTTATTCATGAGAGACACAGAGAGAGAGAGAGGCAGAAACACAGGCAGAGGGAGAAGCAGGCTCCATGCAGGGAGCCTGACATGGGACTAGATTCCAGGTCTCCAAGGATCACATCCTGGACTGAAGGCGGTGCTAAACCGCTGAGCCACCGGGGCTGCCCTTTTTTTTTTTTTTTTTTCTTTTTTCTTTCTTTCTTTTTTTTTTTTTTTAAGGAAGGAACTGGGTTCCAGTTACTATATTCAGATACCCAGTTTTCAACAAGAACAAATTATACAAAGAAATAGGATTGTGGTCCATTTGGGGGTGGGGGGGGAATGACAGAAACCATCTATGAGGAAGCCCAGTCCAGATATTGGTCTTACTAGACAAAGCTTTAAACCAACTGTCTTAAAAACAAACAAACAAAAGTAAACCAACTGTCTTAAGTTGCTCAGATGGAGGAAACCCAAGAGCTTGTTCTGGCTCTGGCTCTGGTTCTGGAGCTGACAGCTAGCTCTGGACCTACCTGACTTCAGTGTTGGACTTGGTGCTGCAGCTGCTTCTAGCTCTGGAGCTGGCACTGGCTCTAGGTTTGTAACTGGTGCTGGAGCTGGAGCTACAGCTGATGTGGCCCTGCACCTGATGCTAGAACTGGTCCAGGAACTGGCTGTACCTCTGAAGCTTGTTCTAGCCCTATAGCTGACTCTGGCTCTGGTGGTAGAGCTGGGGTTGGAGCTGGTGCTAGCTCTGTCCAGTTAATGGCTCTCTAACTGGCTCCTGCTCTGCAGCTGGCTCTGGCTCTGGTTCTGACACTCAATTTGGCTGTAGCTTGGGAACAGGTTCTAGTGCTGGTGCTGAAGTTTATTCTAGCTCTAAAGCTAACACTCAGTATGGCTGTAGCTTGGGAGCAGGTTCTAGATCTGGTGCTGGAGTAGGTGCCAGAGCTATTTCTAGCTCTGAAACTGGAACTAGCACTGGTGCTTGGTCAGATGGTGGTAATGAAGCTGGCATAGGGTCTAGCTTCGGAGTGGAAATCTGAGCTCACTCTAGCTTTGGAGAAGGCACTGGATCTGGAGCTGATCAACTCTAGAGCTGGCACTGAAGTTGAATGTCGCTCTGCAGCTGGCACCAGAGCTGGCTCTAGCTCTGGAGCTGGTGGTAGAGCTAGCACTGGATCTGGGCAGGGGCTTGTTCTAGCTCTAGAGTTGGCTCTGCCTGTAGGTCTACAGCTAGACATGGTGCCAAAGCCATCTCTAGCTCTGGATCTCGTGTTACAGCTGGCACTGGAGCTGGTTCTGGAAGAGCCGGACATAACCTTCCAGGTCCAAGCCAGGCAGGTTGAGCTGTACTAAGGCCACCTGCTGCTTCTGTCACAGGAAGTCTGGAGGCCGACAGGAATCCTCCAAGCACCAGGCCAGCAGCCAGGGCTGCAGGATGGAGATGGAGGGCAGGCAGCGTGAAGCTGGCCTTGCCTTCCACACCGCCTCCTAGGGCACTCGGCGGGGGCTTGGCTCCTGTACGCGGCCTTGCCCATCCAGAGACCAGCGCCATCCCAACCCCACTCCCACTCTGGCTGTCCTGGCAAAAGCAGGCTGGTCATTAAGCAGGGGGCTCAGTCATAGGGTGCTCTTGGTAAGCGTCTGACCAACCACCTGCTTTCTTGGGGGACCCCTGGCACATTCCTCGGTCTGTCTTCCACTATAAACCGCGACGGCAGGGAGGGGTTGCGTCTGCTCTGCTCCTTACACAGCACTGGCACACAGTAGGTGCTCCATAAATGTTTAAGGGACAAGCGAACAAACGGAGTCTGGCCTGCCCAGCCTTCCCTGGGCCCTCGGGGCACCTCAACCTGCGCCCTGCACCGCGCGGCCCGGGTCCCGCCCTCCCCCGGACCCCGAGGTTCTGAGGGGCGGGGCCGCCGCCTGCCCGGCGCATGCGCAGCCGAGCCCGCAGCGGTGAGGCGCCCGGTGGACGCGCACGCAGGTTGCTGACCAGGTCGCGAGTTCGGGGCCCGCACGCGGAGATCGGCGGGGAGAGGGGAGCAGCAGAGCTGGGAAGGGGCTGTGGTGAGCCTGTATCTGACATTTCCTCACGATTAGATTCGGGTTTTACAACCTCATCGTGAGGAAATGCCAGACACAATCAAATTGAGGCTATGCCCTCAAGAAACTGGCCTGAAATCTTCAAAACTGTCAAAGTCATGGAAAGCAAGGAAAGACAGGACTGTTCCGACTGAAGGGAATTGCAGACACTTGGCAACGAAACCCAGTGTGTGGTCCCAGCCTGGATCCACCTCTTAGAAAGGGCGTCATTGGAAAATCAGCATTCTGGGGATTAGGTGAAGTACTGAATCAAGCTCGGTTTCTTTGATTTTATTGGTTGTATAGTGGTTATGCGGGCGGGTATCTTCATTCCAAGGAAATAAACACTGAAGCATTACGGCGTAATGGCACATCACATCCTCAGCTTGCTCTCAAATGGTTTAGAAAATATGCAAAAATATGTATATAAAGAGAATAAGGCAATGAAGTAAACTGTCTATTTTATTATTATTTTAAAAATTTTATTCACTTTAATCTCCACACCTACTGTGGGGCCCCAGTTCAACCCTGAGATCAAGAGTCCCACGCTCTCAGGCTGGGCCAGCCACGTGCCCCATAAACTGTCCATTTTAGAATTTAAAAATCGCAATGAGCATTTCATTTTTTTAATTTTTTAAAAAAGATTTTATTTATTTATTCTTGAGAGAGAGAGAGGTAGAGACACAGGCAGAAGGAGAAGCAGGCTGCGTGCAGGGAGCCCGATGTGGGACTCCCCCAGGTCTCCAGGATCACACCCTGGGCCGAAGATGGCGCTAAACCACTGAGCCATCTGGGCTGCCCCAATGAGCATTTTAAAACTCAGTTAAAAACAAATAACTGCTAAAAGAGTAAGTCCTTCCCCACTGCTGCCCAACTACCTGACAATATATTGTACTGGATATATGACCTGTGTGCCCTTGGGAGAACATCCATGCTTCTACCATAATTGCAGCCAGCCAGAACTAAAGACTGGAAGAAAATACATTTCATATTTTCATGGTTTCTCTGCCTAAGCAAACACATACCACATGTAACTTGCTCCTCCAGTGCTTACTTGGTATTTCTGAAAAAAGAGGCCAGAGATGGTGAGAAAGGTGCTGGGATAGGAGGAGGTTGACAAGAACCAAGTGAAACAAACCCACACAGGTAGCTCGATGTCAGGTTTAGGTATCCCAACAGAGAAGTGGTGGGGCAGTGACCACTGGCACTGGGGTAAGAGACACAAAACCACAGGCTTGAGAGGTAATCACGTCATTCACATTGTACATCCCTTGACAGGGGGAAAATGTCCAAGTTGTCCCTTGACGTACAAAGGAAAATGGTGGACTAGATTGGTAGGAAAAAAATCTGATCAAGAACACCGAGAGATGGATAAGCTACACCAAAAACAAGTCTGATGCATGACTGAACTAGGAAGCCAGAAAGGGAAATCCCAGGTGTGAGAGCCAGAACTGAGATGGGGCTGTGGGGTCAGCAGGGGACAGGAGACCAGACCCAAGGTGAAGACTGGACGGAATGCATAAGCAATCCAAGTATTCTCACAGAAAAAGAGAGAAAATCTTGTCGCATCTTACAAAACAATATAAGCAATATACCATGAGGCAGCCAATGCAACAAACACGTAGAATTACAAGGAGAAATTGGTGAAGCCACAGAGTGGAATGTTCTTATTTTTTAAAATTTTTACTTATTATTTCTCTTCCCCTCCCGCTCTGAGTGGAAGTTTTTTTTTTTTTTTTTAAGATTTTATTTATTTATTCATGAGAGACACCGAGAGAGAGAGAGAGAGAGAGAGAGAGAGAGAGAGAGAGAGAGGCAGAGACACAGGCAGAGGGAGAAGCAGGCTCCATGCAGGGAGCCCAATGTGGGACTTGATCCCGGGTCTCCAAGATCACGCCCTGAGCCAAAGGAAGGCGCTAAACCACTAAGTCACCCACGTGTCCCAATAAAATCTTAAAAAAAATAAATAAGATTTCAACGCACCCCATCTCGAAACTGATAACCAAAGGGTTAATGGGATTAACTCAGCTCCAACATTTTACCCAGACTTTCTGTTTGCCTTTAAATTTCCCTGACTCTCCTGCTTGGCTTGGGAGGAGGCAGGAGGCAGGCTGCCCAGAGGAATAAACAGTTGCCTTGCTGTAGACAGCTAGTGATGGTCCCTGCTGCGTGGGGACAGAGGAACCTGGGTTGGGTTATGCTCTCATATGCTCATTGGCTCTGGGCTCCATCCCCGTGAGGTCCGGTTCTGGCAGCAGCTGTGAGGATGAGTGAGCACCCAGGAAGTCAAGAGGATAGCAGAGGTCGCTCTTCAACTCAGGAGTCCTGGATCCACCTCAGTGTTCTTCCGTTCTTAGGTGATGCTCTGCTCCAGGGGTTTTCTCCCTGGGTGGTGGGCCTGGCAGACCGACAGAGTGGTCCCCACCTGGAAGAGGACTGTCGGCTCCTGCTCCTCCTGCAGGGAACCCTTGGGTGGACGGCTCACAGAACATCATGGAAGACAGAAGTGTGTGAGGAGGGGAAGGTGGCACTCTGTTCCAGGGCACGCTGGTCCTCGAACATTCTCCTGTATCTATCACAGTTCAGCTCAGCACTTGTCTTAATAGCTTTCTTGGTCATAAGAGCACCCATCAATCAAATTCCTGGGTTGTCAACTCAAATGCAAAGGTCTGCTGGTTGATTTGGTTGTTAATCCTTCGTTTCTACTTTTTTTTTTTTTTTAAGATTTTATTTATTCATGAGAGACACACAGAGAGAGGCAGAGACGTAGGCAGAGGGAGAAGCCGGCTCCCTGTGGGGAGCCTGATGTGGGACTCCATCCCAGGACCCCGGGATCAGGACCTGAGCCAAAGGTAGACGCTCTACCAGCGAGCCACACAGGTGCCCCTTTGTTTCTACTTCTGGGCAGGGCAGGTGAGACTAGCTCTGGTCACCCTGATGGGGCAGGGGGTGCGTGGCGAGGAAATAGAGGAACTTTTCCTCTTCCTCCCTCTCCCATATGACTTCATCATGGTCACCCTGGTCAACCCACATTTTTTCTCTGGCCCCCTGAGCACCAAGGGACGCTGAGAAGGGACTGTCAACAGGGTAGGCACTCCGCACAGTTAATGCCATTCCGCAGCTCTGCAGGAGGCCACCTGTCACTCCCTGGCTCCTTCCTGTGTCAGACTCCCTGAGGTCCAAATTGGGAGCAGAGCCTTGCAAGTAAAGCTGTGGGGGGGTGGGGGAGCAGCTCAGAGGGGAGGAGGCTGAGGCCTGCTGAGAAGAGTTAGCCCTGGAAGGGATTGATCTGAGTGAGAAGTTAATGGAGCAGATCACTGCTGGGCCCGCTCAGCCGTGACTACACAGAGACTTCATTGCTGCCTGAGTTGAGGAAACAACAGGAGACAGAACCAGTTGAGGCCAGTGGCCCTTGACCCAGTTTCAGCTTCCCAGACACTAGGTCTTGGGAGCCTGGGTGATCTTGGGGAGATCTGGGACAGGGATGCTCAGTAAGCAGAGCCCAGGTGCCATACCCCCAGCCTCCAAGGGGTCTGGGAGGAGAGGGCCCTGCAGCTCTGGTGGGAGCAGGAGGAGGACTCCAAGGCCCAGGTGAGCTGGGGTGCAGGGGACAGAGGAGGCTGGATGGGCTAGTCCTCAGAGGTCCCTCCGATCCCCTGCCCTCACTTTGACCACACAAGTACCCCTGCCTGCCCCTCTCAGCAGCTCCAAGCCTCCTGCACAAATCAGCCCCCCTGCCCTTACATCACTCTCTTGGTCTTCCTGGTGCAGGCAGCCCTCTATGGGTAGCCCATTGGGCCTGGGAAGCTTGGAAAAAAAGTCTCCCTTCCAGGTGCTGGGTTGTGGGATGGTTGTGGAGAAGTCCCTCCCCGGGGGTGCAGGCAGCACCAGAGCAGATTCCTTTTGCCAGGCCCCAAAAGTCCAAGTCTTCTCCTTCCTGGCCCGTGTTTTCCCTTTGCTATGTCCCTACCTCTGCCTTCACTGATTACCTGTGGGCTTGTTTGCCTGTCCCTCTTGCAGAAAGCAGCATGCCTCTTCCCATGGTACCCCCCACCCCAGGGTGGTTGTCATCTCCCAAATCTCTCAGTGTCCGTTGTCCCCTCAATGGAACCAAGGGGGACAGCTGCCAAGATTGGCTGCTAGGCTTGAGAAGTCTATGTTGGTGTAGCCACTCTTCCCCTGTGCCAGTGTCTCTGCTGCTTCCTCACTGGAGGAATGATCCTGGGGGGCAGACGTTACCATTCCCAGGAGAGAGGCACAGAGGTCAACACCCTGACTCCAGTCCCACCGACATGCCTCCGTGGCCCCTTAATTAATGCCTCCAAGGTCTTAGGACAGGTGCAATTCTGTATTTTACTTGTGTGGTTACTTGAATTCTATCTTTCCCTCCAAATAAAACTGCTCTGGCCACCACAAGATCCCCAGTGCCTTGCCTCCTTGCCTAGTACACAATAGATGCTCAATAAATGTCTTTAAATTATTGAATGGATGAGTTAGAGGAAGAACATTCATTCATTCATTCATTCAATCAGTAGATTGTCAGGCCCTTTGATGGTTCCTGGGGATAAAAGATGAATAAGATACAATCCCCACCCTTGAAGAGATCAATCTTGAAAGGAAGATAGATGTGTAAATTAAAAACGTATAGTACAGGGAATCCCTGGGTGGCTCAGTGGTTTAGCGGACTGCCTTTGGCCCGGGGCGCGATCCTGGAGTCCTGGGATCGAATCCCACACGTCAGGCTCCCGGCACGGACCTGCTTCTCCCTCCTCCTGTGTCTCTGCCTCTCTCTCTCTCTCTATGTCTATCATAAATAAATAAATTACATATAAAAAAAACGTATAGTACAGTACACACAATGCCATGATGGAGGAATGTACCAAGGGCTGGGGGAGAACAGAAGTGATAAACTCTCCCAGGAGGATCGGTAAGGCTCCAGGAAGGAGGGGACTTGAAAGGATAAGTGGCAGTGTGTCTCCTGGAGTGGTGTCCATGGCCAGGGTGGAGGAAGGGCATTCCTAAGCCAACAGGCCACAGCGAGTCCTGCGGGCACCTAACATGCTCAGGGAAGGCCTAGGGGAGTGTGTGCAGGCAGGATTTGAAGCCAGGCTCTTGGATCTGTCCTTTTACTGCATTGAAATTGGAGATTTCCCACATATGCCCTCCAGGCTCTGAGTCTGGAAGGGTTATACTGGCTCCCAAGACAGGATGCAGGGACTGCTGACCACCTGTCACTCTCCTTTGATGATGGCCTGCTAGAAAAATCTCTTCTGAGAAGGAGTTCCACATCTGAGGCAATTTGAAACAATCTTATGAGATTTCTGGAGTCCAAAGTTCAAATATAACCTATCTGTTCTTTTCCCCCTCTCTCTTCTTGTAATTCCGTCCAACACATCATGGAGCTGATGGGTGACAGTTGGCAGCTATCTGCAGGCAATTTCTTGCAGTCCTTCCCCACGCTTTAACAGGCTTCAGCATAGATTTGTTTGACTTTCAGTTCCAGATACCACTGCCTTCCCCATATGTTGTTGTTGTGTTTGAGTTGTAGGCAAGATTCTAGAGCATGCATGTATACACAAAAAGAGGGAGTCAGGACTTGAGGGGGCCAAAATGGGACGAGGTGTGATGGGAATAGGGTTGTGAATGCGTAAGTTAAGTACCAGAGGGAAAGGTTAACTGATCCCTTGTGTCGTGTCGGGGAACAGGAGGGAGTTGTTGGTAATAACTTAGGGGCTCAATGGCTGGGATAATTCAGTTGTGTCTACAATGGAGGAGGGTCCCATATCCAAGTGACAAATGTCATTGGTCAGCTCAGGGGAGAAAGGCCACAATGTCTTTACAGTTGGAGTAATTTCAAAAGCCAAATCTGGTCATTTTGACTTAAAAACATCTCCATGGGTTTACTTTTTATGCTACCCATACATACACCATCCTCACCCACGGAGGATTCTTGGATCCCTCCCCTGATGTTTGTACATCAATTTTATTCTCACTTGTATCTTTACAGAAAATGGCACAGAAATCACAGGTTTAGAATACCTAGAAGTTATTACAGTTCCATATTTCAAACACCTCAATATCAAGTCTCTTTCTTCCCACTCTATGTACATATTTACACACTGGGGGCTACAGCCTAACACTTCAAACCAAAGGAGACAGAGACAAGAAGGGGGCGGGGAATTCCGTGAACAGAATGAGGAAGAAATCAACTTTTGATACAGAATTAAAATCCAAACTCACTGTCTCAGGCCTTTCTCTTGCGAGGTATTCCCTGCAAAGGTGGGAGGGATGGTAGAGGGAAACGTCAAGGGGGTGAGGGAGACATATGCCTGGCCTGGGGGTGGCAGGGGCAGCTGCAGAGAGGCCACCCGGTGGACAGTGCCTCCCATCAGCAGACAGGAAGAAGCCCCCAGTCCCCTATGCCTACACGGTCACTGTGTCCATCCTATTCTAGTGGGCAGATGCCACAGCATACACCTGCCAGGTGTGTGTGCCAGTTGCTTAGTTTGGGTCTAACTCTGGCTTCTGCCTTGCTCTCCTTTGAGTCCTTTCTTGTGCCCTTCTTGTGACCACTCCTTGATGCCTATAATAGCCCCAGGCCCACTCCAGGCTTGGCCTCCCAGGGATGGCCTGGATCAAGTTGAGTCAAGATCTGTGGCTTCCTATTCATTCATTTTACAGCTGGATTGGGTTGCTCCAAGGCAGGACACATGCACATCGATAAACTGCAAGAAGCTCTAGAAGGGTGTCTTGCATAGCAGATCAGGGTCACAGGTAGCATATCCAGGGGTAGGGGGCGGGCAGGATGCTTCAGAATGCAGGCCCAAGGGCTCTGGGTAAGAGTTTGGCCTCCCCAGCAATGCCATGACCACAGCATTTGTGACAGGTGCCCTCTGGCTGCAGGGCACAGGCCCTGGACTCTACAGGTACTGTACATGGCGGTGCTGGCACCCATACTGGGGGGGAAGGTAGGGTAGGCAGGTTCCTGAGGGTGACCATGGAAGGCATGAAATGGAGGGAGGCCGAGGGGCTCAGGATGACACCTTCCAAGTTTACCTGGAATCTGAGCCCTGTCGATGGGGTGGAGCAGAGGTTGTGCCTGGGCCTGCAGGGCAGTTTATCCACCCTGTGGAGACCCAGACCCAGGCCCTCGGGAAGGAACAGGCTGGGTGGGGGGCGCACAGTTTTGCTGAAGACTGGGGGGGGGTACTCAGGACACTGGTACTAGAGTGCAAATCCGCAGTCCCTGCCAGTTTGCAGCTGTGGGCTTTGGGTCTGGGCAGAGCAGAAGCCATGGGGGCGGGGGGGGGGGTGTGTGCGTAGAGCTGGGGAGGGGAGGCTCTTTCAAGCAAGAGAACAGAGAGCAAGGGGCAGATGTGGACAGTGAGAGGCGCCAAGGGCTTGAGTGAAAGTGGCATGAGGGGTGGTTTAGGACGACAAGAAAGCTGCTGAGGCAGGGCCTTGGGATGAGGAGGATGCTGGAGAGGTCAAGACTAGATGGGGTGTCTCAGCGCGGCCCCAAACCTCTGCCAGAGCTGAGTTGTGCTGAAGTCAGCCCCGGGGGGCGTGGAGGGCCCGGGGCGCGGGGGAGCGAGGCAGAGGCCAGGCCCGGCCCCAGCCCTGCCTCAGAGAACACCTCCCAACACCACAGGCCCGAGGCGAGTCCTGGGAGCTCGGTGTCTGCGTGCCCCTGACCTAAGCCATGTCCTCAAGCTGCGGTGGACTCAGCTTTTCCGCTGGCCTGTCTTCGTCCATGGCCTCCTCCTCCTCCGGCTCCTCGGCATTCCGGGCCAGGCTGTCGGGCCCGGACACAGTCCCCAGCACTTTGGTGCTGTGCTCCTGAGCTCTGGCTCGGAGCGCCGCAATGCTGTTCTCTCTCAGTTCCTCCTGGGACATGGCCGCTGGAGGGTCGGGGCCCCGCTCCTCCGGCTCCATCTTGTCGAGTTTGGGCAGGGCCTGGCGCTCCACCTCGGCCTTCCTCCCCGACTCCGCTGCTGCCTCCAGCGACTTTTTGTGCATCCCTAAAAAGAATTGTTGGTATTCGGGTTTAGAAAAGCGCCTGGGAAAGCCATCTTGAACTGAAAACGGCAAAGATAGAGAGAGGCCAGAATTAAGGACGAGCAGAAAGCCTTACTTCACACACCGCAGTCACGCGAGTCCCAGGGGCCGGGGCCGGGGCAGCGGGAGGGTGGCCGGGGGTGGGCCGCAGACCAGCAGCTGGGCGCCAGGCCTGCAGGGGCTCTTCAAGTCAGGTCCCCCCCCGCCCCCCGCACCTGGCCGCCGGGCAGCCCGTCCTGTCCCTCTGTCCCTTCCCAAGCGTACCACTTGCTCCCCCATCCCTCCCTCCTGGGATTCTGCATCTGGGAACCCCAAGATAAGCCGGTGGTGCTGCTGCCACACAGAGGCCTTGAGGGCAGGTGGGGGGAAGATGGCAGGTGGAGAGATTTCAGGGGGAAGAAGTCACTTTGGGCAAAGCCAGAATGGTGACCAGAGGGACCTAGGGTCCCCTCAACCCCAAGGAGGAGCTGTTTCATTCACCACAAGCCCACCTCAGACCCTGGAGCAACAGCCACACCCTTCTCACAGGACAAAAGAAGCCACAGTCAGGGACCTGGCAGGGAGGAGAGTCCTAGTCACCCAGTGGTGGGGGCAGCCCTGGGCCCCGCCTGCCCTCAGCCTCCCAAGGGAGACGGGGAGGCCCGCTCTGGAGCGCCTCTGTCCTGCTAGGCTGTTGCGGCCAGGACTCCCTGCTCCTCCTCCAGGGAGCCCGCTCTCCTCACCACGGGGACAGGGCCCCAAGGAGGGCGCGGGCTCTTACCCAGCAGCCACGGGGCACAGGAGTCCATGATGCCATCCTTGGCGGACTTGAGGATGGACTCTGGCAGGGGGATAGAGTGCCGCACCATGGCCCCGTAGAGCCCGTACTCCGCCATGACGCTGCTCCGGCCCCAGCACTTCTCCCGTTTCCTCCACTTGGCTCTACGGTTCTGGAACCAGACCTGCAAATGAGGAGGAACAGGGCAGGGGTGTTCTGAGAGGCTCTGAGGCCAGGCCCTTACCCCAGCGGGTCCCCTGTGAAGGTCCCCACCCCCCCCCTTTTTTTTTTTTTTAAGATTTTCTTTATTTATTCATGAGAGACACACAGAGAGGCAGAGACACAGGCAATGGGAGAAGCAGGCTCCATACAGGGAGCCCGACGTGGGGCGCGATCCCAGGTCTCCAGGATCAGCCCCGGGCTGAAGGCGGCGCTAAACTGCCAAGCCGCTAAGCCACCAGGGCTGCCCTCCCCACCCATTGAATAGCTGGCAGCTGCGTCCCCTTGTGACTGCTAGCTTCTCCAGCGGGGCGCCCTGGCCAAAGCTCACCCACCCCATGGTACCCCTGGGGTTCCTCCAGGCTCGGCGTGTCCAGACTGAGGACACCCAGTCCTGTAAGGATATGATGAATGAGGGGTGCCTGGGTGGCTCAGTGGTTGAGTGTGTCTGCCTTTGGCTCAGGGCATGATCCTGGGGTCCTGGGATCAAGTCCCACATCAGGCACCCTGAGTGGAGCCTGCTTCTCTGCCTCTCTCTGTGTCAAATAAATAAATAAATAAATAAATAAATAAATAAATAAATTTAAAAAATGGGTGAAATTGGTCCTTTTTTTCTTTTTCTTTTTGAAATCATAACAGTTCTAGGGTGATGGGACAGGGTCTTTCAGAAGGCAGTGCCCAGCATGGTCCTCAGTTTGCAGCTGAGAAGCCCCACCCTGGTAGCTCTCTTGCAAGTGGTCACACCTCCAGCGTATAAACAGAATCTCTTTTCTGACTCCCAGAGGGACGAGTTCCTTCCAGGGGCTAGACTAGCCATGCATCTTGTTCAGGGCTTCCTCTCCACCAGAACTCCAGAGGCGGGAGCGGTCTGGAGGCCAGGTGAGTTTGGACTCAGGCAGCACAAGGGCATTTTATCCAGGTTATCAGGAAGCCCGCTGGGGAGACTCCCAGGAGGCCTGAGTCACTCTCCTTTCCCGCTCTGTCCTGGCTGAGCCCTGCTATGCCACAGTGCGCTGCATTCACCAGCTCTCCACACTTTTGGCCTTAACCCAGAATGACATTTGGAGGAGCTGGGCATCAGTCAGACAAGGAAGACCAAATTCTCCTGGTGTGCGGAGAAAGGGGGATGGGGACCTAGGAGGGCGCAGTGGGGGATACCCTAGAGAATGGTTCTCTGGCCCCAGAGCTGACCGGTGCAGGGCATGGGGCACCCTGGGGGTGTCAGCAGCGATGCAGCCCCGCGCTTGGAGCGGTCCCTGCCATGCTTGGGGGAAGGGAGATGTCTTGGTCTCCCAAAGCAGCTTTCCTGAGACTTCGGCAGCTGACAGGAGCCAGCGCCGGGCACAGCTGCGCCGGCCCTCGAGCAGGTGAAAGGCCCCCGAGAAACCAGTGGGCGCTGGAAGGACCCCAGGCCCGACCAGCGGCCCCCTCCTGCCCCGCACAGCCCCTCGGGGCCCGACCCCGGAATGGCAAGCCGCCCAAGGCGCCCCGCGGAGTGGGGGGAGGAGGGGGAGGACAGAGGCGGGTTCGGGGAAAATCTATTAGTTTCCTCTGCGATTTCCATTCCCTCGCCTCGGCCGGGTCCCCCGCCCCCTTCCCTCTGGGCCCCTCCCCCGCCCCCCGAGGCGGAGGTTTCAGCTTTTGATGAAAAATTGCTCCAGCTCTATTCAGGAGGCGGCAAAAGAAGAGTCACCCCCAGGGGCAGCCCTGGGCTGATTGAAAAATAAGTTAATTTCTGTTTGAATCGATGGGCCTCAGGCACTGAAATATCACGGGAAATTAAAGCGGCTGCTCTCTCGGGAGCCGCGGCATTGACCCGCACTAATTAATGCTGGGGAGGCAGCGCGAGCCGCCCCGCGAGCCGCTCCCCCGCCCCGGGGGACCCCAAACACTTCTCATTTAACTAATTAGACGGGGAAAATTGGGTGTTAATTTGTTTAGGATTTTTTCCCCTCTTCCCCCCGGCAGCTCCCTCCCCGGCCCCCACCCTGCGCGGGGGCGCGGGAAATGAATGCGGGGCTCGCCGGCAGATGGCTGCCCGGGTCACTCTGCAATCTTCTCCGACTTGATTGCTTGATTAGGTCGTTAGCACATTAAAAAAAAAAATTGCTTGCCGTCTGGCGCTGGCGTGATGAGTGGGACGCGCGGCAGCGCCTGGGTAATTTATCTTTTTATACGGCAAAGAATTTGATTTCAATCTGCAGATATATGGGGCGCCTTTGACACCTGTTTAACATCGCGCCGCTGACAGTTTAACCCTTTGCTGCCTCGGCCGTCGGGAGGCCCGGGCGGGGGTTCGGATCCGCGCGCCCCCGCCGTTCTCGCCGCCGCCGCTACGTGGCGCCGTGAGCGCCCCAGACGGCCCCAGGCGGCCCCGAGTCTGCGGCTGAGCGCGGCCGGACGCTTCCAGCAGAGGGCGCCCCGGCAGCCCCGCCTCGCCTCCCCGCGACCCTCCAAGGGCCGGGGCGGGGGGCGCGGTCCCAGACACGCGCTGCGCGGCTGCGGAAAGAGCGCGCGGTGCACGCACACCTTTAAAGGGACCTAAATGTGTGCAGCCCTGTTGTGAAATTCCTCCGTTTGTAAATCACTAGGAACCCACAAAAATGGGAGACATGCGGCTCCAGAAGCCCCGGGCCTCGCCACCCCCCCCCATTAGAAAACGATGGAGTGGTCCACCCTGGGTGGCGCCCCCTGCAGCGAGCTGCGCCTTGACCTCCCCCCTCTCCCCCCCGCCGGGCTTGGCACCTGCCGTTCCTGCTCGGGCCCTCCTGGATTGCTGCGGAGCCACGGCGCAGGGCCTTTCCCCGAGGTCCGGACCCAGACCGCCAGGGGTGACCCCTGCCATGGAAAGGGTCTATGCAATTTGAAAGCCACTAGATGGCTGAGCTTCGTGGGCTTCAGAGCGGAGGCGATGCGCAACGTGAGCCTGGGGTTAACTCGCCCATCATCCCGGCCTGGCTCTACGCTGTTTAGATCCTCCCCAGCGCCACCTGTCAGTCCCGCAGGCTCTCTGCCCGACTGTCTGCCCAACCCAGTGCCTGAGGTGTGTCTGTGACCTCTGTCCTGTCCCATCTTCCTTCCAGTAGCACTTGGTGGCCCTCCATAAATACCCACTTGTCTCAAGCTGCCTTCTCCCACAGAGGAGAAATCTAAAAGGACTGATCCACATAAAAGTATAAGGGACTTCCGGTTTCATGCGCCTTTCAGAGAATACAGAAGAATGAAGCCCTTGGTGGTGGAACACCAGGCACCAAGTGTGACCACAGAGGGTTGGGAAGGCCTTCATTATGAATCTAAGTAAGACATCTGCTCCCTGGTCAGGAGATGACCTTCCTGCTTGAATACAGCGCATTATAAAACGACAGCCCCTTAACGTGAACCCATGGGACCTGACTTCACAATGTTTAGGATTTTAGAAAGAAGATGTGATGCATATACCGCATTACATGACACTGCAGCAGCAGCACACCCATCATCAAACTCATCCGTTTTGATTTCTGCAGCAAAACATATGCATAGTCACACTGAAAGGGATAAATAAAGAGCATAAAGTCAGGCCTGGTTTTTGCCATTAGCGAGTTCTAATGACTCACTTAGGAGAGAACTGTGTTTTCAGCATGATTTGGATTTATGGATTCTGGAGAAGGGATTGTGTGCTAGGAGGGCGGAGATGCACCATCCACCCCAGTGTGGATGCCTGGGAAGATGCACTGCCCTGGCTTCCTTGGGTGGGGGGTAGGGCTCTCACATGAAAACCACATATTTTACTGGAACACTAAAGAAGGGGGTGCAGATTTGGGATTCAGATGATCTCTGGAGCTATGAACAGAACCATTTTCCTGGGTCTCCTAATTTTGGCAAATGAATAACTGGTCTGCAGAACAGACTTTGCCCACAGACATTCCCAGGGGAGTTGGTGCCAGCTGGTTGCTCAAACCTGGAGTCATCCGGACCCTCGGTTATGGGCTCCTGGAATGCCTGGCTCTCTGCGAAGACCAGATGCTACTCCAATTTATGGAGGAGACCTGGACAGCCAAAACAATTTCTTTTTAGGACGGTTGGCAGGGAAACTATGGCTTGGTGCCTTGGAGGGAGGTGGACAAGGAATTAGCATTAACCCTAACAACTCTTCATATCTGCCTTTCTCTTCCCTCCCTAGGAACAACCAGCATGTGTATAGAACTTGACAGTTTACAAGAAGCATTGAAGTCAGATGGTCCTGAACTAGAATTCCCAGCTCTGATAAATTGCTGCGTGATCTTGGGCAAGTTACTTGTCTTCTCTCAGTCTCAGTCTCTTCAAACACAAAATATTACCTATTAATACCTATTTTTTACAGTTGTTTTGAGGGTTAATGAAATAAGTGAAAGTTCCTAAAACCCATGCTTATCACATAAAAGGTGTTCAAAAAATGCTATGTGTTATTATTTCAGGGGAGGTACAGAAAACCAGTGGGAGTCTGCCCAGAGGGCTGGTTAATCAACAGCATTACTTGCCGCTCTGGCCTCCTCCACAGGCCCTGCAGCGAGACTGTATGATAGCCTGTTTCCCCTCTAGACATCCACAAGGCCAAACAGAGGCACCCTCTCAGCACATTTCTAATGCATTCCAGACCCTTGAGATTTAAATCCAAGAGAACACCCAGGCAGTGCCCAATGCTCTCTGCAAGCTGGCGGTGATCAGGAGCTGGAAGGCCTATAGGTTGGAGATCCTTGCTCTGCCTCCAACTGTCTTGGTGATCTGGGGTGCATCTCTTAACCTTTCGACCTTTGGGTTCCTCATCTGTCCTGTAATACCACCTCCTTGAAGGTTTGTTACAAAAATTCAATACAGTAGTGCCTGGCATGTAATAAGAACTAAAAAACATTGGCCTGCTGCTGGATGAATTCTGTGGATAAACGTGCAATAAGGTGAGGCTTTGCTTTCTAGCAAATGCTCAATGCATAAAACCAGGTCCTCCCATCTCCCACCTTTGAGATTCCTTCTAAGCTTAGGCCCTTCACCCTACCTGGCCTCTTGGTTCCAGCAAGCCCCAAATATCCCTTCAGTCCCTTGCTCCTTCACTTTCCTGGCTGCCCACTTTCTAGAAGAGACTGCTCCTCTCAGGTGACAGTTAGGTCTTGAACTCTTCTGCAGAACCTGTGTGAAGGCCACAGTGAGGACCAGAGCCCTGCCTTCCACTTCAGGGCTCTGAGTGATACCCCAAAAGTCACCAGGTTTGGCACTCCAGGCAAGATCTTCCAATGTGGGAAAGAGTCTGGGTTTCTGCATTTCCCTTCAGAGGTGGTGCCCTAGCAGCTCTCAGAAAGCCCAGTAGGATGCCTCTGGCCATCAACAGCTGGTCTGGCAGGAGCCTCCACAGCTGGCAGAGAGGGTCCCGAAATATTGTGCCTCCAAGGATAGACTAGGCCTGGAGAGGGGTACTTGCTACAGGTGCTCTTCTGCTACAGGGCACACTTGGAGCAAACCCTATCAGCAATTTCTTTCACGGTGTGGGTGGCCAGCATGAGCAGCTGTGGTTGTGCCCACAGCCTCTCTTGTCATCACATAGCTCCTGCCCTGCAGGCTCCCATCTTTGCATCTCCAGAGGACACCAGACCCAGGGCTTCTTCCCTCAGAAGTCTCCCAGGATACCCTCTCTGGTCTTCCCAGGATTGCCACTCTAAAGGCAACATCTTGTAGGATGGATGCTCTTTGCACATTCTGGTCCCTTGCCTCTCCAGGCCCTGCCTTCAGATCTTGCCTCCTACCATCAGGCCTGGCTCTGTCAGCCATGTGGCTTGTCCCATCACATTCACCCAGCTTCCTTTCTCTCCTCGGGCTGGAAGCTGATTAATCTGAGCTCATCGCGGCGGTGATTTAATGACTTAACACTCCACATGCGCTCAGCATTCCTGACACCATATTTCAGCATCTCCTTTCCTGTCCCAGCTTCAGGCTCAGGGAAGCTGGGCCTTGCTGTAGCCTCTGTCGTCCAGTAGGGGGCAGCTTTGCCCACATTTCCCAGCAGCCCAGGAAGCATCCTTCCCTGCACACCAGACAGGTCATCTCGACCAGTCACCCCAAACTCCACTTCCTTCCACTCATATTAACCCCTGTCAAATGCAGAAATTCCTTTCCAGAGCTTCTGGCCCAGCGTTTTTACACTGGCTGCACATAGTCACTGGAGAACTTTAAAAACATACAGATGCCAAAGGCTCCACATCAAAGCAATTAAGTCAGAGTGGCTGGGCGTGCCCCGCCCCTCCACTTGGGTGTTTTCAAAAGCTGCCCTGTGATGCTCATGAATGTCCCGGGCTGAGATGCACTGTAACTTTCTCCTGTCAAGGCATATCTTCTAACTTCTGGAATAGAATCCCTTCAAATATCATTCCCTATCCTTGGGCAGGAGTCCCTTTAAAAGAGGCAGACTCAAACAGCACAAGTCTGAGTATACAAACCATGAACTTATGTACAAGAATTTGCCCATTCAAAAGACAACTTTTTATGAGTTTTTGAGGCCTTTTTTTTTTTTTTAGAACAATGCCTGGTAATCAATAAATATCAGTTATTTTTATAAAGAAGGTTTGATACAGGTCCCCCCACCTGACCTCCAACCATCTCTGCCCCCCGCTCCCAGCTTCAAGTCAGAACACAGGCTTCAGACTCAAGAGGCAGTTGGTGAACGTGTGGGCTTTGGACGCAGACCTGGGTTAGAGCCCCGTGACCCCACTTTCTAGCTGTGTGGCCTTCGGCCAGTTGCTGTGCTTCCGCTTCCTCCACCGTTGTCACCAGGACTTAATGAGATCAGTGCTTGGGATCCCTGGGTGGCTCAGTGGTTTAGTGCCCGCCTTTGGCCCAGGGCATGATCCTGGAGTCCCAGGATCGAGTCCCACGTCGGGCTCCCTGCATGGGGCCTGCTTCTCCCTCTGCCTGTGTCTCTGCCTCTCTCTCTGTATCTCTCGGAATAAATAAATAAAATCTAAAAAAAAAATGAGATCAGTGCTAATAGAGTGAGCGCGGGGCACTTGCTAGGCATCACTCAGAACACCTTACACATGGCTCGTGGCATCTGCACCAGAGGCGGGTGTCACCACCATCCCCATCTTACAGATGAGGAATCGGGGGCTCTGCAAGGGGAAGTCACTTGTTCAGTCACTCAGCTGGGCATGGTGCAGCCAGGGTGTGTCTGGCTCTGAAACAGTGCCCCTAACCACTATACCTCCTTGCCTCTCCTGTGCATGTCATGTATTCAGAACACCCCTGGCACGTGGAAACTGCTCTGTAAATGACAGCTGTGGTCATCACTGATGTATACTAAGACTTTTCCCCGGACTGCCTGGGGCAAGGCTATTTGACAGCTCACATACACCTTATGGAGGCAGCATTTAGCCAAAGAACCATGTGGTGCTCAAAGACTCAGAGATTCTCAAAAAAAAAAAAAAAAAAAAAGACTCAGAGATTCTCGTATCTGTTCTCCCAGACCTACCATCCTCACAGCCGCCCCAGAGCAGTCAAACTTCCTCTACACCTTTGCCCCTCCTCCCTGGTTCCCGTGGCTTCAGACACCACCCAACAGGTGCCCACCCCCCCTCCCTAAGCAACTTGAAGAAGCCTAGCATCTGCCTACTGGCAATGCAGGAACAACTGAGCAAGAGCCTTCTCAGGAATCCTTTGGGCACTCCTACCCACCACCACCAGGGCCAAACAGATTTTAGGACAGCTCACTGCAAGAGGCAGCTGTTCCTACTATTCAGTAGTGCAAGGGTGAGGCCTACCAGCAGGAGAGTTTTTTAAGGCCTCCACCCCACACCGCCACTTGAAATAACCAACTTTGTGCTAGCAAAGGCCAGATGAGGGTTACCACTACACATTGACTGGATTGGGTTTTGTCTTACACACACACACACACACACACACACACACAGATTCAGAATCAACACCCAGGCTTACCCCACTGGAACCCAATTGGGTGGGGGGATGGGGGAACCAGGCCACCATGGATAATGCACCAAACAGATAATCTACTTATGAATAATTGAGCTTATTGTTAGTGTCAATGTCTAAAGCCATTGGCTGAAATTCCAAATAGATTTCCAGGGGAGAGGAAGACTTTTCTGGAAAAGTAGCTCATGTCTCATATTCAACTCTCTGGTGTCCAGTGAGGGAACACAAAGCAACCTACAACTTATTTGGCTCCTTCTCCCTGCAACACACACCCCACCTCCAAGGGTTCTTGACTGGGAGGGGTTTCAGGAAGTGAGGGGAGCTCCCTTCCCCTTCATTTCTCCCAGCCTTAGCTGTGAACTGCTCTGGACCCTTCCACTGATGGGAGCAGTTTTTGCTTAAGAGTGTTATCCAGTTAAGGCAAACCAAAATCTTCTGGAAATGATCCTCCTACCCCACTCGCTTCTTCTGCCTCGTGGAGGCCCTGCCTAGAAAATCATTAGACTTCATCTTCTCCCAGAGAAACCATTAAGCAGATCCATTCCTGCCTAGTAAGAGGGGTTCTGGCCTTGGAAATGTCTTGCTGCTGATGAAAGGGAGCCCTGTGCCCAGCATCACTGAGAACATCCCAGTCCAGAGCAGTGGTCGGTTATGCCTCAGAAGTCTCTAGGAGACGGGAGCCTGGCTAGCTCAGTCCATGGAACATGTGACTCTTGATCTGGGGGTTGTAAGTTCAAGCCCCATGTTGGGTGTAGAGATTACTTAAAAATAAAATCTTAAGTCAAAACCCAAGAAAACCTAAAAATCAACTCCGTAGGAGAGGAGGAGGGCTTAATGAGCACGTGTCCCCAGTCACATCTCAGGTGTCCTCAGTCACATCTCAGGCCAGCCCAAGTAGGAGCTCAGGACCTGGCCAGCTGTTTGATTGTGAGAGGAAGGAGTTTCAGGTGGATGGAGATGGGAAGTAGACAGAAGGGGAGGGGACAGCCGTTTCTTCATGGGTCAGGGGAGTGAAAGGAAGGGAAACAGAATAGGGGCAGGGTTAGAAGCCACTCTCCTCTTCTCCTCATGTCTGGCCTTGGAGCAGATGTTTAGCTGTCCCTAAGAGATACCTGCCACAACAGAGGCCTCCTTGAAAGCCCATGCCTCACTCAGACTCTCTGTCCTACCACAGGCCCCTTCACAGTCTGTCTGACGTACTCCTTGGGAAGCCTACTGTCTGGGACAGCAGGCCAGGTCATGTCATCTAAGTCTCTTGTCCACCCTTGCCCCCCACCCCAGCCACGGTGCCCACCTCACATGGTAGGTGTTCAGCAAATATCTATCAGCTTAAAAATACCTATCAGCTTAAACGAATTGCTCTTCAGAAGAATCCATGGCAGGGGGTGGGAGATGGTATCATGGGTGTCTGGGAGCCAGGGCGGTCACCGCCTCAGAGAGTGTGGAAAGAGAGAGAGGGACTGGGGGCTCTGTTACCTGTATCCTGTCTTCAGGCAGCTCCGTTTTCATGGCCAGCATCTCCCGGGCATAGACATCTGGGTAGTGGGCCTCATTGAATGCCTTCTCCAGCTCCTCTAGCTGGTAGGAAGTAAAGATTGTCCTAGGGGGAGCAAAACCAGACACTCAGGACACAGAAACTGAAAGAGACTGTTCCAGAGAGGATAGAATGGCCCTCCTCTACGCCTCCTGGACAGACCCCAAATACAGGCTAGCTCAGTACAATCAGACACAAACTCCCTCACACACGCGCACACACACACACACACCACTCACACTCATGCTCACATATGTTTACATACACTCAAAGCTTCACCCTTCTAGACTCTTCTTCATTCAAGACTGAGGATCCACACTGCCCTTCTTGGGAGGACATTATTTTAGCCCTCGGGGACATTTCGTACTGAGACTCTTTCTAGAAGTGATTCAGGGGAAAGGGTGTTGAGACAGAAATTTTAGAAAAGTATAGAAAGCCCTTCTTCCTCCTCCCAAGCATGGAGTGAGGGACTCACCAGATAAATAAATACCTCGGGTCCACTGGGACCTTCCTAGTTTCCTTTCACAGAGAGTGGCTGATCTTTTCAATGACACCCACGTTCAAAGACCCACCAGAAGGTCCATTGCAACCACAACCTCGGTGTTTATACAACTGAGAATGGAATCTCCCACCTCCTCACAGCCCCCAACACCTTGCCCTCCTCATGGGCCTTTCCCCTGCCACCACCCAGACCTACCAGCTCCTTAGAGCTGCCCTCAGGTCCCCTCTCCACGTCCTGTGTTCAGAAGATAAGGAACACCTTTCAACAATCTCACACCGAGGCTCAGCCACTCATCCAGGGGCATTCCATTCAGGGGGGAGTTCCATTCAGGTGTGAGAGAGCCTACCTACACAGCCCCCACTCCCCAAAGAGCAGTTTACATTGACCTATTTGGGTCCTAATCTGTTTTAAGAATCTGGTAAAAGCTACATCCTTTCGCCCTAGGACAATGTGCAAACGAGTGTGCTCCAACACAGAATTTCACCTCCCATATCAGGGGCTTCACAGCCCCCCCCACCCCCCCCCCCGTAAACCATAAATATCTGCAGACAGGCTCAGATTCTTCTCTCTTCAGACCTTAATTTCCTTCCAGGTGACCTTTATCCTGTACCCTTATCAAGTCAATGGGCAATGTAATCCCCATCCACAAACCCAGCTTGTAAAAATGGCACATTCTTTGCCTGAGCCGCTGGTACCTTTGAGAATGGTACATTCTTTGCCTGACCCTGGGACCAGCGCAGGAGGTCAGAATCCTTCATTGATGCCCTTGTTCTCACCCTCGCCCAACACAAGGAAAGAGCACAAGCGTAAATAAGCCCCATTGGGTCCCTGTGCTGGTGTCGGCTTTAAGATCTTGAGGGAAGACACACGGGATGAGTGAGGAAGAAAGATTCTGCCCTTTATAGAAAATGACTGGTTTGATTCTAAATTGTTTCTCCTATTCTCTTGGGAGGGGGGAATGGAATGTTTATGTACACAGAAAGTGGATTCTTCAGAATTTTGAAGATATGCTGCATTCTATTTTGCTCTTGCCACTTACTGAAGGGCCCCTGAACAGATTGTCAAAATAAACAATCAAAGTATGTAAGTCGTCTCAAAACTAGGGAAACTAAGGCACACGGGTGTTGCGGCTTGGCCAAAGCCAAAGAAGGGAGATGATGATAGGTCATTTAGAACCATTCAAGTGCCAGCCTCTGCTCCGGAGTGCTCTCATTGAAACAAAACAAAACAAAAATCTCAAATCCCCCAAACTTCCCCTCATTCCATCCTCAGAGCTAATCTGCGTGTTGATACTGATGTGCTCTCCAAGGAGGCTCCTGCATCCCCAAAATGTGATCCAAACCCTGATTCTGGCTTAATGCGGAACCCCAGACTCTTCAGGTGCCCACTGCATCCTGTCTGCAGAGGAGCTGAGCTTTCCCGGCACAGAGAAGAGCAGAATCCGAGAGACTGCCAAGGCTGCTGCTCTATCCCAACTCCCCTCTCCAACCCTAAACCCAGCGTCTTTCTGGGAGATGAAGAGATGCCCATCCGTCATTACCAGACTCCAGGGGCTCTTACCTGAAATCTCCAAATAAGAAAAGCTCAGGAAAAAAACAATTTTTTCCTTTAACTAATTAAAAGCCGTACCGGCCATCAGTAGCCCTTCTGTCTCTAATAATCTGCTCCCTTCAGGCACCAGAAATTGCCTGAAACCTAGGGCAGGTGGCAAGTTGCACTGTCTCACTGAGAAGCTCCAAAGCTCCCAAACATCTCCTCGATGGGGAGGGCGTCAGAGGAGGACAGGGTCAGGAGCCTTGCGCAGAGAGAATGGGCTATGGGTCAGCCAGCTCCAGGTGCCACACAAGGAGATATCCTGGAGCAGAAACACTGGTCGGGCGCCCAGGGGATGTTTTCTCCAGGACTCTCCTTTCTCTGTGAACCTCTTTTCCCATTTCTGCACCAACACAGAAGCTGTTCAGCCCCGACTCTGAGCTGTCCTCCCCCCCATGGTCCCCATCCCTGCCGCTGCTGGGGGTGTGGTGTGGGGGGAAGCTGACAGGATTACCCATGCTGGGACCAGCATGAAATGGGTACACAAAAGATGTTGTAATGAATATTTGTTGGATGAATGAATGTGAAAAATGACCCAGGATCCATGTTTCCGTTTAAAATAAAACAGAGCTAAACACAACAACAACAAAAAAACGCTGCCTAAAGGGAACGAGTAAAGGAGGTCACTGAGAAACCAAGTCAAAGTTCACCCTTATTCCAGCCTGAACCTATTGGGGCCTGAGAGGACAGGAAGAGCCATTTTAAAAGGTGGGAGCCAATAGTGGAGTTTGCAGGGGCTAGCTAAGAGGCAAATGCAGAAAAGTACCTGGAGAAACTGGTGCGAAGAGGCTGAGAACAAATTGGGGAGAAGAGGATGGGGTAGCCGGGACCGCTCCCCAGGGGAGAAATGTCCCAGGCACCAGCAGGAACCTCGTGGACACCCCACCAGGACTGGGGTGCAGAGAGAGATTTGGGGAAACAGACTGGAGGATGAGCACAGGGATGGAGCCTGGAAGCAGCACTCGCAGAAAAACAGGCAGATTTTCGGTTCTTGCTTCTTTCCTTTAACAATACCCCCCCCCACCACCACCCTAAATGTCTATAAGGAACTAGTAGCGATGGTGTCAATGGGAAGGGAATGAGGGGTCGACGTGGGGTTACTTTTCAGGATGTATCTTTCAGCACCTATCGGATTTTAAAGTTGAGCCAGGAATGTCTATTTGAGGACATATATATTTTTAAAAAAAATTCTCTCTGTAGCCGGTACCCCGACGCAGTCAGCTCGACTCGACTCCCTGGGGCCGGTGGGGTCATCCAATCCACCACACAGGTTCCCTCCCCATTTTACAGACAAGGAAACTGAGGCTCACGGAAGGGAGCAGACCCTCTCAGGATCACAAAAGAGCAGAAGCCTAACGAAAGATTCCCATCAGCGGAGATAGAGCACCCTCAAGGTGTTTGGAACGGTGGGAGCAGAAGGATGGGGGTGCGTGGCGGGGCGGACAGGGCCGGGGGCGCGGACCCGCCCGGGACAGGAGGCAGAGGGGCCCGCCGGCGCGGGAGGTGGGGGCCACTCCGCGCGGCGGCTCTCCGAAGGCTGAAGCCAGGCTCCAACCTGGGGCCGCGGCCCCTCCCTGGCGCGGGGTCGGCCCTGGTTCGGCCTCTCGGTTCTCCCGCAGAAGGAAGAAGCCCGGGCCGGGGTGTGGCTGGACGCCGGGGGCCCGGGCGGACGTCCCAGATAGCGTTCGGCCTCCGCGCCCTGGCGCAGCGCAGCCCGGGACTTGCAACCTAGGAGCCGGCGGGATGCGGTTCGAGCCCCCCGACCCCCAGACGGGATCTGGCAGGGAGCCGCCGAGCAGGAGAGGGAACAAGGAAAAGCGCCGCGGGGGCCTTACCTGTGTCGCCGCTTCTTCCGTTTCTTGGTCTGGTTTAAAGCCGATTTGGACATTTTTCGGTCGCTGGAGGAAACATCTTCAGAATCTGAAAAGCGAGCGGAGGCACATGCGGCAGAAAGCGGGGCGCGCTCGGCAGCGCCCGAAGCCCGCGAGGGCCCCACCCGGGCCGCCCCCGGGAGCCGCGGGGACCTGCTCTGCCGGCCGGGGCTGCCCTCCGGGAGGTCGGCCCCATCCCTTAGCGCCGGCTGGCTCTACCCACGCCGCCGCCCGAATCCGGAGATTTGGTACAGATTTCGTTGTAAGAGAGGCAAAGGCCCCAGTGTGCTCGGGGCAGGGGCGGCGGCGGAGCGCGGCAGCCTCGGGCTCCCAGGGCCCCAGGGCGGTGATGTGGGCGCTGCGCCCTGCCCTGTGCCCGCAGCCCCGGAGCCCCGCGCCCGCAAGCCGGCCCCGAGGAGCGGAGCTGGGGCGCGGGGAGCTGGGCGCTGGGAGGCGCTGGGAGGCGCCGGGAGGCTCTGGGGTCTCCCCGGGCACAGCCCGTTTTTCGTTGCCTGAAGAATGAGCCCCCGCTCGAGGCTGGAGAGCCTGCGACGCGCCACTTTTCGTTGCCCCTCCAAAGGAAAATAAATAACTACAAAGATAACGAAAAATCGGGGGAGCCGCCGAGCGCGAGCAGGAGCCGGAGGCCGAGCCGGCGGGGACGCACGGGCGGCCGGGAGAGCGGTCCAGGGAGGGCGCGGCGGGGTCGTGGGGGGCGGGGAGCCCCCACCCCGAGCCCGCCGGCGCCGGCTTCCGATGGATGGTGGCGTTCAGGTGGAACCGGAGGGTGGCCGCTCCCGCCGCCGCCGAGGCCAGGGTGTCCAAGCTCGTGGGGGTGAAAGAAAGCCCAGCTGGCCAACGTGGGCGTTGTGGAACGGAGGAAAAGGGGCAGAAACGACGACTCGGGGTACCAGGGCTGGGGCCGAGGCGGGCACCCGGCTCCTGGGCCGCCCGCCCCCGGAACAGAATCGGCTCCCGGAGCGCGCGGGTCCTCGGGAGGCCGGGGCCGCAGCGGAGCAGCGAGCTGGGGGCCCCCGTCCGCGCCGCGGGCTCCGACACCCCAGCCGGCGTTCCGGGGGGCCCAACCCGGCGCCGCCGCAGAGCCGGGCCCCACGCGGGGACCCGAGACCAGCGCGGAGGCCGGAAACGCCGGGGCCGAGACCTGCCCGCCCCCGCCCCCGCCCCCGGCGCGGGCCCCGGGCCCGGAGCTGCGCCCCCCGGGCCTGGAGCGAACTTTTGCGCGGGGAGGAGGCCTCGGGGTGCCGCGAAAGCCGACGGCGTGGGGCTTCCGGCTCTCGCCCGCGGCCGGCAGCCTGGCAGCCTCGCCCTCACCTACCCGAGCTGGCCGTCTGGCTGGTGTCCAGCGGCCCCGACGCTCTGCCCAGCGGCTGCAAGTGGACGCTCTGCGGGTCGGACAGCACTTCCAGGAAGGTGGGCTGCGCGTAGAAGCCGGGGAGCCCCCCGGGCCCCAGCAGCCCCATGCCGCCCACTCCCGCGGGGCTGAGCACCGAGCGCGCCGCCAGCAGGTGCCCGGGGGCCAGGCCGTCGAGGGCAGCCCGCGGGTGGGAGCTGGGGGGCTCCTTGTTCAAACCCAGGATCTCCTGGATGCCGAACCCTGTGCACCTGGCCGGGGCGCCCCCCGAGGTACTCTTGGCCACTGTCTCGGATTTGGGCTTGCTCAGCGCTTCCCCCGCTTTCCCCGTCATCTCCCGGCTCTTTGGAGGGGCTGAGGCCGCAGGTCTTTTGCTCCCCCCACCCCCCCGCCGGGCTCCCCGCTTCCCGAAGTTGGTCCCAGGTGCCCCCTCCGGTGTCTAATGCTCTGGAGCCCCAAGGAGATTCCCTTTTTATCCAACCAGGCGGCAGCCCAAGTGGGGTCAGAGCTGAGCAGCCAATCACCGGGGCCAGGAGCATTAGGAATTCCAAAAAGCTGGCAGCTCCCGCCGCAGGCAGCGCCGAGGGGCCAGGGCGCGGGGGGCCGGCACCCGGTGGACTCGGCACGACGCCCATGGGCAGGGACCCCAGGGTCCCTGAAATGAGACAGCAAGGTTCAGGGCTGTTCCAGGAGGCTGGGTGGCTTGGGATTCTGGGCAGAGCCTGGCCGGGGCATGTCCCTGGGGTGGGCTGGGAGGATGGGCTGAGGGCAGATTCTAGAGAGTGAGAGTCCTCCTCCCTCCCTTATGTCCAGTGCAGATTGACAGGGTCAAAGAAGCCCAAATATGGGATCCTCATGTAAAAGGCAGAACAAGGAAGGGGGCAAGTGCCCTGGACAGGGTGTGTGGTGGCAGTGGGAGAAAAGAGGGGGTCACAGTGTGAAGAGGGAGATGTGCGGGTGGGAAGAGGTCCACGCTTGCCTTGCAGCCCAGGATGAAGTGCCTAGTTCAGAAGAACTACTCAGTAAATATTGGCCCAACGAAGACACACATGATAAAGGGGTCAGGAGTAGGGGTCCCTGGCAGGAGAGAAGAACACTGGTGATTTCTTTTGGAGAAAAACCATGGGCATTTGAACATCTTCCTAGAGTGAGCATGAGTATGAGTGTGCCCACTTCCATGGAAGGACTTCATGTATCCTTCCATCCATCGTTCAACTAATGCACATTGAGCACCTACCTTCCCAGCTCTGAGCTGGGAGCTCGAGGTCTGGCTGTGAATCAGATGGACACGCAAGGGGTCTGCTCTGCCTCAGAGTTCACTGAGCAGATGGAATGAAGAGGATGGGATTGCTGATGTGAAGAGCGGGCTGGAAAGAGGGCATCAGAGGCAATTAAAAGGTGAGCTCCTGTCCCTTGACTAACTCCTGCCTTAGAAGTTGCAGAATTACAGCCAACTGGGCCAGTTGAAAAGTGGCGAGAGAAACGTCTGAATTCCCAAAGTGGGCATTAGAGCCACTGGTTTCCTGCATGAGAGCTCTGCGGGGAGCATGATCCCCTTGGGCCCAAACGTCAAGTGAAGGTGATTCTACACACACACACACACACACACACACAGACGCACACCTGCTATGAACCTCTGAGTCCCAGCATTCCACCAGTTCAGCTAATTCTTCTGTGACATTCTTGGGGCTAGGGACTGTTTCATTTACCTTGGCATTCCCCTCTCTACTGTCCCTAATATACAATAGGTTTTAAATCAATTTTGCTTGCTTGCTTGCTTTCTTAAAAGGAGTAGACTTTATTCCCTTGGTTCACAAATAAAGTTGGTCAAATTGCTTGCTTTAAATATTCCTTGAATTAAAGTCACCTTATGAGGCAAGATGAAGACAGAGTCGGTTGCTTTAAGCCAAGACTGGAACACCAGGCTGGGGGAGAGAGTCCATTCAAGATTTCCTGGTTAGTCAGCTGCAACCCCCCAAATAAATCGAAACCTCCTCACCCAGCCTGCCGCCAAGGTGTCTAGTACCTCTTGTGGTTGCCATGAGGCCAAACCGAGAGGTGAGAGGAGACCCCCTAGGGTATGGAAGCCCAATGCCTTGCTGTCAGGGCTGTTATGAGGTAGGCCTCCACTCCGATCTGATCCACATAAGAGCTGGAACTAGCCAGGGGATTTCTTAGCGCAGGAGGTGTCTGGGAGAGGAGTGCTGTTCACTCCAAGGGCTGCCTCCTTGTCCCATAAAAATACCATTCCCCCTGTGCTCCGATGTCGCTCAGCCCCTTTATGTGGCAAGAATCTCTGTTCTCACAAGAATTGCTGTTGGCATCTTTGTTCTGCATATGGAAGTTGACATAGCTTTTCTTGTTTTTTTTTTTTTTTTTAAGATTTTATTTATTTATTTGACAGGGAGAGAGAGCAAGAGTACAAGCAGGAGGAGGGGCAGAGGCAGAGGGAGAAGCAGACGCCCTGCTGAACGGGGAGCCCCATGAGGGGCTGGATCCCAGGACACTGGGATCATTACCTGAGCTGAAGGTAGATGCCTAACCGACTGAGTCACCCAGGCATCCTGTACCTTCCTTCTTCCTTCCTTCCTTCCTTCCTTCCTTCCTTCCTTCCTTCCTTCCTTCCTTCCTTCCTTCCTTCCTCCCTCCCTCCCTCCTTCCCTCCCTTCCTTCCTTCCTTCCTTCCTTCCTTCCTTCCTTCCTTCCTTCCTTTTTTTCTTTCTTTCTTGAGTATAGTTGACACACATGGCATAGCCATTCTTCCTTGCAAGGTGCATACTCAAGGATGTACAATCTTTTTTTAAAGAGATTTTATTTATTTATTCATGAGAGATGCAGAGAGAGAGGCAGAGACACAGGCAGAGAGAAAGAAGCAGGCTCCATGCAGGGAACTTGATGTGGGACTCGATCCTGGCTTTCCAGGATCACGCCCTGGGCTGAAGGCAGGTGCCAAACCGCTGAGCCACCCAGGTGTCCCAAGGATATATAATCTTGAGGCATCCTTCACCTTGTATTCTATGGAGTTGGGTTCCATGTGGTCCCCTGGAGTTGTGCAGAGCAATGACTTTGCCTTTCAGGTAAGAATTTCTATCCCCATTTTATGAATATGGAAACTTAGATGCCCAGAGGTTAGGCAAGTGACCTAGCTAGTAAGGGGCAGAGGCCAGATTCAACCTCAAATGAGTCTGGTGTCCAAAGCTGTTCTATTTTGACTTCATCCTTTTCTTGGCCTTCTCTCCATGCCAGCCTATCCTGGAGGGATGAATGGGGATGTTATTAATGGTATCTTTCATGTTGCTTTCTTATCACGGGACATCCAGGATGAGCCAGATGCCAGCCAATGGGCAAGGTTGTAAGTGATGAAAAACAAGAGCGACGTGATGGAAACTCGGCTCTTGCCAGGAGATGAGGATGAAAAATCTCTTGACCAAACCCCATATCTGAAGTTGCCAATTCCCTGCCCCAAGTAACTACTCCAGGGAGGTAGTTACCATCTTGACCAAGGAGGTTGGAGATGGGGGCAGCCCTCAGGCCCTCTGAGAGACTCCTTTCCAGAGACTGCTGGTAGAGGGAGGACCCAGCATCAGCCTGAAGCCAATCTCAGCCTCAGACTGGAACTGCGGACAGACTCCTGGTGGGGGTATGGGCTGTCTCTGAATTTGGGGGTTGGAGGTGGGGGGAGTGAAATGTACCCTTTGGGAGACATTTAGCTAGGTCACACTGGATCCAAATCCTGGGTCTGCCACCTAACAGCTCTGTGGCTTTGAGCCAACCATTAAATTCTGTCTTAGCTTTGGTTGCTTTTTCTATAAAACAGCCTGGTACTGGATTTGGGAGCACTGCCTGACCCCCTGAGTTAGAACTATGGTCAAGGACATGGACTCTAGAGCCAGACTGCTCTATCACCTACTTAGTGATCTTGGGAAAGCGGGAAAGTTACCCAACCTCTTGCTGCCTTCTGTGCCTCAGTTTCCTCATCCATAAAATGGGGATAATGGTGGTACCTACCCCTTAGAATTGTCAGGAAGATTAGAAATGTGCATAAAGCTATACCATGAGTGTACGAATAAGGTTCTTGTGAGTGTTGGCTACTATTATCATCATGCAGGAGAATATTGTACTAGGGACTGGCAATATATAGGGACTGATCTGGTTCCAGCTTTCATGGATTTTGGGCCAATGACTGCAGGAGGTGATATTTTTAAAGCACTTAGCATGTACCTGACCCTGGACACTCAGTACTTCACGGCTCTTACTATTATTACTAATGGGTGCCAGACACCTTACCACTCTACGTCCACTCAACTTCTCTGACAGGCCAGGTGTTCTGTACCTTTCATGACAAATAAGACACTGAGGCTTAAAGAGAGAGATCTGGGTGAGGGAGGAAGCCACCTTCCTCCTTTGCCGCAATGCTGGTCATTTTTAGCACCAGCTGCAGCCAAGTCATGCTTCCCTGCTAGTCGCCTCTCCAAGTCACTACCCCAGCCATCAGCAACAATTTTTGGAGGGCGGAGGGGGGAGGAATGCAAGGAAGGGAAAGGATGTGTGTTTGAATCAATAATCCCATTATGAATCTGTCACCCATGAACATGTTTCACTTTTTTAAAGGCTCTTGTGTATTTGGGGCTTACCCCTTGAGAGTAAGCCTTCTACTTTGTGGTGCTGGCCCTGTTCTCCTGAGGGGGTCCTCAGAGAGCCCCAGAGGCCCTCCTCTATCACCCTCCTGTCATCAGACAGTTGGACCAGGCATTCCACTTTCTTCGTTTAGTCAAGGGGCTGATGCCAGGAGAAAAAAAAACAAGAGACACCGATTCATATTTAACTTATGTATCATAACATGTACTAAGTTCTTGCTTTTTTGACATTGTCTCAATGCATCTACCTGAAACTACCTTCCCAACTACCCTGAAAAATGTGTGTCATTGTGCATTCTGAGTGAGGAAGGAACCCCAGTGAGGTTAGGTGACCTTTCCAGGAGCTTGCAGCCACCAAGGGCCAAGCAGAATCTAGATTCACTGCTTTCTTGTTTTCTTTCTCTCTTTCTTTCATGAAGTAAGCTCTAGGCCCAACATGGGGATCGAACTCATGTCCCTGAGATCAATAGTTGCATGCTCTACCCTCTGAGCCAACCAAGAACCCCTCTTGTTTTCTCAAATATAGAATCAGAGCTTCAAGCAGAGGAAGGGACCTTGAATATAGGGAGGCAAATGACACGCCAGGAATTCTTGAGCCACTATCCCACCTCACTGAGAATGGAGGAGAAGAAAAGAAGGGGTTGAGGAGGGCCACTGAAGGGAAGGCTGGCTAATCCCCAGAGCCCAAGGCTGCTAAGAGCATCTTGCCTCGCACACCAGGGCCCATATCCTTCCCCTAGTTCTCCAAGGAACAGTCCTCTTCGGACTCTTCTTGGAGGGCCTCGGGAGTGTGAAGGAAGGAATGCACTTTTGGCAGTGCTTTCCGGAAAACCTTGTGGAATGCCTTGTCTCTGTCAGCCCTCTCCCCCAGACCCCATGGAGCTCCACTGTGGATCTTATCCCAGCAGAACACCACCCACCAGGCTTCCGCTGCCCACACTTGCTGTGCCCTCCCTCCTTCTGCATGAACCCCTCCTTCCTTAGCCCCCAGGTGAAAAGAAAAACATTCCACTCCTGTCACCCCCTTCTTTTCCCCAGTGTTCCCCTATGGGCAGTGGGGAAACAATGGAGAAAAGCAAGCTCCAGAGGACTTGCTCTGTGATCAGCCTGCCGTATGTCCCTGGGCTGTGTGTCTTTCCTTTCAGTCTCAGATGGTAGGAATGACCACACCCCTGAGGCCCTGAGAGGATGTTCTGTCTTATGCCACAGGACCTTTGCATGGCAACTTCATTGGCATCTTCAACAAGTAGTTACTGTGTCCCCACTCTGTGCCAGATACTGCAGGTGGGGACACTGTGGGGTCAAGGAAAGCAAAGCACCTGGGATGCCCGGGTGGCTCAGTGGTTGAGCATCTGCCTTCAGCTCAGGTCATGATCCTGGGGTCCTGGGATAGAGTCCTACATCAGGCTCCCCGCGGGCCAAAGGTGGTGCTAAACCGCTGAGCCACCAGGGCTGCCCAAAATATTTTTTTAATTAAAAATAAAATCTATCCCCCCCAAAAATAAAATAAAAATAAAAATAAAAATAAAATCTTAAAAAATATATAATACACATTTATTACTGAACCAACCTACTAGTATAGAAGCCTAGAAACAGAAAAAAAAAATCATGTTCCCAATAAAACAAATCCAGTTGTTCAGGTAGTGATGATGTTTACAGAGTGATATGGATGAACAGGTGACCTCCATACAGCATAAATAAATATGTGTACCATCTTATGGGTGATTCTTTATATACCCAGCTTGATTCTCTTTAATATCTCTTCTTGGAATTGTACCTGACTTTATTACCAATCTTCATCTGAATCCACTGGGGAATGGGACAATTCTGCTTGTGTTTCTTAGCCAGGAATCACTTGAACCTGCGAATCTTGTGAGAAGCCATGGTGAGGAGCAGTCAACTGCACACACCACAGTGGGGGACAATAGGGGGGTAAATTCCCCTTTGAGTCAAATCAGACAGAGTTGTTTTTAACCTAGATCCTGAGGTATTATAAGATGTGAGTATAGGGGTACCTGGGTGGCTCAGATAAGCATCTGCCTTTGGTTCAGGTCATGATCTCAGGGTCCTGGGATTGAGGCCGAGTTGGGCTCCCTGCTCAGTGAGAAGTCGGTTTCTTCCTCTCCCTCTGCCTTTCCCCAACCCTTAAGCTCTCTCCTCAAAGAAATGAAATTATTTTTTTTAGAAAGATTTTATTTATTTATTCATGAGAGATACAGAAAGAGAGGCAGAGACACAGGCAGGGGAAGAAGCAGGCTCCATGCAGGGAGCCCAATATGGGACTCGACCCTGGGAATCTGGGATCAGGCCCTGAGCCAAAGGCAGATGCTCAACCGCTGAGCCACCCAGGCGTCCCAGAAATAAAATTCTTTGTTGTTGTTGTTGTTGTTTTCAGAAATAAAATTCTTTAAAAAAAAGGATATGAGTATATAGTACCTAACTCTACTCCCCAGTGCCATTCAACCTGGGAACTAGTTTCCCTTAATAGTCTTATTTGGGCCAAATTTGAACTGTGATTAGTAGGGGGTTACAATAAGAAAGGCTTTGGAGAGGGATCTGTTCATAAATTCTGAGTCTATGGTATGAATGAGGCTGATGGTTGCCCACTAAGTTTCTATTCTCTCCTTTTTCTTAGTATCAGAGCCCTAATTTTATTCAGAGTGGTGATGTCTGTAGATAAAAGACTACATTTCCCAACCTCCTTTGCAGCTAGGAGGGTCCCTTTGATAAAGTTCTAGCCAATGAGATGTGAGCAAAAATCTTAAGCCAGTTCACACACCCTTTTGCTCTTTCCACTTTTCCTTTAGCTTCCTGTCTAATGGCACTGATGGCTAGTGCCTCAACAGACTATTTGGTGACCTTGAGGATGGAAGCCAAGATTAGGAGAGTGGAGTGAAGAACCGGAGTCTGGGTGCCTGGAGACCCAGAACCACCATATCAGCCCCCAGCCCTGGACTACTCCAGTGAGCTGTGTGCTTTTTTGTTTTTGTTTTCACACAAGGAGAAATAAATTTCCATCTTCCATCAGTGTTTAAAACACTGGTTTCTGGACTGTCACTAGAGGACCTAAGAAATTCCTCACTGATACAAAGCATGAATATTTGAAATCAAATGTTTTCACCTGGGAAAATGTTGAAAAGCTTGCCGTCACAGCAGAGATCTATTTCCCCCCAAGTTTCAGCAGCTGGGAATCTCTTGGATCTGTCTCTTGTCTCCAACCTTATAGATCTTGATGCTCACTGATCCTATTCTTTCCCCTGCCATCTAGATGCCATCTAGTATTTTGAGTGGTGATCTGTAGAATAGATTTTGCAGTAGTTAACACTGATTTTGTCACAGGGAAGTCCCTTACTTTTTATTTTGGTGCTTTTCCTTGGTGCCCACATCCCCTGCCCAGTGAGAATTATGGACATGGTTCTAATCCTGCCTCTGGTACTTACTCATGTGCTGTGGAGTCTTTTTTGTATTTTAATTTTTATTTATTTATTCATGAAAGATACAGAGAGAGAGGCAGAGACAAGCAGAGGGAGAAGCAGGCTCCATGAAGGGAGCCTGATGTGGGACTTGATCCTGGGTTTCCAGGATCATGCCCTAGACCAAAGGCAGGCACTAAACTTCTGAGCCACCCAGGGATTCCTGGAGTCTTTTTTTTTTTTAAGATTTTATTTATTTATTTGAGAGAGAGAGAGAGAACAAGCAGGAAGAGCAGCAGGCAGAAGGAGAAGGGAACAGTCTCTGGGCTCTATTCCAGGCCCCTGGGATTATGTCCTAAACTGAAGGCAGAGATGCCTAACTGACTGAGCTACCCAGGTATCCCTGGAATGAGTTTTTTTGCTTCTCTGTGCCTCGGTTCCTTTACCTGTAAAATGGGAATGGTGTTGCCTATCCTGGCTTTCTTAGAGAGCCCTTGAAGAAAAATTCACATGAAAATGTTTAGAAGATGGTGAAGGATCATAATGAAATCTGGTCATCTTTTTTTCTGGTAACAAATGATGGCTCAGAATATATCAACCATCTCGTTTCAAGCTTTCATTTTTTTCTACTTTATACTTGTCTGCAATTGCAACTCATCTGCCCACCTGTCTCACTCTTCAGTCTTTTAAGACCCACCCTAGATTTATATCTGTTGGCTTGGTATTTGACTATATATAATTCATATATAGATAGCATTTATTTATTGAGATTTATAACTACCTCTGGCAATCCCCATTAACATTTATTGAGTGCTTACTATGTGCCAGGCATTTTGCTCAGCCCTGTGCATGAATTATCTTATTCAATACTCTCAAAAAACCTGAGTGTTCTGTTATCTTCTTTCTATAGATGAGGAAATGGAGTCACAGTATGGTTATGGTCAAGCAGCTAGTGAATTGTGTAGTCAGTATTTGAATCCAAATTAGGCTTTGTGGCAACAAGATTGTGTCACTTCAACTACTCAAAGGAAGTAGATGCCAAGGCAGAGTTAGGAATGCAAGTGATCTATTGGGGTGGTGGGTAACACCCGTGAAAGGTAAAGGGAGAGGAAGCAGGATGAGACCAGAAGAGCCTCAGACCACAATGCAGATCTCACAGTCTCAGCCAATCTAGGAGGGAGCTCTGGAGCACATTGCCCAATAAATGATCCTTGAGTTGGGCAGAAATAGCCAGGCCCTAGTCTTCTCACCCTCCCGTGAGACTCACGCAAACACTGTAGCAGGTGATTATAGCTAACAATAAAGTACTGTGTACTTGAATGTCACTAAGAGAGATTTTAAGGGTACTCACCACAAGAAAGAAATGGGAGCTATGTGATGGGATGGAGGTGGTAGCTAATGCTATGGTGATAATCATTTTGCAATTTATAAGTGTATCAAATCAATATGTTGTATACATTAAACTTACAAAATGTTATGTGTCACGTATGTGTCAGTAAAGCAGAGGGGGTGGGGGAAGGAGAGAAACTGTGTAGAGGGGTGGGGGAAGGAGAGAAACTGTGTGGATCTCTAAGAGGCTGCAGCTGGAGGCTGTTCACTAACCTCACTCTTGCACCTGAATAGCTAGCCTTTCTGGAAGGGATATCTAAGCAGTGCAACTCCATAGTTTCTGCAAATATGGTGTAACAGACAACATCTGCATCTCAGGGAGTCTTTTTCTTGCTCAGGGTCCTGGGGTCCAGAGCCCAGCTAGGCTTAGTTCTGAACTGCAGGTTGGTGTCAGGTCTGCTTCATAGATCTCATTCTAGACTGGTGGCTACCAAGGCATGCTCTTTTCCTTGCTGAGGTCAGGATGAGTAGAGACAGCCAGACCACACAAGCTCATTTCAAGTCTTTGTTTGGGTCATATCTGCTTATATCCCATTGGCCAAAGCTAGCCACATGACCAAGACCAAAGGCAATGGACTGGGCAATAAACTCCCCCACAAGGGAAGTTATGCCAAGAGTGGAGAGGAAGGGGAGAATTATGAACAAACGCATACACTATATGGCTAGCCATCTGGCACAGACTACACCTTGGCCATTTGTCATAAGTGACTAGTATAGCACCTGATACAAACTATCATGGTGGAGTGGCTAAAAGCACAGTTCCAGAGTCAGATGGCCAGGGTCAGACTCTACTCTGCCTCCAACACTATAAGCCATGCCATCTCAGGTTTACTTGACCTCTGGAAGCCTTGATTCCCTCTTTTGTAAATAGGGAAATTAAAGAATTCGTGTTTGGATTTGCGGGGGGGTGGGGTGTTGAGGTTTAAATAAAACAATGTATGTAAACCACTTGCTGTGATGCCTGGTACAATGGTAGGCTCCCACAAGTGTTATATTTATTTCTAACAACAGCCCTGTATAATGGTGCCTTACTGTTCTCTAACCCAGAACTGCATGTTGGTCTAGGAACACACCTCCTTCCCCGTGTCCTGAGACAGCTTGCAGCAATGGACTTCCTGGCTCCTTCACCTGCGACATCTCCTCTCAATGCTTTCCCAACAAAACTCAGATTTAGGACACCTCTCTGGGAAAAGCCCATCCCATCCAACACCTCCTTATATTTCTCTTTAGTCATCTTGTGGGGAGGGATGTTCTTCTCTGCACGGCCAGGAATACCCTCCAGCCCATCCCGTTTCCTCTTGCTTAGAATCACCACTTGGCCCAGCCAAGGGTCAAGGTGGGGGGAGATGTTGAAGGAAGTGGGAAGAGAGACCCCTTAACAGCACTCCCAGGAGGGAGGAGAGACTGTGGTGGGCACAGTGGGGAGGAGGCCAACTGAGCATGGAAAGCCAGCCAGGGAAGGTTTAGCCTGCAATCCAATTCCACTTAATATCCCATAATAAAATGCTGTCAACATGAGTTTCCTGTTCAAGTGGATTTGTTAAGAAGGCTGGGGGAGGTCAGAGGTGTATTCTGGCTCTCCTGGGGTTGGAGGAGAGACCAGTGGGGTGGGGGTGGGGGTGCCTCAGGCATGAGGGCCCCCTTCTCACCTGTGCCTGTCGCAGTCCAAACAGGCTCTCAGGAAGGAGTTTGTCACATTTGTCTGTCTCCGTCAACCCATGGTGACTCACAGAGGGGCCCTTCACCCCCCTGGAAGGAGGCTCTGTCTCCTTTGATAAGCATCCAGCCACTGAGGCAAAGTGCGATTTTAATGTAGGGGATTCAAATCTGGGCCAGAGTATAGGGGTAGTGTGCGGAGGTGGAGGAGGGTATGTATCAGAGCCCCTGAAATCCCACTATGAAGGGGGAGCCACAAGGTCAACATTAGGGCAATCTTAGGGGACACAGGGTTGATTAATGAGAAGCCTTGTGGGGTGGCCTCAGCCCTCTTGAATGAGAACTTGGGGCTGACCTCACCTAGTTACTCAGAATGGCTATTGTCTGCCCATCTCTGCCTCCCTGGCTCATCCACTGCTAAGTTTTCCTTTTTGGCAGAGGGATTGGGGGCAAGGGCCTGATTTCCTCAGGGTCCTGAAGTGGCTGCCTAGGGAGCCTTGACAGGGAGCTTGATCACAGCTGACTATTGAGTGATACTGTGGATCTGGCACAGATCTGGGGACTGTCCTGATGTCATCTTGTGGAATCCAGGCAGCAGCAAAGAGTTAAGGCTGGGGAGAGGGACTGTGGGAGGGTAGGAGGCTAGTATTAGGAAGTAAACAGAGGCCCAGAGAGTTTAAGAATCGAAACCAAGAGGCAACTGGGTGGCTCAGTGATTGAGCCTCTGCCTTTGGCTCAGGGCATGATCCTGGGGTCCCAGGACTGAGTCCTGCATGGGCCTCCCCATGGGGAGCCTGCTTCTCCTTCTGCCTCTGTCTCGGCCTCTTTTTCTGTATCTCTCATGAATAAATAAATAAAATCTTAAAAAAAAAAAAAAGAAATGAAACCAAGATGTCCTGTAGTGAGAGAGCCCTGGGACAGGAGCCCACACAGGAGGTATGATGGGCTCAGTCACGGGCTTCAGGAACTCAGCTTGGGTTTGGAGGGAGAAACTGGGGAGGCTGCAGGAAGGTGTGAGGCACAAGTTGAGGGGATGAGGTCAGACCATGGTTCCTCTTCTTGGGCCTGCAGGCGGGTGACAAGCTAGGCCCGTAAGACCAGGAGGTGGGGGCTGAGAAGAGTAGGGCTGGGCTTCCAGCGCTTTTGTGAGCCCTTTTAATTCGTGTAAATGAGGGTTTTTAATTTGTTATTCTGGGTTTTATTTCTATTACCATCTCATTTGCCTCTAAACCCTATTTCACCCCAGCCTAGACCGAATTCCATTTGATGCATTAGGACTAATTCTCCTCCCAAAGGGTTAGATGTTTTCTCCCCACACAAAAGTCGCTTATTTTGGATAAAGAGACGATTAGATTTATCTTTAATATTTTAATGGCAGCTGGGATTAGTGGGCAAACAGCCCCAACTGGGGTTGTTCACTGAGGATTAGGTTCTGATAAACTCTCAGATGGGGAGCCCCCCCACCCACTCTACTTTCTGTTTTCCACAAAGTGCTTTTTATTATTTTGCGTTGAAAAAAAAATTCCCTTGTCTTTTGGAGCATCATAAATTCCATTTGCTGTTTTCTATTAAATCAAGTTGATTAAATTCGTTGTGACTCTTTGCACATAGATCTTTTTAATTTTAATGTCTCCAGCATAAAATCCTTAATGGTGCAATTTGAAATGGCTGCAATATACAGTACAGGCCTTGATAAAACAGATGGAAATGAGGTTCTGTCAGGGAGGGGGTCCTGTCGGGAGGGGTAGGGGCAGGGGCAGGCCCAGAGCTCCAGGAAAAGGCAGGCAATGACTCCCTGCGAGGTCCAGAGAAGACCTGGTTCCAATCCCTGTTCTGAGCCGTCACCATGGCCCATGTCTCTGGAGTGCTTACTATGTTGGGTAGTAGCCTTGGTGGATGTTTGGTGGAGTGCTCACCATGTGCCTGGCACTATGTGTCCATTGTCAATAATTTTTATGAGGAGGCTCACAGAGGCCTCGTGCTCAAGGTCACACAGCATGTCGGTGGCAGTGGTTGAGGCCAGGTTATTGTTGGCTGGTGGGGTCTCTTATCTCCTGTAGTCCTGGCTCACAGGTGCTTGGAAGGATTAGATGAGGTCCAAGTGGTATGGGGCTGGGCTCTCCTGGGGACATGGGGGCTTTGGGGGTGAGGCTGGCCCATCTGGTTGCCCAGAGGCCCTGCCATCCCTGGGAAGAGCTGATTTTTGAGACCCTGGGAAGCTTCCTTAACTCCAGGGTCAGTGAGCAGCTTGAGGGACCTGGGGTCCCCCTCCCACCACCTCTCCAGACCTCAGACCTCCCGCCTCAGGCTTTTCTCCCTGTCCCTCCAGCTCTAATCCTGACCTCATCAAGTCCTGGGAAGGGTTGATCCACAGAAGCAAATCCCTCATTCGGAGGGACAAAATCAGCTTAATTTGCAGCAACTTGAAGCAGGTCTTTGCCAGGATTTGAATATCAAATTATCCCACAGCCCAGGCTGGCCTGGAAGGCCTCCTGCCGCATGCTCTGGGCTCCTCTGGTGATTGTTCTGTGAGTGAGGCTGGACCGGGCTATGTGTGCATGGAGTGGGGGCACCAGGGGACCTCCGGGGGTGCTGAAGAAGACAAGAGCACTGCAGCTCTCAGGCCTGGGGGATGGGAGGGGGGTGAGAAACCCCCTATTCATGAGAGTTACCTGGGCTGGCAGGGGTGGCAGTAGGTCTTGTCAAATATACAGATTCCCAAGCCCCTCCCCAAACATAAGGAGTCAAGGTTTTTTAGTAGGAATGCTTGAAAAATTCTGGAGCTGCTCAGGTAGCCAATCAGCAAATACCTCTTTATTTTTTTTTTCAAAGATTTATTTATTCATGAGAGGCACAGAATGAGAGATAGAGAGACAGACAGACAGACAGACAGAGGGAGAAGCAGGCTCCATGCAGGCAACCTGATGTGGGACTCCATCCTGAGTCTCCAGGATCACACCCCGGGCCGAATGAAGGCAGGCGCTAAACTGCTGAGCCACCCAGGGATCCCCAGCTAATACTTCTTTAGTGCACACACACTTGGTACCTCCTCATGTTTTGAGTTTCCTCAGCCTCCTCTGGGATCCACTCCATCCATCCCAGCCCGGGGCAGGGCAGACCTCGTTCCCTTGGCCCGAGGCTCCGCGATGGCCCCTGAGGCCTGAGTCAGCTGCTGCCCGAGGGCTCCTCAGCCCTCCCTCCCGGGCAGCGGGCCGGTTCCTTCCTTCCTAGCAGACGGCCTCTGATGTTGGCCACATGGACACAGTGCCCGGATGCAAGCCGTGGAGGTCAGACCCCCCTTACGGGCATGTCACCCCCCCGGAAGCTGTGAGCTTCTTCAGGAAGAGTGGGGACCCAGGGTCTGGCCCCAAGCCTCCGTCAATGTTGGGTGAGACATATGGGTCCTTCCTACACACCGTGTGCCCCTTTGGCACCTCTGGTGTGAGATAGCAGCAGTGTGCCCGTGGGCCCGTCTATCCATCCACGACTGGCGACACGTGGGCCCGTCTGTCCATCCACGACTGGCGACACAGAGCTGAAAAGTCCTGTCCTTGTCCTCACAGAACCCACAGCTGGGGAGAAAACAACAGGTGTGACATGCTCTATTAATACCCACAGGTGCTTCTAAGGCACTCACTATGTGCTAAGCACAGTTCTAATGGCTCTTCCTCTCTCCGCACATTTTATCCTCATAAAAACCCTATAAAGTAGGAAATATCATTAAATGCATCCACTGGGACGCCTGGGTTGCTCAGTGGTTGAGCGTCTGCCTTTGGCTCAGGGCCTGATCCTGGAGTCCTGGGTTTGAGTTCCACATCGGGCTCTCTGCAGGGAGCCTGCTTCTCCCTCTGCCTGTGTCTCTGCCTCTCTCTGTGTATAAATAAATAAAAAATATTTTTTAAAAAATAAATGCATCCACTTTACAGAGGAGGGAACTGAGGCACAGAGAGAGTAGTCACATGCTCAAGGTCACACAGTTGTTAAGTGGTGGACCTGGGATTCATACCCAGCCAGTCTGACTCTGAGCCTGTCTTCTTTTTTTTTTTTAATTAATTAATTTGTAAATATTTTATTTAGTTATTCATGAGAGAGAGGCAGAGACACAGGCAGAGGGAGGAGAAGCAGGCTCCATGCAAGGAGCTTGATGTGGAACTCGATCCTGGGAATCTGGGATCCGGCCCTGAGCCAAAGGCAGCCGCTCAACCACTGAGCCACGCAGGCGTCCCTGAGCCTGTCCTCTAAACCACTCTGCTCTACGTCCACTCATCTTTATCTGTAACTACTTGTCTATGTATGGAACTTCTCCATAAGTGACTTGCCTTCGTTTTATTATTCATTTTTTAAAAAAGATTTTATTTATTTATTCATGCCTTCTTTTTAAAGGCATAATCATAGAGTGCTTTGGGAGCATAGAAAGGAGCACTAAACCTACACGAGGGCAACCACAGAAGGCTTCTTGGAGGAGGCATCTTATTCAATGTGTAGTCGAGCAACTATTGTGTACCTGGCACTGATGATGAAGAGATGAAAAAGTCATGGTCTCTGTTCTCCAGGAGCTCACAAGCTGGGAGACAAATGCCTGTAAGTGGATGTGCTAACTGTACTGAGAAAGCACAGGGCATTATGGAAGCACTGGGGAGACCCCAAAGCTGGGGAGATCAGGGAAGGCTTCCTGGAGGAGATGAATGTGAGCTGAGAATGAAAGGATGAATGGGAATCTCAGAGAAATGTCCCCACCAGTAGATCTAGTCTTTCAGCTGAAGTTAAGGGGGCCAGAGTCTCTGCTGGGCACTCACCCCTCTTTCTCCTGGCCAGATTCTCCTCCACGGAGCCTTCCTGGTACAGCCAACCCCGGTCTCTCCTCTGACTGCCTACCCCAGGCAGGCAGACCCCCCTCCTGGGGAGGTCTACATCCTTGACTCTTGTGTGTTCCTGGGAGGTGAGGCCTGAACATCAGACTCCTGAATGCCCAGGTATTATGCCTAGCAGGGGTCAGGCAGGAGCTGTCACTGTGGCTTTGGGAAAGCCCAGTGGTTTGATTTGAGGGCACCTAGGATTTATTTATTAAAATATTTATTTATTAATGAGAGACACAGAGAGAGAGAGAGAGAGAGAGAGAGAGAGCAGCAGAGACACAGGCAGTGGGAGAAGTAGGCTCCACGCAGGGAGCCCGATGTGGGACTCAATCCCGGGTCTCCAGGATCAGGCCCTGGGCTGAGGTCAGCGCTAAACTGCTGAGCCACCCGGGCTGCCCAGCACCTAGGATTTAGAGCAAGAAGGGAGCCCATAAACCATCCAAGCCCACTTAGAAGGAAGGAGTGAGGCCTGGGGAAGTAACAGGAGCTGCCTAGGCCCCACAGCTGAGATGGTCCTCAAACTCAGGTTCCCAGCACCCTGACCTCCTCTCTGGGGTGGTCTGGCCCCCTGGGCTCTCTTCTAACCCGTGCTCCTCCTCATGCCTGCCTAGCCTGATGGTGGCCAGAGTTGTCTTCCCTGAATAACGATGGTATTGGCTCAGATTAAGGGCAACTAGCTGGCTCTTGGCTTTTCCTTTTTATATAACAACTAATCTCCTTCTAATCAGCCATTATTAAATTATATTCCGTTTTTAATTCATTCACAGATCACCGTTGGGACAGCTGGATGGATAATTGGGGAGAGATAATTTATGTAAATGAGGAACAGCAGAAGGTAGGGGAGAGGGAGGCTGAGGGCCAAAGGGGGCCCCTCCTGAACCAAAGCTGGGGAGGGGACAGTGAGCTGGCCCTGCCTGGAAATGGGTGAGTGGGGTGTCAAGGAAATTGGGGCTTGTCATGGGACCTCATGACAGGTTAGATTGTCGTAACTGGTTAGACTGCCCATCAGCATCACTTTGAATGCTTCTGACAAGTAGGGAGCCCACTACTTTTTGGGGGGCAATTCTCAGATCCACCAGCCCTCCTCATTAGAAGTGGATCCTGAGAAGCAGTAAAACATCCTGGAGAATTCCAGAGTCAGAGCTTTGTTTGATAACAGCTCCACCACTGTGTAGCTGTATCTCTCTTTTTTTAAAAAAATATTTTATTTATTTATTTAATCTATCTATTTATTTATTTATTTATGACAGAGAGGGAGAGAATCTGAAGCCGACTCATTGAGCAAAGTGTAGAGCCTGGGGCTTTATCTCACAACCACGAAACCATGACCTGAGCCAAAATGAAGAGTCCACTGCTTGACCAACTGTGCCACCCAGGTACCCTGTGTAGCCATCTTCTTCATCCTAGTTTCCAGTCTGTTTCAAGGGGATATTGAGGCTTCAGAACCTCTGAGTTCTTATGGTTGGTTCCCCATGGAACATGGAAAGTAGCAGAGGAAAAGCCGGGTACCTGGCAGACCTAGTGGCTCCTATCACCAGTGTGAGGACACTGTGAGTCCAATGCGCCTCCCACTAACATTTGCCCTGGGGCCATGAGGCTTCCTTCTGGAAACACAGAGTAAATCTACTTCCTTTGCATATCTGACCTGTCCGTCCAATAATAATTACATTGGCCACTGGCAACCTCCATGTGTTCCCCTGGTGCCAGGTGCTGCTCTCGACACTTGCTAGATAGCATCTCATTGTAGCAGCAGAACAACCACACACGAAGTGGGTGCCATTGTCTCCACTTTACAGATGTAAATACTGAGGACATAATCCCTCTTCTGACAATTCCTGCAACAGAAACTAAAACAGAAGCCTGCTTAGAAAGGGACAGGAGGCTCATAAAACCTGGAGTCCAGCTGGAGGCTATTTTGGGAAGGTGCCTTGGGGATTGGCCCACAGGGCTGGTGGCAAAAGGAGAGGCAGGTCCAGAAGGCTGGGCCTCCAGCCCTCCTGGCTGTCCCTCTGGGGCCCCATGAATCAGGTGTGGGTGGATGCAGGGGGTCTGATGGGACCTGAGGGGGTGAGGTCTGCATGTATCTGGGGCTGGCTGGGGCCAGTGGGTAGGGCCTTGGACCATTCCCAGAGGGAGGCAGGGGATTAAGGAGGGCTAGGGAGGGTGGTCCCAGAGGGTCCGGCAGAGTAATGGGATTAGACTTCAGGCAATGAGTGAAAGTTATTAGCGTGTGGGGCCTCTGCAGCTGTCACCCATCCCCAGGAGAGAGTCACTAGCAGTGCCCCCACCCCCACCTCGAGGCAGGCTGGCACCTCTGCCCCCCCCCCAAGGCTTTCCCGCTGTGATCATCTGTCAAAGGGCTGGCCTCCCAGCCTTAGCCTCCTGCCTACCCCTGACAGACCCGGCCACCCACACGCAGTATACCCTAGCACTGCCCTGTGCCTCGGTTTCCCTATTTGGAGAGGAGGCTACAGTGAGGATGCTGGAGATCCCGAGAGAGACCCCGGGATGCGTGGAGGTCCCCACCGGGCGCCCTGGGTTTCTGGTCCTGCCCTGCCTTAGCTGTGCCACCCCCGACGCGTCAGATGGCCTCTCTGTGTCCTAATGTAGAACACGGGGGCAGCCGCGCGGCAGGGTTTTCACAGGGGAGGGTTGGGCCAGGGGCGCAGCGCGGGCCCCTCGGAGTGCAGGGGCCTGAGGCCTGACGACAGGAGGGGGCCCAGGGTGGCGGAGCCCGAGGCGGGGGAGGGCCGGCGGCTCCCGGCTCCGGCTCCCGGCTCCGGCCCCTGGCTCTCGACCCCCGGCCCCCGGCCCCCGGCTCCGGCCCCGGCCCCCGGCTCCGGCCCCGGCTCCCGGCTCCCGGCCCCCAGCTCCCGGCTCCGGCCCCCGGCTCCTGGCTCCGGCCCCCGGCTCCCGGCCCCCGATCCCCGGCTCCCGGCTCCCAGCCCCCGGCCCCCGGCCCCCGGCCCCCGATCCCCGGCTCCCGGCTCCCAGCCCCCGGCCCCCGGCCCCCGGCTCCCGGCCCCCGATCCCCGGCTCCCGGCTCCCAGCCCCCGGCCCCCGGCCCCCGGCCCCCGATCCCCGGCTCCCGGCTCCCAGCCCCCGGCCCCCGGCCCCCGGCTCCCGGCTCCGGCCCCCGAACCCCGGCCCCCGGCTCCGGCCCCCGACCCCCGGCTCCGGCCCCCGATCCCCGGCCCCCGGCTCCGACCTCCGACCCCCGGCTCCGGCCCCCGAACCCCGGCCCCCGACCCCCGGCTCCGGCCCCCGACCCCCGGCTCCGGCCCCCGATCCCCGGCCCCCGGCTCCGGCCCCCAACCCCCGGCTCCGACCTCCGACCCCCGGCTCCGGCCCCCGAACCCCGGCCCCCGACCCCCGGCTCCGGCCCCCGACCCCCGGCTCCGGCCCCCGGCCCCCGGCTCCGGCCCCCGACCCCAGGCTCCGGCCCCCGGCCTCCGGCCCCGGGCCCCCGGCTCCCTCTAGCGGCGAAGGCGCGGAAGCCCCTCCGGGCCGGGCGGGCGGCGACGCAGGGCCGCGGGGGTTCCCGGGGTCGCGTTCCTCCAGGCCTCCGAGGCGGCGCCGAGGGTCCTAAGCCGCGCCGGCTCCCGTCGTGAGAGCGGCCTGCCCTTAGCTTGCCTGCCGCTCTGCTCGGACGATGTCTTACCGCGGCTCACCCAGCCCCAAGCCCGGGGCGCGGGAGCATCTGCCCAGGCTGGCGGCGCGGGGCGTCGGGCTGCCCAGGAGCCCCGGGGACCCGCCGTGACCAGGCACGACTCAGTCCCTTGTGCAGCCTCGCTTGCCTCGCGGTAAACGGACGGTGGTGAGACCAGGTGGTTCCACCTTTCCGACTCGAATCACCTTTAAAAAAAAAATTTATTTATTCATGAGAGACACACAGAGAGGCAGAGACAGAGGGAGAGGGAGAAGCAGGCTCCTCGCAGGGAGCCCGACGCGGGACTCGATCCAGGGTCTCCAGGCTGACGCCCTGGGCCAAAGGCAGCGCTAAACCGCTGAGCCACCCAAGGCGTCCTTCAAACCACCTTTTAAAACGTAAAACAAAAACAAAAACAAAAAAAAAACGTAAAACAATTCAGAGTCCCTCAGGGTAGAACAGTACTTACTGTCAGACTAGGGAACCTACCCAGTGACCCGACACTCTTAGGCATTCCGTAATGCTTGTACATGAAACGATACTTTATTAATCTCAACAACTCTATGGATTTTATTGTCTTTACTTATTGATAAGATTTTTAAATTTTATTTATTTGAGAGAAAGAGTGGAGCTAGAGAGAGAGAGAGAGAGAGAGAGAGAATGAGCAGGGGGAGTGGCAAAGGGAGAGGGAGAAGCAGACTCCCTGCTGAGTAGGGAGCCTGATGCCGGGCTCTATCCCAGGACCTGGGATCTTGACCCAAGCTGAAGGCATAGACGCTTAACCAACTGAACCACCCAGGCGCCCCAGCTCTATAGGTTTTAAAAGTATTTTTAAATAAGCACTATTTTTTTTAGGAGCAGCTTGTAACCATGCAGGAAAATTGTGAGACTGTAGAGTTCTCAATATACCCCACACCCAAATGCCCCTGTTACCAGCATCTGACATTAATATTTTAGTTAATGAACTAAGATTAATACATTGCTAACTAAAGTTTTTGTTTTATTCATTTTTTCTTAGTATTTACTTAAAGTCCTTTCTTCTGGGGCAGCCCAGGTGGCTCAGCGGTTTAGCACCAACTTCAGCCCAGGGCATGATCCTGAAGACCCGGGATCGACTCCCACACTGGGCTCCCTGCAGGGAGCCTGCTTCTCCCTCTGCCTGTGTCTCTACCTCTCTCTGTGTGTGTCTCTCATGAATAAATAAATAAAATCTTTTTAAAAAGTCCTTTCTTCTGGTCCAGGATTTTACATGGGATACCACATGTAGTAGTCATGACTCCTTTGGCTCCTGTTGGCTGTGATGAGTTAATGTAACTTTAAAAGGGGGGAAAAAAGGTATATTCCTATAATAGAGTATTGTGGGGCTGTTATCACATTCTGATCTGGAATGATCTCCAAGACAATAGTAGTATGATAAGGAACATACAGGATGGTGTATTTTACTTCTACTTATTTTTTAGAGAGAGAGAGAGTGGGGGGGATGGAAGGGGCAGAGGGAGAGGGAGAGAGAATTTTAGGCAGGCTCCACACTCAGCGTGGAGCCCAACACAGGGCTTGATCTCATGACCCTGAGATCATGACCTGAGCTGAAATCCAGAGTTCCGCACCCAGTTGATTGAGCCACCTAGGCACTCCATGTATACATATAACTATTTTTAAGCCTCTGGAAAGGTATCTGAAAAACTGGTTACTGGTTGACTGTGGAAAAGGGAATCAGATGACTGGAGAGAATGAGAGTGTAAAGGAAGCTGACATTTTATTTTACACTCTTCGTATTAGTTCATTCTTAAAAACTATGCATGTGGGGCAGCCTGGGTGGCTCAGTGGTTTAGCGATGCCTTCAGCCCAGGGCATGATCCTGGAGACCCAGGATCAAGTGCCAAGTTGGGCTCCCTGCATAGAGCCTGCTTCTCCCGCTGCCTGTCTCTGCCTCTCTCTCTCTCTGTTTCTCATGAATGAATAAATAAATAAAATCTTAAAAAAAAAAACCAAAAAACTATGCATGTAAGGCACCTGGCTGGCTCAGTTGGTGGAGCTTATGACTCTTGGTCTTGAGGTTTTGAGTTCAAACCCCATGTTGGGTGTGGAGATTACTTAAAAGTAAAATATTTAAAATATTTTAAAAAACTGTATGCATTATCTATCTTGATAAACATACATATTAAACATAACAGTATATATAGGTATAGTATATTCATTGAATCTCTCACTGGGCTCTGTACCGTTTGTATCATAAAATCCAGCCCCCAACTCTGTGAGGGTGTTCCTGGCGTTGGGTGCTCATATGGCTCTAGCAGAACCACTGGCCTGGCTGGTCTGTAAAATGTCTTTCCACCCATGGACTGGGACTCCTTTGGCTGTTCCAGGCCTGTGTGTGCCCGGGTACTTTGGGGTAGAGGAGTCTGGGTGAGGTCCAGGTACAGATACCTAGACTTACTTAAGTAAGAAAGGACCATAAGGATGTGGGGGCCTTGTGGGCTCTGGGATAGGATGGCCCTAGAAAGATAGGGCTGCAGCTTCTTCTCTCAGGTGTTGCTGCCTCCTGGTCCCACAGCCAGGGTGCCTAATCGCCTCCTTCCCATGGCCCTGTCTCTCCTCCATTCAAGCCCAGATGGAACTCGGTCTCAACTCCAAAATAAATATGTCTGGGCTTAACAGAAGCTCCTGCATCCCTGTACTTGTCAGTATGTGACAGAGAAACAAATGACATCCCTTAAATATTTCACATGGAGGGCTCATGGCCTTACTGTGTACTCAACATTAATTTAGGGATGCCTGGGTGGCTCAGAGGTTGAGTGTCTGCCTTCGGCTCAGGGTGTGATCCCGGTTCGGGAATGGAGTTCCTTATCAGGCTTCGTGTGAGGAGCCTGCTTCTCCATCTATGTCTCTGCCTCTCTGTGTCTCTCATGAATAAACAAACAAACAAACAAATAAATAAATAAAATCTTAAAAAAAAAACCCCACTAGTGTAGGTGCTATGGGGTACAAAAGAGGATGCAGGCCTTTCTTCTGAGAGGATTTCTTCTTCTTCTTCTTCTTCTTCTTCTTCTTCTTCTTCTTCTTCTTCTTCTTCTTTTTTAAGATTTTATTTTTATTTATTCATGAGAGATAGAGAGAGAGGCAGAGACATAGGCAGAGGGAGAAGCAGGCTCCACACGGGGAGCCCAATGCGGGACTTGATCCATGGACCCCAGGATCATGCCCTGAGTTGAAGGCAGTTGCTCAACCACTGAGCCACCAAGGCATCCCTCTCCTGGGAGGATTTCAAGGATTTTAGGAAGGTCCCACTTTTCCAGATCCCTCCCTCTCCTTCTGGAGATCCACTCAAAGGTTTCATTTACTTAAATTATGGACCCGATCCCTGTGGAATTCAGCTCCCCTAGAAGAAGTCAGAGTTTAGGCACGTCTTCCAAAGGTTCCCCAAATCCCTACTAGAAAGACCCTTTTGGAAGTCCTCTGAGATCCTGCTCTTGCTCCCTGGGCAGGGAGGACTTACTGAGGTTCCATTAGCGTCCTCAGGAAATATTCTCTATTTTCTGAACTCTTTGTGTTCTTTGCATGCCTATGGGCCTTCCCATTTGCTGGTTCCTCTATCTAGAATGCATTGCCTCTTTCAAGGCTCAACTCAAGCTTCTTTTTCCAGGGGAGGCCTCACCTGCCAGGCCCAGGTGGAGGTAGCATCCACCTGGTCACTCCCCCTCCATTCCCATCCCCACTCCTGGGCACAGACCTGATTTTTCAAGGTGGACAGGATTCAGAAGGATTGACACCCACGTCTGGCTTTGCCACTCTTGCCAGCATACAATAGGTACCTAATAAATCCTAGCTCTCTTCTGTTCCTCACATCTACAGAGTGTGCATTAATAATTTGTGTTTACCCAATTGTCTTCCCTTTACACAGCAAACTTTAATTAGTAGGTGTAATAAATGTTTGCTAAATGACTGAGTGACTTAACCAGGGAGGAGAAGATGTTGCCAAGCTCAGAAGCAAGGCTGAACACCTCTGCTGCCCCAGGAAGCAGGGAGAGGGAGTCCCATGCCAGGGTCAAGATAGGAAGTACAAATGAGAAATTTGGTGGGTTGATTTCAGGGGATGATTAGAATGGAATGAGGGGACAGAATTGGATGAGTGTGGTGGCATTTGACCATCAGTGGGGGCACATATCTATCCAGCTGACCCCTAGCCTTGTCCCACCCTGTGTTAAGCAGAGTGGGCACCCTGTTCAGCCTTAGGACTATGGTCGGGGGCATGAACTGGGTGCCTGGAGATGCCCTCTTCTCTGCGTTCTGCAGCCCCAAGACCCAAGTAGGGAGGTACCCTCATTTGCTCTCTTCTTCACGGTCACCAGTTAGGCACCTGTGGTTACCTCATCTGGTGAGTTCCATATGGCCCCCAGGGCTCCTCGTATGTACCCTCAAAGGTGCTGGGACGTGAAAAGGGGTAGGGAGCAGGTTAAAGCCAGAACATCCCAGCTTCCAGCACCCAAAATATCATAGGCAGCCCATTGACATTTTTCATGGGTACCCTGCAGACTCTGGGGACATATCACACAGTTCGAATGCTTCTCTTATGATACATCCTATCTCCTTTAGTCACTGCTAAAATCCATTGAACACGTACCACGTGGCCGATGTTTCACGAACATCATCTCATTTAATCCTCACAAAGATCCAAGGTCTCTTAAAAAATTATTCTCATTTTTTTCAGAGATGGAAACTGCATCAAAGAAGTGAAGTCACTCCCTGGGGTCACAAGTGGCAGAGCCAGATGGGAAGCCGGTCTGCCTGCCAGCACAGGCCTGAACTTCCAGGCAGGACCCAGCATCCCCTCTGTCCAGCTCTGAGCCCAGCTCCTGCCCCTCTGCCCTAACAAGTGCCAGGAGCTGGTGCCTCCAACTGGAAGCCCTCACCATGGCCTTCCTCTGGCCACACAGTTCCCACCGGCCCACTTCACCAACAGCAGTCCCACATGCCTCCAGGCTCTGCATCTCACTCTCAGGAGGCGCAGTCCACCCAGCTGCCCAGGAGGTCCAAGGGGTCCCCGGGGGGTGGGGACCATGATGGGCAGAGGGCCCTGGTGCCTCTGGGCCGGGCGGGGAGCTGAGAGCCGTGGGGAGGCGGGCGCGGTGCACAGCGCTGATCCTAACCAAGTTTGCCAGCCCGGCTTTTCTCATGGCTCCCACACAATGGTCTGCTTTGTGCCCACCTGCCGATAATGCTTAATTAGGCGAGGAGTTGATTAATTTGAGGTAATTGACAGCTAATTAGAGGCCCACAGGCTCATTAACTTGACATCTTGTCTTCCTGAATTGGCTGAGTAGGGTCAGGTGACGGAAGCCGTTGCCTTCTCCCTCCCTGGCCCTGTGGGCAAAGGTGATCACCTGGGGGAGGGCTGGGCAGAGCTGGCGTTCAGGTGGGGCAGTCCCCAGGCCAAGAATAGAGGAAACCAAGGCAGCCAAGGAGGAGATATATGCCCTAACCCTAGGAAGGAGGGCGTGGGAAGGAATGGAGGGCTCATGGCAGGGGGGCAAAGACACTGAAGAGAAGTAGGTGGCTCTTAATGGGGGAATGGCTGGTGTCCATGCAGGGAGAAGGGGCAAGGGCAGGGAAGTGTGCGGGGGCGGGGGGAAGCCTACTGGTAATAAGCATAGGCTTGGAAGTTAGACAGACCTGGGGTTGAATACCAGCTTCACCATTAACCAGCTAGGTGACTATGAATTAGTGAATCTAAGCCTCAGGCTTCTCCTCTGTAAAATGGGATTTAGACCAGTACCTGGCAGTTGGGTGAATGCTCAAGTAAGTTAATTGCTCTTGGCAGCAGGAGGGAGTGACAAGAAGAGAAGGTAGGTGGGAAGGATGGGTTATAGGGAGGCAATAGAAGCCCCCTCCCAGGAGGACCCCCTGTTACTCTGCAGGAGGCCTGTGCGCAGCTAACGATGCTGCTGAGGGCATGGGGACAAGATCTCGTTGTTGCTACCACTTCAGAAGGACAGTTCAGCAATATATATTAAACATTATATATTAAAATAAAAATGCATGTGACCTTTGACCCAGCAATTCCCTCCTTAGTAATCTGTCCTACAGATGTATTTGTACAGGTTCAATGAGTTGCATACAAGGATGTTTGTTCATCACAATGTAGTTGGTAATAGCCGAAGACCAGAAACAACCTGAATGTCGATCAAAGGGACTGGCTAAATAAACTAAGCATATCTATACAGTGGGGTAGTACACAGCTGTGAGATCTGTATGCACCAATAGGAACAAGATACTGGATAAATTAAGTGGGAGAAAAAGCAAGATGTAGGACAGGGTGTAGCTCCCAAGAAGCTAGTAACTAGTGGCCTGAGGGTCAGGAGATGGGGAGATTTTTTACAATGTGTTTATTTTATTTTTTATTTTTTATTTTTAATTTTTTTAATTTTTTTAAATTTTTATTTATTTATGATAGTCACAGAGAGAGAGAGAGAGAGAGAGAGGCAGAGGGAGAAGTAGGCTCCATGCACCGGGAGCCCGATGTGGGATTCGATCCTGGGTCTCCAGGATCGCGCCCTGGGCCAAAGGCAGGTGCCAAACCGCTGCGCCACCCAGGGATCCCACAATGTGTTTATTTTAAATACAGTTTGTATTTATTGTCTTCTCAAGAAGCACTATAAAATTAAAAAGCAATAGAGCTTTTTTTTTTTTCCTAAATGAAATCTAACTTGAAATCTAAATTCATAGGCAAGTTCTGGTGGAACTTGAGATAAGGGTCCAGTCCTATTCAGTTCCTTTCACCTCTCCTCCAAAGGTTTTAAGAGAGTTTGAAGACCATCTAGGATTCAATATTGTCCAACAGACTTTCTATGATGATGAAAATGTATGTAGTTCCGCAGTGTCCAATATGGTAGTCAGTAGCTCTAGGTGGCTACCGAGACCTAGAAAAGTGGCTAGTGTAATGAACTACATTTTACATTTTATTTACTTTTAATTTAAATGTAATAGCTTCATGTGGCTAATGGCCCCCTCTTTGGATAGCACAGAACTCTCTCCAAGGGACAACAACCCAGCTGTTCTAGCCTCCATACACACCACTCTTTGCTGGGAGTGGTTGGTGATGGAACCTTAGAATGGTCCTTGGAAATTTGGTTGTAGAGATAACTGGAGGTCTTTTCTAGCAGATCCAGAACTGCATTGGATAGAAGCAAGTCAGAGATGCCAGTAGCTCACCTAGAATGCCAATTCTTTTAGGAAGGATCACCTAAACGACCCATGAGTCAGAAAGCACTTATGTAGCTTTGAGGTCAGTAAGTGCCAGATGGGAAGACTTTAATAATGCCCAGTGACTGGAGGCCATGGATTCAGGCATCCATTTGGCAACTGCGCACTGAGCACCTATGAGGTGTCAGGCTCTGGAGCAACAGGGAAGCACAAACCAGGTCCTGGCTTTGGAGCAGCTCACAGTGTTGAGACTCAGTTCACAGGAGACGGGTAGATAGACAACGACACTTCCTCAATAAGAGTCCAAGCATCAGGGTTTCTAGCACCCCTGGAGTTTGGCTCACAGCCCTCCCCATAGGTCACAGAGGGAAAGCACAGAACAGGGCCCCTCAGCCCTAATGCTCAGATGCTGGCGGAGCATGAAAAGCAGCTGCCAAAGGAACATGATGGACATTTTCTATCCTTCCGTCTGACTCCATAGCTTAGAAGCCAGGATGAGTTTGAGATCATCTAGATTCTCCTGTATTATGGCCCCAGTCAGCTCCATGGGGTTGTGGTAGCTTTCCCTTTAGAAGCTCAGAGGACCTTAAATTCACTTGTTTTAATGGAGGCATAGTTTACACACAGTAAAGTGTACAACTGCTCAATGCACAGGTTGGCGGATGTTTTTGTTATTTTTTATTTTTTAAAGATTTTATTTTACTTTTTAATAGATTTATTTATTTGAGAGAGATAGAGAACACAATTTCACACAGGGTGGAGGGGCAGAGGGAGAGGGAGAGAATCATAAAGCAGGCTGTGCTGAGTGGGGAGCCTGACTCAGGGTTCCACCTCACGACCCTGAGATCATGACCTGAGCTGAAACCAAGAGTCAGACGTTCAACCAACAGAGTCAGTCAGGTGTCCCAGATTTTATTTTTAAGTAATCTTTACACCCCATGTGGGGCTTGAACTCAGGACCTTGAGATCAAGAGTCACAATGCTCTACCAAGTGAGCCAGCCAGGTGCTCCTCGATGGAAGTTTATACACACACTCACGTGCATATATAGTCTTGTGTAACCACTGCTCTGATTAAGATAGAGAACATTTCCTATACTCCAAGAAGGCTCCTTGTGCCCCTTCCCAGTCACTACCCCAAGGTAACCACTATTCTTTTTTTTTTTTTTTTTTGGCAACCACTATTCTTAACTCTACCACCCTAGATTAATTTTGCCCATTCTAGAATCATACAGGAATGCCCTTCTGATCTGGCCTGAATTCTCTCCTTGTTCTTGTTTGTGGGATTCAACTGTGTTACTGGGTGAAGCACAGTAGTGTGTTTTTTATTGCTGACTGGCATCCCATTATATAAATATACAACAATTTATTCATTTTCTTGATGGACATTTGGGGTTTTGCCAATCTTTGACTCCCCTGAAAAAAGTTGCTATCAACATTCTCGCACATGTCCTTTCGCCAGCACTCATTTCTGTTGGGTATCTACCTAGAAGTGGAACGAACAAAGACTGTGTATTCCTCAACGTCACATAGACTTGGTGACTCCACATTCTGAACAGGCTTTAAGGTAAGAGTGGGGAGTCAGCTTTGAGAGTCCTCTTGGGGAACTATATGCCCCTACTGGCTGTGGAGGGGAGAGTAGCTCCTATTAGAAAAGAAAGGGTCAGGGAGAGAGTCAAGCAAAGAAGTACAACATGGTTCTCAAAATCAAGGCCATATAACCATGTTGTGTGCTACGTGAATGGAGGCTGGGAGGAGAGATGAGCACAGGAAAAGACAGGCTTTTGTTTTGTAGAGTGGAGCATGTGTAAGGAAGAAGCAAGAACAACTAAAGTCCTCCCGTGGATTCTTGTATTTATTTTAATTCACCCCATGGAAAATAAATTTCTTTCCAGTTCCTGTCTCTTTTTGCCTTAATTTATGCAACCAACAGAGTAAAGAAAAATGTTTTTGGTAACCCAAATCTCATGCTGGCTTCACAAAGATGATAAAGCTCAATATTTGCACCTTGAACATTTCTAGCCCTGCAGAAGTCCCCTAAAGTTCCTTCCTTGGTAACCACTATTCTAACCTCTGTCATCATAAACTAATTAGTACTGTTTTCAAACTTTTCTTAACATGGAATCTGACAGTTTATGTCAATATTTACCTAGGATTCATTATGTGTCAAACACATTGCTCAACTATCGAACAGCATGTCATTTGATCCTTCCAATAATCCCATTGCCCGAAGAGAAAACCAGTTTCAACAAAGCCAAGAATATTATCTGAGGCCAGAAAACTATGAAGTAGCCGAACTTGGATCCAAACTAGAGTGACTAACCGTCCCATTAGCAGGACTGTCCCTTGCCCTGGGTAACCCTGGGTGCCAAGCAAAATGGATGCTTAGTCCTCTTAATTCAGACCTGGATTGGACTCAAAAGCTGGGTTCCTTTCCTTTGGCTTAAGATTTCACCCAGTAGTGCCTGTGTTAGCACAATCTCATGGGGAATATTTTGTTTGAAAAAAACCTCTGTGATACCAGCATTTTACTTAGGTTTGTTTGTTTGTTTTAAGTAGGCTCCCTGCCCAGCATGGAACCCAGCACAGGGCTTGAACCCACAACTCTGAGATCAAGATCTGGGCTGAAATCAAGAATTGGACGCTTTAGTGACTGAGCCACCCAGTGCCCCTTGTTTCTTTTTTTCTTGGCTTTGTTTCATTTTATTTTAAAAATATTTTATTTACTTGACAGAGCACAAGCAGGGAGGAGCGGCAGGCAGAGGGAGAGGGAGAAGCAGGCTCCCTGTGGAGCAAGGAGCCCGACAGGGTGCTTGATCCTGGGACCATGACCTGAGCCAAAGGCAGACATCTAACTGACTGAGCCACCCAGGCGCCCCAGGTTTGTCTCATTTTTTTCTTAAAAGATCTTATTTTTTGTTCATGAGAGAGAGAGAGAGAGAGAGAGGCAGAGACACAGGCAGAGGGAGAAGCAGGCTCCATGCAGGGAGCCCGACACGGGACTCGATCCCAGGTCTCCAGGATCACGCCCTGGGCCAAAGGCAGGCGCTAAACCGCTGAGCCACCCAGGGATCCCTGCTTTGTCTCATTTTAAAGAAAGATTTCGCTGAAATCTTATACAGATCTCTGTATAGAGTAAAAACAATATTATTCACATGAAAAGGGAATTCTAGCAATATCAACATGTCAAACAAGGATTTATTCAGCATCTATGCACTGAAAAAGAATTTTAAGATAATCCCTAACTTTAAGAAGTTTATCATTTACTTGGAGAATTAAGAGTAAAGCTTAGGGAATAAAATTAGAGGGTAATAACTAGGAATTATAATCACCCATATCTGAGTGCACATTATGTTGTAGGGGCCTTACATATTCTATCTCATTTAATCCTCACAATACAGCTATGAAATATGTACTGCTGTTATACCCATTTTAGACAAGGAAATCAGGGCTTCATGAGGTTAAGTGATTTGCTTAAAAAATTCATTGAGCTATTCACTTAATATTTGTACACTTAATGCAATGAGTTATAACCTCCAAGCAATGTTTACTGAATGGGAAGCAGCTGAAGTTGCTTCTTCTTTTTTTTTTAAGTTTATTTATTTGTCATCTCTACACTCACCGTGGGGCTCAGACTCATAACCCCAAGATCAAGAGTCACATGTTCTTTTTTTTTTTTTTTTTTTTAAGAGTCACATGTTCTTACCCACTGAGCCAGCCAGGCTCCCCTCCCTTACTCTTAAATAGCCTATTCCCAATAATTTGGGGCCACGTTTTAAAAAATGTTTTGGCTTGTTTCATTTTAATAATTCAGGTCAAAATGCCATTTTGAGCCTGGATATCTTGAATGCAAATAGGCCCAGCCTGTGGCTGTGAAGTCAGAGTCCAGCCTTGCCATGGAACCCAGGGCCGACACAGGCCACTGGGGCCACAGCCACCCGCCCGGCCCCACAGCCCTGCTCCCGTCTTCTTGCTGCAGGCAGTCCTGCCAGCAATGTCCAAGGCTATCTGTCCCCTGGGTCATCACAGCCAGCTCCGACGTCTTCCCCAGCACACCCCGGGCCCCATCCCTTCACTCAGCAGCCTGCCCGCCACCCATCTCTGCTTTCCAGGTCCGCAGGCCTCCACCCAGCGGCCCCTTCATCATTCCTGCCTGACACGTCGACTTTCATTTTCCTAAGACGAACCTCATTTGACAATCTCCTGCCCATATTTCTAAGCTCTCTGGGTCTCACTGTGCTATTTCTCTGTCCTCTCCCGGGTTTGGAACACCAATCATCTGCAGGTTTCATTAGCATGCTGTTTACCCCTGTCTTGCCGATCATTAATGAAGATGCGTCGTCAGACACCGTCCTCGGGGCCTCCACCACGTGCCCCCTCCCGTGCCCCGTGCTGCTGGAGTCATTATCCTTCCTGGCGTGACAGGGTCAGAACCAAACCAATTTGCATCAATCTTTGGTGATGTTGTGAGGTGTCGCCTGCCCTGCCATCCTCGTGTTGTAACAACCGCTGGGCTCTCTGTCCTGGGCCCGCTCCTCTCTGCTCCAGGACGGCGGAAGGGACCTGGCCCGCCTAGATCTTCAGGCTGAAAGTCGCTCTGGTCAAGCAGGGCTCAGGGCTGTGCGTGGCTAGGTTCTTCCCTTTGTTTTGCTATCCTGAGCTGTTTTCCTCTCTGGGAAACAGGATGGACAAGGACACATCCTGGTGACCTGGAGGAAGGAGCAGGTGTCTCAGGCACAGAATTTTTCTTTTCTTTCTCTCTCTTTTGAAAAGATGTTATTTATTTATTCATGAGAGACACACAGAGAGAGAGAGAGACATAGGCAGAGGGAGAAGCAGGCTCCCCGCGGGAAGCCTGATGAGGGACTTGATCCCTGGACCCCGGAACCTGGGATTATGCCCTGAGCTGAAGGCAGACGCTCAACCACTGAGCCACCCAGGCATCCCCAGAATTTTTCTTGCTCGTAATGACATTTATTTCTGTTGCAGGAAAATAAGGAGGAAGGCTCCTTAAATAACCTCCAAGTCCTAGTCAGATGCCCGGGCCTCTTTGGACCTGTATGTTCCAGTTGCCTGGGCTTGGGGTGGATGAGGAATCATCTCTTGAGGACAAAGTTCATGCTTGTGCGTGACTTTCCGGTCACCCAGCCCTGATGCTCTCATCCCTAGTTTATCACTTCCATGGCTCTGCTTCCATCGCGTGGGGAAACTGACTATATACACACTTGCTCCCAATAAAGGTAAGAACCGCCTCCTACACACCCCTTGTGTCCCTCAGATCCCAACTTGCAAAGAAGGCACTTTATGCTCTTTCCTGAGGGTGCAGCGCCTCTGTCTGGCTGTGTGGGATGAAAATAGAGGAGTATCATTCCAGGCTGTCCTGACCCCTGCCTACTCCTGACCCTGAGTTCCTTTCTCCCCCACCCCCTTCTCTCCCAGTTGGGAAGGGAAAATGAGCAGGAAGAAAGGACTGAAGGAAACTCTCACAAGCACAATGTCTGAAGTAATGTTTGGAATGCCCCAGAGCTGGGGAAATTCAGCATTAAAGAATCCACAGCAAAATGAGGTGAGATATATATATATATATTTTCTTTTCTTTTTTTTATGATAGTCACAGAGAGAGAGAGAGAGAGGCAGAGACACAGGCAGAGGGAGAAGCAGGCTCCATGCACTGGGAGCCCGATGTGGAATTCGATCCCGGGTCTCCAGGATCGCGCCCTAGGCCAAAGACAGGTGCCAAACTGCTGCGCCACCCAGGGATCCCCGAGATATATTTTTCTGTGTGGGGATGGACTGAGGAAAAATGAGCTATTTTGTGACACTGACTGAACATGTACTAAGAATATTTTTCTGCTCCTGAGCAAAGGCCCTGTGTCATGTGAGGAGGGCTGGGCCCTGGGACTAAGTGTGCTTAGGGCACAAGTCATTTCATGCACATTACGTGCAATGGAGTAGGGTCTAGGGCAGGGCTGGATGCTCACCAGGTGCTCAGTAAATACTTAGAGGTTTACAGATAGACATTTTCATACACAAGAACAAATCTCATTACTATAAACAAATGTCACCAGTGAACTCTGTGTGTGCGCATGCACACGTGCATGTTAATAGGCTGGGCTGATGGGTAGGGTATTTTAAGCCCCATATACCTGTATACCCAGCTCGAGAGGCTTCTCCCCATATTATGAACACAACATATACTTCTGTAGAGAGTTTGGAAAATGTAGAAAAAAAAACAACCCAAAAATTACCCACAATCCTCCAACCAGGCGGCAAGTACTTTCCCACCCCCCATATTGGACATGAAGTTGCATTTATAGTTTTACATCTTGCTATTTTATTTTCACTTATCCTTATGACAAACCATTTCTTCCATGATGCTATAACCTTTTGCAAACATACTAACTGGCTACATAATAGTTCACTATGTGAACATACCATAATTTAATCAATAGTTCCAGGTATGAAGGACCTTCAGGCCAGTTGGCTTGAGGTAAGTAGCTCTGTGAAAAAAGCAAGGGATGAGGGTCAGCCAGGAAGCAGGTGGAAGCAGGGGTGCCTGGGTGGCTCACTTGGTTAAGCATCTGACTCTTGATCTTGGCTCAGTTCATGATCTCACGGTCATGAGATCAAGCCCTGCATGGGGCTCGACACTGAGTGTGGAGCCTGCTTGGGATTCTCTATCCCTCTGCCTTGCCTCTCCCTGCTCTTTCTCTCAAAAAAAAAAAAAAAAAAAAAAAAAAAAAAAAAAAAAAAGGTGGAGGCAGTGAGAGCAGAGACAAATGGAGGGGAAGAGGAGGCCAAGGAAGCAGTTCTCAGGAGCTTGCTTTCCCCATTCCTCAGAGACCATTTATAGTTCTGACCCCTGCCCATTCCCCGTGTCCCTACCCAGGCCTTTGCTGGGGGCTGAAGCCAATGCTTCTCACTTCCACTCAGCCGAAAGTCACTGACTTTTCCAACCTGACTCTTCTCAGCTGCTCCTTTGTGTGAAGCCGCTGGCTCAGGCCTGCTTGGCTCCTGGGGCTCAGCTGCATCCGGGAAAGCCCTGGGACGTGACCTTCAGCCCTGCCTGACCCTGAGGCCCCGGGCTGCAGAGTCAGGCCAGGCTGTTCTCTGTGTGCTCCTAGATAGGGCAAAGCTAGGGAGGGGAGCCCAGGCCCAAGAGAATCCTGCTCAGCCCTGGAAAGGGAGCATCTGGAAGAAGGATGGAGGGACTGGAGTAGGGGTGGGGTGGGGAGAGGCAGAGGACACAGCACAACAGGGAAGAGCATTCCTGTGCAGTGATTGGAATAGTATGGGATGCTCAGCTAATGTGAGGACCATCCAGACTAGTTAGTGAAGAATGAGCTGAGGCTTAGGCCAAGCTCAGTGTTAGCTCAGAAATCTGCCACTGTCACAGAGGACACCTTTTCTTCCCTTATTCATGAGTAACAGTCTTTAATGCCACTGGCTGCAGACTCAGCAGTATTTGTTGAAATGTCAGTGCCAGTGCAGGCTAACCCAGAGGGTGGAAGGATGGGGGCAGGAGGACTCTGTAAACTCTCAGCATCCCGGGAGGGTGAGAGGAGCGGGTTCTCTGCCTAACTCATTTCAATTCTTCAAGGTAACCAAATGTTACTATATTTTCCCTGTAAGAATTACCAATTTTTAACAAATGGGAGTATAATAAAAGAAACAAATGCATCGAATGCATTTTTGTAAGATATATCCATTAAGCACTTATATAATGGGTAAGATAGGCCATGTGCTGTTCTAAATACTTGCAAGTACTAATTTAATCTCTATGATGATCCTGGGATTTAGATGCTACTATTGGACCCACTCCATAAATGAGTAAACTAAGGCACAGAGAGATTAAGCAATTTATTTATGGTCACATGGCTAGTAGATGGCAAAAAAAGGATTTGGATCCAGGCAGTCCTACATCAGGGTCTATGCCCTTATTTGGCGTTTTTTTTTTTTTTTGTTTTTTTTTTGAAGAGTGGTAGGAGGAGACAAAGAGACTTTTTTTTTTAAGATTTTATTTTTTTATTCATGAGAGAGAGAGAGAGAGAGAGAGGCACAGGCAGAGGGAGAAGCAGGCTCCATGCAGGAGAGCCTGATGCGGGACTCGATCCCAGGACTCCAGGATCACTCCTTGGGCCGAAGGCAGGCGCTAAACCGCTGAGCCACCCAGGGATCCCCGAGAGAGAGAAAGACTCTTAAGCAAGCAGGCTCCATGCCCAGTGCAGAGCCCAAAGTGGGGTTTGATCTCACAACTCTGAGATCATGACCTGAGTTGAAATCAAGAGTCAGATGCTTAACTGACTGAGTCGCTCAGGCACGCCTTGCCTCCCTTCCTAGAAAAGGTCCCAAGGACACTGTGGTTCAGAGAGAAGTGACTTGCATGACTATACCCTGCCTCTCTCTCAAGATCCATGCTCCTACCTTAGACTAGCAAGAAAGCAATGAACACTATCACGGTGCAGTTCTTCCTTCCAACGAATTATTAGGCATTTATTATGTACCTGGTACTATTCTAAGCCCTGTTTATAACCAAGAAACTGTAAGAGACTGAACAAATTTGGATCAGATTCTTTGACATCTTCCAAAAGTTATTTAAAAAGTCAAATCCTATTGTTATCTCTGTGTCTCAGGGAAGATGGAAAAACAACAAAACAAGTCTTATTACTTGAGCTTTCTGGCTCCTTGGATTCCAGATAATTGTTTTCTGGTATTGGAGGTCACTTTCAGAAGCATCAAGTATAGATCAAAACAAAAAGCAGAGAGCAGGGTAAGATGAAAATATGTGTAAGTCCAACTCAGCTCAGAGCTAGAGTTTAATTGAGATTCCAAATGCCACTCTCCTCTGCATTCCTTTGTCCCTGGCTATGACCAAGTTCATGGCCATATTACCCCTAGTAATCCCTGTAATGGGCTGCAATCCTGGGGGAGCGGTTTCTGTTTATTAAGTGGCCAGCCTCTGCACCACATGGAGTGTGGCCAGTTGTGGCTTCTTGCCCTGGCTGTTGATGGGCCACTTTTCTGTTTAAAAAAAAAACAACAAAAAACCCCCACAAAACCACAGGGATCTTCCAGGAGAGAGAACAGAGATAGAAGGCAAGGGCTGTAGGAGACCCAGAGGTGATGGGTGCTGAAAGTGAGGGCCCCTTCCAGGTCCTGAGATCTTTGAGAGCAGCGTTCACATGTGTGTGCACATTAGCTAGCCTCAAGATTGCTGAGACTACAGTTGTACAGGGCTTCAGTGCAGGTCCAAGGATGCTGCCACAGTTGTAGCTGCCCATGATGCCACCAGCGTGAACACGTGGGAGAAGGGAGGAGACCAAAAGGGGCAACTGGCAAGAGGTGATAAATGAACAGGGCAAGGCAAATAGCAGAGAGTGTGTCTCTCCCAAGGTCCTGGCATTCTGTGCTTCAGACAGCACCCCAGGCCACAGGATCAGGTTGCACCTGGTCTCTCAAACCCACAGCCTCTTCCTTCCCTGCCCACGGCCTCCGTGTCTGCCTTTTGGAGTTGGGGAGACACAGCAGCAGCTGCCCGGCTGTTTAGACACCCTGTCCCCTCACTGTGTCCCCCCTCCTCCCCAGGCATCTGTCCTCTGGTTGGAGTTGTGTGAAGCGGAAGACAATGTGGGGCTTATTAGTGTCCCAGGGAGACACGTAAGTTGTGTTGCTGGGACCCAAACAGCAAGAGTCTTAGCGGCAAACTCCAGCCGAGAAAAGACTGAGGGATTGTCTCACCTAATTATGGGGAATGGCCCTCTTTGTGTTTGTGATTCGGTACGGTTGTCCGATCGCTTTTGATCGCTTTTCTCCATTTGCTGGCTCAGGCCATGCTGGAATTGTGCTAATTAGAAGAGAAATGGACAGAGTGATCCTGTCAGTCCTGGTTACTGGTGGGGACAAAGCGGAATATTATTCTGAGGCAGTGTTTTGTGAGGGCCCTTCTTCCAGCTCTCATTAGGAGGAAGGGGCCCACAGGAGGGGAAGGTTCCGAATGCCTGGCCTGGCTAATGGAGCATTGGGGTGTTCATGTGCTAATTAACAAGCTCTGCCAGCACTTGCACCAAGTGTGAGCCTCATGGTTGCACCTGGTGCCACCTGAGCCCCCAAATGCCCCTGCTCATGAAGAAAAAGTGTTGAGCAAAGAGTGGGAAGGCTGGTGGACTTTAGGCATAGTCAGGGACACATCCCCAAAGTGCCAAGGAGCCTAACCAGATAGGAGAAGCCAGTTACAGGACAGTCGGAAGTTACAAACTTGGGGAGGCCACTGTTTGGGGTGGAGGCTATAAGGCTCTCTGGTGAAAGAGAAGCCCACGCAGGTCTGTAGAGCTGGCAATGGATGAAGAAAATCGACACTGGAGAGCATAACCAAATGGTTGGAGATGGATTTTGTGTAGAAGTTGATAGCTGGTAAGAAATCATGTGGCCTGACCCCTGGGACCGTCTACCTTGGCCCACTAGCCTGTTTCTTCCCTTCCTGTTCTGCCTGTTTCTCTTTTCTGTGAGGCCTTAATCCTGCAGGAAACAGAAGGGACCAGAGCATCCCACTGGAAAGGAAATTTCTTGGTTTCATCACAAAGCTCCTGCATAAGTCCAAACACCCTTCAGGAACCAAAGAGGCAATGGACAGACTGACCAGCTCCATTTTCCCTGCCCAGAAGACAGAGGAGCTACAATAAAGCTGCAGCTAGAGAACCACAAACAAGCAGCAGTTCTCAAGTGTCCATTTAAAAAATATGATACGTGGGTAACAAAAATATAAAGCAAAATTAATAATGGCATCTTGCTATTAATACAGTTAATAGCCTGTGAACTTTCAGCGCTCTAACAATGGAAGGAAGGCCAAGCAAATCAGCAGAGGCCAAGCAAGAATCTGAGAGACTGAGTGAGCAAGAAGCAACAAGGCTATTGGTGAGGAAAGACTTGAATAAGAATTTGAGAACAGCTCTCCAAGCCCCGGTGCTATTCCTCTCAAAACAGTGGTGCTCACAGTCAAAAGATGCTTCTATAAGGATGGCATTTGGAACGGCAAAGGGAAAGGCAAAATGAGCCTGTGGGCATTAATATGTAATTATTGATTGGAAAAATAATCTCTCAAGATTTAGAGCAGCACAGTCATAACGCTGTTCCTGTCGAGTCAGCTGCCCAGCTGTGCTTTTCCAGATCACAGAGATCCACTGCCCACCCAGTTGTTTTCTTGTAAATCAATGATAAGCCAATGATGCCAAGCAATCTGCTTTCTTCACATGGAACGTTTCTCTAAAAGGGCATGATGCTCTGCTCTGGGGCAGGTTAACTATCAACGGGGGACAGTGATAGTACTAATACTTCCTCTCTAGTTTTTTTTTTTTTTTTTTTAAGATTTTATTTATTCATGAGAGACACAGAGACACAGGCAAAGGGAGAAGCAGGCTCCAGGCAGGGAGCCTGATGTGGGACTCGATCTTGGGTCTCCAGGATCAGGCCCTGGGCTGAAAGCGGTGCTAAATCGCTGAGCAACCCGGGCTGTCCTCGCCTCTAGTTCTTGAGCAGAGTTGAAAAGGAAGTCACACTAAGGATTTTAGTAGGTGATGGAGAAACATCTGTTTTCAATCCATAGTGTTTAATTGGAAGTCTGCAAGCAGGTGTTTTGACCCTTCCAGCTCAAAGAAGACACCAACGACTAACTGGATGTACAGGAGACAGCTGTAACTTCAAGGAGCTTACAATTAATTGGGACAAGAAGATCTGCACTCAGATCGCTTTATAAAGCAGAGTTGGTACGAGTCATAGGATGGTATACACAAATGTTGTAGGAATATGGGGGGAAAGATTGTTTCCAGCTGATTTATCAGGGGTTTGTAGGAAGGGTAGGTTTGATAGGTGTAAAAGGGATCTGACACTTTCTAGGAACTCAATGGCATGAGCAAAGGCACTCAAGTGAGGAAATGGGAATTGTTCAGATTAACAGGAACAGAGACCTCATCTATTGGAGAAGAGGGTTGATTAGGATTACAAGCAGAGAGTTTTAAATGCCAGGATAAGAGACCCAGACTTTATTTTTGGACACAAGAAGGTATTAAAGGTTTTTAAGTAATACTTTAGGGAGTTGAGCAGTAATGGGCTAGGATGGCTGGGAGAATAGACTGGAAGCTGGGAGACCAAGTAGTAGATGGTCATGAAGCATCACACCACCCACTATGATATTAAGAGGGAAAATAGCAGGTCATTCATCATTATAGTTGCACTTTCTGATGAATGCTTTAAATACGCAACTTGGCCCTTTGAGAAAAAGAAAAACTCACTCTTCTATAAAAGGGACATATTTATTATGACAACACAGAAACCATCATATACAAAGCACAGTACTCTAATACCCTGAAGTCCACACACACATTATACATCCATTTATATTATCAATATAAAAATACATCATTAACATTTCTAAGGATGACAAATACAAAACCAATAAATATCACAATTCTAAAACATCTACTTATATTAAGTGCTGGTGAGTAAGATGACAATAAAAGAAAGGCCAAAGCAGACCAGAAAACCAACTACATAGCCTTGGGTTACACACCTGAGTTGGTTTTGGGGAGGTATCCTCATATTCTCCATGTATTTCTCAATTTCCCCACACACCTAAAAGTGCCTGAAGTCATCAACTCTCAAAAACAGAGCAAAAGGAAGAATCCGACGTTATGGCACTATTTATTGCCCTTTCCTCCCTTCCTACTCTCTCTCTCTCCCACTTCAACCGTATTTAGAGAAAAAGGAATGTCAATAATAAGCTTAACTTAAAATCTATGCCTCTCCAGCCTAAATTTCTATAACACATCCAGGTAGAATGGTTTCTTTCTCATACCCATTCTTCGTGACTCACTTTCAACTTTTCCCCTTATCAATACATAGAATCGCATGGATAGCAAAAATGAGAAAAACCCAATGTTAATTCTAGCATGGGAAACAAGGCACAAATGTCAGAAATGGTTAATAGACCAGCTATTAGACTGAATAATGCTGCACCCTAGCACAGACACTCAGGACAACTTTCCTTGTGTCTAAACACAGACAACTGCCACATGGAGGTTCGTTGCATGAAGGCTAGGAAGCCTCATGTATTTCTCAAAACATCAGAGGCTGGGGGCTGGCTTATGAGACAAAATACGGAGAACATGTATAATCAATTTTATGCATGGGTTAGGTTTTCAGGTTTTAACACAGATAACTGGCAAAGAGCTCCATAAGAACTGTATTTAAGTCAGAAAATTCTTTCCTTTCATGTGTGTGTGTACTTCTGTGACATTGGTGAATTATCTGCTGTGTGCTATGAGAGGGGACATGGGCGGGGAGGGGTAAAATACAGCACATTCTTTTCAGGTCAATTAGAGTTTCCAGTTTTTTAATCAAATGGGAACTCCTGCAAACAATCCCTTTCTCCTACCTTTAAGGCCATACTGACTTTCTTGTGTGAGTCTGTAACAGATTAGCTGGAACTCAAAAGTCCTTTCATCTTTAACTTGGTCTTGAGGTCTAGAACCCAATGCAACCTTGCAAGGGCCTCTCATTAGCTTATCCCAGGAGGGACCTGCTACATAGGGATCCCCTATCCTGGAATTAAAACTGATGGTGGGGAACAAAAGGCACTGGGGAATGGGACTATTGTGAGAGGTACAGAATTTTTAAAGGAGGTGTACATTTCAAGAAGATTCTAGCTTCTCCAGCTGGGGATTCTTGGAACCCAATATATATATATTGGAGAGTTCACAGGTCAGGCTGCCTGGTCTGTTTCAGAATCTAATTGGTTTCTGGTCTCCTCGCACCATAAACACTTCCTATGATATCAAGTACAAGTCAAAAGAACCCATCCAATCAACGTGTCACAACTGACTTTGCCTTCACTGAATCAAATCAACCCTAAGATCCTGGGACTCCTGAATCCCTTCTGAAACGAGAGAGCAGGACTTTGACCTTTAAGAAAGATGTGCCCTCAGCTGTTACCCACATCCAAGGCTGAGATGGTCAAAGTCTGAAAGCTGACTGAATAACTACACTGATCCTTCTGTAGAGAATCTATGGAGCAGATTCCTCTCTTGCCACCGAGTGTCTGCAGACGTGCAGAGTGCCATGAGCAGGGGAGAGGGTCAGTCCTGGAGGTGCATCCTCCGGCCTCTCACCAGGAAGCAGAGAGTTGCACGACGTCAGAGCTGCACTGGGAGGGGAGCATGGTTCCAGTCTCCAGGACATCCTGTCCACAAGCAGCTGCTACTTCTTGGGTTTCTCCAGAATGTTGAGAAACTTCCCCCGTGTCATCTCTCTAGCTGGAATCACAGAAAATGGAAGATCAGTGAAAACCCCAAATCTGAAAAAAGAGATCTCAGGAAAACAGAATTTAAACATGCAAATTGATTTAAATTGTAAAAACAAGTTGCTACCATAACAGATTGAATCATCACTAACCTCCTAAAAGAGGGAAAAACAAACCACCATTGACACTGGACCAAGCTGTTCTGAAGTTGGCAATTGCTATAAGGCAGAGGCCAACTGGGAAAGATTATCATCCATCCTTTAAAAAAAATCCCCAGGGAATTCCCCCAAACCTATTTCTCTCTCTTGAGAAGGTAACCTAATACTCATGTTCACTATGTCAGGGGATTTGCTCTTGGAGACTATAATCCAGCCAAGATTAGAGTCTTCTCTGGGTTGTTGGTCTCTGGACATTTATAATCTCAAATCAAAATTAGAGATCATTTACCCCATCTCTCAGCAGTGGTAGTCTCTAGATGCTGTAATATAACAGGGTTTATATTCCCTCAGTGCAGTTCATCTGTGGATGGTGTAATAAAGTAGGGTTTATAGAGCTTTGGTCTTCTCTCTCTTGGCATTGTCAGTCCTTAGATATTTAATATAGCCAGGCAAGGTTTATGTGTCTTTCTCTGACTTTCAGCACCATCAATCTTTGAATGCTGTAGTTACAAGAGGGTTTTATACAGCTACTTTCCTACATATGAGGCTCCAAAATGAAAGTAAAACATTTCTCAATTACAAGGGCCACTCCATAAGACCGCTGTTTTAGCTCTGTTAAGCAAATCCTCAAAAAGTGTATATATTATAATACCCCCTTCCTCCTCATCCCTACAAAATCATCTTTTCAGATCTCTTAAATATATTTAACAGTGCTGGAAGTTTCTAATGGCTAGTCCTGGAGGCCAGAGGTCTCCTGGAACCGTGCAGTGGGCACACAGCAGGCTGCGTCTGTGGCCTCCTAAGAATATGTCCCCATCCTGGTCAAAGAGTAAGATGGCTGGAGACCCAAAGAATGAAAAGGATCTTTGCCCTAGCCTCCTTGTCTAGAGACAGTGCTAGATGAATGGGCTCCACACCCTTTCCCTACCAACATTTACAGTTCCTGGTTTATTTGTACAACAGAGAAATAAAACAACACAAACTCTGTAGCCACGGGAAAGCTTCTGATGCCTGCAGTCCATATATTCCTCAATCTCTCACAAATTCTGGAGCTCCAACAAAGGGAAAGGAAATCCCGTTAACTAGGAATGGAAGCCCCAGTGCTAAGTGTTGCCTCATGTGCCCCCAACCCCATCCTGGCTCAAATTAAACTGACCATTCCTTCCTTGGTGCATTTGCACCAAACCCTATACAAAGTTCCAGTAAGACTTGTAATTATTTGTTTATATACTTGTCTCCCTGCATTAAAGGGTAAGAACTGAAGGTAGAGATGGTTTCATTATTCTTTATATCTCCAGCAACTAGTACAGCATTAGACCTTGTATCTGCTAAATAAATGTTGGCTGAGTGAATGATAATAGACAAAAGAAGTATTCCAAGCAGGAATGCAATCATGTTTGTTGCCTTCCTTCCCAGAGACAAACAATATTAATGGCCCTTAAATGCTTCATTCTCTGCATTGTGGGTTTTTTCCGCCCTAAATTTACCTTGCTTATTTGGCAAGAAAAATAATTTCCTTTGATGGAAGTAAAGCCAGATTAATGGAGAGATGGAGGTAGGATTAACTACCCTAGAGGAAATCCAAACAAGTATTTTCTCATCCATGGGAGGCAGCAGGGACTTCTTTCAGGTAACATAGGGTGTGAACTCAGTTTAGGTTTGGGCTCCAGCACTGAACAGCTGGGTGACACCTCGAGTGGGGCAAGATCTCTGAGCCTGTTTCTCTACCTGCAAAATGAGTAGCATGTTAATGCCACCTGCCCTGCTCTTCTCTTGGATGTTCAGCAATGAACATGCTGGGTATAGAGGTACCATTAACACACCACCTTTCAAAGGAGGGCAAGTGGTCTGTTGCTTCTTCTGCACTCAGTGTTTCCTGAGTGAATGAATGAACCAAGTGTGATAGGAAAGGAGGCTAGCAAACTAAAAAATCCCATTCCTTGGAATCTTTTCCCTCAGCCTGATCCTATGGGAATTGACATATACTTTTGGCCAGAGTGGGTCTCATCATTTATTTCTACTGGATGGGTTTCCTGCCTCCTCTCTGGAGCTTATTAAGGAGTTTTACACGGTATCAAATGATCCTGCAACATGGCTAGAAGCCGGTACTCTGGAAACCAGACATGGGTAATACAAAACTCTACTGGCAGAACAGAGCCTTGCTCCCAAAATCCTGGGCTGGGAGCACTATACTGATCTTACTAATTATTTCTGTCCTGGTGCTCTTCACATCCCTGATTCTTTACTGTTTTTTCCCCAAATGGGAGACTGACCAATATTCTAAGATGTAAAATTTAAAAAGACCCAATCTGTTTGACGGATCAAAAGGATTTAAAAGGCAAAATAAACAGATCTTCCAAAGTCTCTTGGTGGCAAGCTCTCCTTGAATTTAACCAATCCTTTTTAACAACCCTTTCCCCACTCAATCATTCCTCCCCCTTCAACCTAATCTAAGTACACAGAGCTGCAAGAAACCACTGTAAAAGTAGAAGTAATTCAAAGACCTCATCTTCTACATGGGAGGGGAGAAAGTTTTCCTACTCGCCAGTCCCATATAGGAGATATACGAATTTGTGACATAGCTGCTCCCTAAAAGAGGGCTGTGCCCTATAAATCATATCCAAAGCACCAACCCCTCATTGTGCACAGGGAAATTGCTGTGGGTCAGGGGCAGCTTCAAAGCTCAAGCCCCTCCTGTTCACTTGTTATCAGAGATGTTAACATCTCTGATTAATTCACATACCCCTTATTTTATTCCTCATTTCTTTATCATTGCCTTCTTGCTTTTTGCTGCAGTGTGAAGATTCTTACCGACCTGCTACAGTAATCACCGCCTGCTAGCCGCACCCCCCTAAACCTAGTGAAATTGTTTAGTGATGCCAACCGCGCTTTTAATTTGCAAGACATCAGACACAGAGGTAATTTATACCAACATCTGTTCATTTTTGACTTCTGAAACAAACTCGCACATGCTGCTACAAAATCCCATTAGGAGTAGGGAGACAGCCTTCTGCTACTATTCTGTATTCCTCTTACACACATACACACGCATGCATGCACACACACACACACATACATGCGCTCACATGCACGTACATACACACCCCTTCCAGCAGGGTTTTATATGTAAATGTGTTTTTCAAAAAACTCCCACCAAGGGTTTCAAATCTCTTCAGGGAAAGGCCTTTAGAGATATCTCTGGCTTGCTTATAGAGGAGAGGAAGACATTTCTACTCCCTGCCTTGCTTCATCCCTTCTTTCTCCTATTTACAGGTTGGTACAATTTTTGCATTAATGGCCATGGTAAGATTACATGCTCCCCAGCTTGACACTTCCAGTTCCTCTTTTTCCTCCTGTTCTTTTTTTCCACTGTGTGCTATAAGATAATCCTAGAGACAATAAGATTGCTAGGGTTTTACTCAGAGTCAATAAAATTTCTTAACTCTTTTCTAATTCTGAGTTAATTCTCTAGGATTATGAGGTTCAACAGGAAGGCAACACTGCTACCACGTTCTAATAATTATGCCCAGACGGATCCACTGGTGATCAGCCACCACAGTATATGCTGTGCAGAAGAGAAGTGGGACCTCCATGTCAAGTCATGATTTATTTTATTTATTTATTTATTTATTTATTTATTTATTTATTTATTTATTTATTTATTTTTTAAATAATTTTTTAAAAAATTTATTTATGATAGGCACACAGTGAGAGAGAGAGAGAGGCAGAGACACAGGCAGAGGGAGAAGCAGGCTCCATGCACCGGGAGTCCGATGTGGGATTCGATCCCGGGTCTCCAGGATCGCGCCCTGGGCCAAAGGCAGGCGCCAAACCGCTGTGCCACCCAGGGATCCCTCAAGTCATGATTTACAGGCCCTTCCATGCAGTGCATTGACCATGAACGGAGAAGTCACAATACAAACTGTCATAGGGTGAACGTGTGAAGTGCTACAGAGACCGTGGGACAGGAGACCACTGGTATACATTAAAGACAGCAAATGGATAAACTACAATCAACTTGCAGGTTTATGCAGTTTCTTTTATCCCCTTCACAGTTTCCCTAGGGCTGTCAGGTTCATTGCAGCTGTAAATACCTGGGTAGACTTAGAGAGGTCAGGGCTGAAGGGAGGACTCCATCCTGCTTGCTCTGAAGGTGGGGCTGTGGCTTAATACAATCCTTTCTTTAGATTCTCCAATTCCTCCATCTACAGTTAGCCTTGCCTCTGGTTCCCTTTCCACAATGACTATCCCCAAACTGCCTCCTCTGCAGTAAATTTTCTTGGTGGCTGGTTGAAAAAGATTCAGTGGTACAGATTGATTTCTCACCAGTGAGGGGATGAGGGATTACCAGAGGCACCCTGGTTAACGAGATTGGGTGCAGAATCTCTCACGAGACCAACCCTCTCTGCCAGGGCTTTGCACCTTTCGCCCGTGACATATGGGTTTCATTACAGAAAGATTTTCCAGATTATAACTTTGAGGCAATTGCCTGATAAAATTCTGCTCGGCTTTAATGTAGAGAACAATGTAAAGATTAAGTAACTTTTTAATGAAACGGGAGAAACTCATAATGTTTGGTTTTCAATTCCAGTGCAAACTACTTTAAATATTTCTGTGCCTCAACATAATTAAAAACATTAGCAAGATGGGGAAAAGTTACAACAGGCTGTCTTTAGGAGACTCTAATATGACTGGCAGGAAACAAAGGAAACAGCATAACCCTTTGAAAAGAGTGGGGCTCTTAACATCAGACAGGCTTAGAGCTGGACCCCAGCTCCTACACTGACCCTGGACCACTACAGGCGAGCCACCCAAGACATCTTTCTGAGCTCTGGTTTCTTAAAAAAAATAAATAAATAAATAAAAATAAATAAATAAAATTCACTTTTATTTTATTATTATTATTATTTTTTTAAATAAGGTCTATGTCCAACATGGGGCTCAAGCTCATGACCCTGAGATCAGGAGTTGCATGCTCTAACCGAATGAGCCTGCCAGGCTTCCCTTGGTTTCCTCATTTGCTCAAGGTGTAATTAATATAAAGGTCACATACGCATTTAGCAAACATTAGCTACTATATTACCATCATTCTCTTTCCTTCATCTCAAACAAGAAGTTTATTTAAGCAAAGAGACACTTGATGGGAAAACTACCTTGGATTCATTTCTTTAGAGCAATTTCTCTCTACTTAAAGACAAAATGCCCTATGTGTAACAGCTATGTACAAAGAAGTTATACAATTGTCCTTGGTTTTACAATGATAAATGAAAAACATTAAAATTTTCCAAATGAACAAGGTATGCAAGAATTTTTTTTCTTGTTTTTTTTATATTAAACTGTGAGAACAAAATAATTTACTGGAATACAAGACAAAAGCTGAATGAGCATGCCACTAATGGAGGAAAGGGATATTTTCCCTGAACCAATATTTTATACCATGCCATATCCATTTGATACCAGATACCAGAACATACCACTGGTCATTTAGTTTTTTAAAAAGGCCATATGCTTGTGTACATACACCAGTTACTTTATGTATAATGAAGGAATGAGGAAGGTGAAAATCAAAGAAGAGAGAAATCCATACTGCAGTGGTCAGGGTGTGGTGGAACGAAATGGCAGTTTTTGGAGAATGTGTCTGTGCTCTGTAGGAACTGAGTTTTGGAGTAGACAGCAGGTTCTCTTTGTATTAGACATTTCCTGTCTGCTGCTGGAACACGTAAACTGTATCTTCAAACTCTATTTCCATTTGTGCAGGTGTATCTCTTTTGTGAATTGGTATCTGAACTGCCTCACTGATAAACACTGTTGTGCACAATAGGCCTTCAGTGGTTGACTGAGTAGTGTATGCCTCTTAAGTTGCACCACAGACCTATCCTGCCCTGCCACCTTCAAGTTAATATGACTATTGCTCTTAGTCTTGACTTCTTCCTTCCTCGGGTTTTTCGCTGACCAAGGTGAGAACTGGAGCTCCTCAGCTGCCACTTCACAAAAGAGGTACCAGGTCTGCACTGGAACAGCATACAGAAGTCTGGGGAGTGGCCAAAGGAGATCAAACTATTTATTTTTAAAAAGATCTCAAAAAAAAAAAAAAAAGATCTCAAATGCAAAACAAAAGGAAACACGAATGGCTTGCATCTGTGTAACGTGTATAATCTGGAGGATCAAACTTGCTAGAATAATGTTGGGTATTAGTTAGAGACAGCCAGCTACCTTCCTCAACGATACCAGAAGCTTCTAGCAAAGAGGAACACATAAAATCTTAGTTTAGTTTAATGGGGTTCAGTATGCTAAGAAACTATTTATTTAGTTAGCTTCATAGAAAGATAGTTTCGTAGAAATGATGCCATTTGTTATAATTATAGTTTTGACTCTTTTAAAAATTACTTTTCTGGTCCTTGAAACCTTAAATGCATTCTGATAACTATGACAAGAGGGATCTCCTAGTCATCACTGTGTGCTGAGCAAGAGAAAAGCCTGAAGGGGGAGGGAGGATGGATAGTTAAGTTAGTCACATGAAGTAACTACTATGTATTAGATATTAGGGAAGATTCAGGGATCCCTGGGTGGCGCAGCGGTTTGGCGCCTGCCTTTGGCCCAGGGCGCGATCCTGGAGACCCGGGACCGAATCCCACATCAGGCTCCCGGTGCATGGAGCCTGCTTCTCCCTCTGCCTGTGTCTCTGCCTCTCTCTCTCTCTCTCTGTGACTATCATAAATAAATAAAAAATTAAAAAAAAAAAAAAGATATTAGGGAAGATTCAAATAAATTAGAAGTGGCCTTTGAAATGGAGCTAGTGGTTCACAGGTTATTTTGGTGGATTAGAGGAGAACAAAAGGAAGCCAATGTGATTTATTTTTTTAATTAATTAAAAAAATATTTTATTTATTAATTCATTAGAGACACATACACATAGAGAGGCAGAGACACAGGCAGAGGGAGAAGCAGGCTCCACACAGGGAACCCAATGTGGGACTTGATCCCGGGTCTCCAGGATCATGCCCTGGGCTGAAGGCAGATGCTCGACCGCTGAGCCACCCAGGCATCCCAGCCAACATGATTTATAATTCTGATTTCTCTCACAGGAACGCGGAAAATTTTTTTTGTTGTTGTTGCTCTGGCATAGAGTTGGTGTACAGCAGAGCAGTTCCAGGCAGCCTGCCAGACCGATTCTTCCCCACGCTCCAGTTCAGATCTCCCCACAAAACGTACCAGTAAGTGATCGATAATTCAAAAACTAAGAAAGCACTTTTTAATGCCTCTAACACAAGAGCAGCTGGCGCTGGTGCCACTGTCAAGAACAGAAGGTGCTATGACCTGAGTACGGTGTCATGGATGAGAAGGGGGTCTCTCGGGGCCCCACTGAGACACTTGGTGGCCCTCAGAAAGTGATATAATTGTAATAAGGTCTCCTGACCATTCTTAGTCAACTCATGAGAGAGTTCACAAGTAAGAGTCTTTAGTACAAATTTCACTTTTCTCTAAAATTTATAGAGGTAGCATTTGAAAGTAAGCAGTACAGCTTTGAGGCTTTTGCCTAAAGTTTTTTGGGCATAAGCATTTCAAAAAGGTGACTGAAATATATATTTGAGAAAAGAACAGTTTGGATGCTACATCTGTGACCAAACCATCACTGACTATGAAAATCTTCATCTTGAGAACTCTCAGAAAAGCCTTTTTTGGCACATGCTTTCCAGATTCTTTATTGGATGTCTTGTCTTTCTAACAGGACTTTTTCTTCAACAAGGGTGGGGGTGGCTAAGAACAGTGTTCCCTCCAGTGAATTCAGAGAAAGATAATTTTATATAAAACAGTTTACCCCGCAACTCGCAGTAAGGCCTATTTCTAGAGAATGTTTTATCTGAGACTTAATATAAAAAAGAAAAGCCAAGACTCAATGTACAGGTAAACAAACTTGGACAGTTCCAATATGGAAAATAATTTTAATGGCTTTTCATGACAAAAAAGAAAAAAAAGGACAGAAATATCCAGCCAACAGATTTATTCTCAGAATATAAAACATCAAGCAAGAACATAAAATATGGGAAGTGTCAGCCATGATGCCTGAAGATTGAAGGCAAAAGCAGAAGAATCTTAATTGTCAGGCATTTGAAAAATGTTGTATTCAAGTGAAAGCTTGTGTTTCTCCATCAACTCTCCTTGCCCTGCCTTCTTTTAAGAGCAAAACACGACTAGATTTCAAATGTTCAGTCTTTATCATCCTTCTCTCTACTAAAAAAAAAAAAAAAAAAACAACCCTCAAAGATTTGTGTTCAGGAATAAGAGTTAACAAGTTCTTATTTGTATTTTGTTTCCTTTTCAGAGGGCTTCAGAGGCCTACTTCATAGTTTTGCTTGGTTCCCTTTCACGGGTAAACTCAACTGAATGAAAGGCAATGAGATCAAAGCAATGGATTAAATACTCTTGGGGTGAGAACTTTAAACACTTAGAAATTTCTACAACATTCATGCTTCAGGGTGTTAGTAGTAGTGCATTGTGATGATGAAACACTTATAACCAAAGGCCAGTAGCTTCATACAGTCTGAATTTCCCCATCCATAAAGTAAGTAGAGAAATAAATTTATTGTGTAAGGTTAAGATAAAAGAAAACTAGTCAAACTGACTTGATCAGTACACAAAATATTTTGCCTCAAGTTAGAGTAATTTATCCATAGACTATCTTCCATTCTCAGGAAAATCAGACCAAGATCACCGTATAGATAAATTTCAAATGACTTGACCATTAAGACAACTTTCCTGCTTGGAACATCCCCACTACAAGGTGCTGGCAGTAACTGAAGTCTACAAAGGAGGAAGGCCCAGTCTTCTTGACCCCCAGGGCAGGGAAAGAGTTACATCTTCACACTGAGAAGCCAATAAAAACCTCTCTTGATTATAATTTAGATAAGAACCATTGGATTGAATAATAATGTCTGAAACTCCCCTAGCTGTTTCACCTTGAGACGTCCATCACTGGGTTAAACATGATGCTAATTGCATTTGGATTGATTAATTTCTCTCACTCCTGTCTATTCGAATAACGCTTAACAAAATAATCATAGCACCCAGAGCCAAATCTTTTCCGTCAAAGGAATGAAGCCATCAGAACAGGCAGAGATGAAAGAAATGAAGATGACCCGTAATTACTGCAACGGTGATATCATTACCATATTATACAAAATGAGTGTGTGGTGGGGAGGGGGAGTGGAGGGAGGAGGGGTTGAGATTATTTATTTTTTTTAATGGAACCCTACAACCTAAGAATACAGATTTGACATCGAGTGGAACACATAGAAATATAGAACTTTAAAAAAATACAAATCTTGCTCATGAAATTACAAAATCCAACAAACACTGAGGCCCAAGATACATCAAGTGTCTCGGGCTGTGAGCAGGTATTATTCACGCCACTATTTTTTCATTGCAATAACACTTTGTGTATGACTTGCATAGAGATTTAAGATGCTGTCTTCATGCCCCAGCATTCCTATAGTTATTGGAGAATTTTTCTTTAAGCCAGGAAATAATACCATTTTATTTTATTATTGTTAGAGGTGGCTTTGTTATAAAATTAGAGTCTTAGGTTTTAATTGCTAAACTAGTTCTAGTTTAAGACACCAAAGAAAATGCATGGTTCAGTGGACAATAGTATGGACTTAACTCACTGGCAAATAAGAATATAATAATAGTTTCCTACTTTATTGAGGTGGCTTTTTTTTTTTTAAAGATTTTATTTATTTATTCATGAGAGACACACAAGAGAGAGGCAGAGACATAGAGGGAGAAGCAGGCTCCTTGCAGGGAGCCCAATGCGGTAGTTGATCCCTGGACCCAGGATGGTGCCCTGAGCCAAAGGCAGACACTCAACCGCTTAGCCACCCAGATATCCCTGAGATGGCCTTTTTAATACTTACAATATACAACCAATGACAGTGTGGGATTTGGTCTTTAGGTATAAATCCTGTCACTTATTGGAAGGTGATCCCAAGTAAATTATGTAGCCTCTCTGTGCCTCAGTTCCTTCCATCTATAGCATGGGGATCACTACTAACCTGGGTTGTTGTAATACTTAAGATAACACATTTAAGTGCTCAGTAAGTGCTGATACAAGAAAAAAACTCCCCCCTAAGATTAATTTTATGATTATTTATTGAACCTTGAACAATTTGGTTATTTCACTTACTAACATTAATTTAAACAGATACTTTGAAGTACCTTTTAAATAATTTTTAACAAATATTTGTGACATAAATAAAAAGGATACTCAGAAGGTGCATCATTTTAACAGGTTAAAAATATCTGGGAGACATTTTTGCTACAGTATTTTAAACATAGGAGCATCAATAAATCAAAAACAATAAAAACAGATGTTGAAATAATTTTATTTAGCTTGGACAAGAAGGTCTATTTTCTTATATAACAAATATTCCCAAATGAAATGAGCATATGTATTCTGAAATTATAATAATTCAGTAATAAATCAATTAAACCATTTACTACATTAACTAGTATTCACCACTTTCTGGCTAAGAGGTAATGCAATGCAGGAAAAGGGTTTGTTTTCTCTAGCTTTGGAATTAGGCCTAGATTTGATCCAAATCCCACCTCCTATTTCTATGTTTCAAGATCTTGAACAAGTAATTTACTTTTCTGAGCATCAGTTTTCTTATCTGTAAAAGAGGAATTATAAAGTAGACTTTGCAGAGTCTATGGAATAAAATAATGTATGAAAATCCTTTATACTGCCTGGCATATAGTAGGGAAGTCAATAAATGGCGGCATTAATCATTTTTATCCTTCATGTCTCAGCTCAAATGTCACCTTTTCAGAGAGGCCTTCCCTGACTACCCTATCCAAAGTGAGTCCGATTTATTTATTTATTCATGAGAGACACAGAGAGAGGAAGAAGCAGGCTTCCTGCGGAAAGCCCGACATGGGACTCGATCCTGGGTCTCCAGGATCAGGCCCTGGGCTGAAGGTGGCACTAAACTGCTGAGCCACCCAGGTGTCCCTAAAGTGAGTCCTTTTAGTTTCTTCTTCTTCTTTTTTTTTTAGTTTATTCTTTCATATCAACCCATTTATGTCCTCCATAGTACTCACCAAAATCTGCAATTAACTTTAACTTTATGCTCCCTGAAGTTCTGCAGAACTTTCTGCTGAACCGCCATCAATTAGAACAATGCCAGGCAGGCACCTGGGTGACTCAGAAGGTTAAGCATCTGCCTTCAGCTCAGGCAGGCACCTGGGTGACTCAGAAGGTTAAGCATCTGCCTTCAGCTCAGGATCGAGGCCCGAGTTGGGTTCCCTGCTCAGCACAATCTGTCCCTCTTTCCTGCTCGTGCTCCCCCCACCCTGAAATAAACAAACAAACAAACAAACAAATAAATAAAATCTTTAAAGAAAAAAAAAAGAACAATGCCAGGCACACAATAGGTGGCCAACTACATATCTATTGAAATAATTTATTCACGGATGCCTGGGTGGCTAAGTGGTTGAACATCTGCCTTCGGCTCAAGGCATGATCCCGGAGTCCCCGGATTGAGTCCCACACTGGGCTCCCTGCATGGGGCCTGCTTCTCCCTTTGCCTGTGTCTCTGCCTCTCTCTCTCTCTGTGTCTCTCATGAATAAATAAATAAATAAAATCTTTAAAAAAATTATTCATACATGCGGGAAAAAGAACTCTGTTTCCTTTTCAATTCTTAAACACTGTACAAGAAATTTTTGTTCTAGGGACACCTGGGTGGCTCGGCAGTCGAACATCTGTTTTTGCCTCAGGGCTTGATCCTGGTGTTGGGATGGAGTCCCACATCGGGCTTCCTGAAGGGAGCCTGCTTCTCCCTCTGCCTGTGTCTCTGTGCCTCTCTTTCTCTCTGTGCCTCGCATGAATAAATAAATAAAATCTTTAAAAAAAAAAAAAGAAATTTTTGTTCTAGTAAAACTACATAAGCATTTTACCCTTGACTCAGCAATTTCACTTCCAGGAAGCAATGCTAAAGATATACCAGCAGAAATATTAGAGTATTCACATGTCCATTCATTTCAGTACTATTTGTAATACCTGAAGACTGGAAATAACCCAAATGTGTATCTTATGAAGGGGACTCCTTTTGACAGAGTACTGTTTAGCTATAAAAAGGAATAAAGATACCTATATATTGTAATGGAGAGATATTCAGGATGTATTGTTAAGTGGAAAAAAAGTAAGGTACAGAGACTGTATATAGCGTATCACCTTATGCAGGAAATTAGAAAATGGGAAAATACACATGCGTATTTATTTCTATTTTCGAAACAAACTATGAAAGGATCAGGTTTGCTATTAGTTTCTACTACTTTTGTTATTAGTTTCTATTAATAAAGATAGTTACCTTGGGGCTAGAAATGAGAGGGGGAAGAGATAGAGATGGAAGGTAGATACTTTGTACCTTATTTTATATTTTTTCTTTTCTTTTTCAGAGGGGGGAGGGGCAGAGAGATAATCTTAAACAGGCTCCACATCTAGCATGGAGCACAACATGGGGCTCAATTTCATGGTCTTAAGGTCATGACCTAGACCAAAATCATAAGCTAGACCCCAGGTTCCCCTCATAGATTTTTCTTCAGGACATCATATAAATATTCTATATATTGGAAACAAAATTCATTAATTAGAAAAAAGCAATCTAAAAACTGAAATAAACTAAAAATAATCTGAATCTATAAAGTTTGCATAACCACACAATACAGAAGTTTAAATTATTCTATTATTTTTTAAATTTTATTTTAATTCCAGCATAATTAACTAATTTTAAAAGGCATTCTGATATACATCCCAAGGATATACCATAAGGATATAAAAGAAGCAGAGAAATCTTAACCTGCACCCAGCAGTCTTGTTACAAGTAGTTAATTATTTTGATGCTAGTTTTACTGTGGGCTAAAGAAAATAATTATGTTAATTTTTAGGAAACAAGCTTTTCAGCATTAAGAGAAAGATATCATTAAAAATCAAACACATTAAATAAAAACCTTTAACATCTTTAATTTGAACTGGGCATATTGCTAGGAACATAATTTCCCTTTTTCTTTTCAAAAACCATTTCCTTTTCTCTTTTCAAAAACCAAACCAAACCAAAAACATTTTTACCAACTGTATCTATAGGAAAGGCCTAGAATAAGAATGACAGCCCAGTAACAATGAATACTAGTAGTATTTAGATTTCTACTAAAAGGGACAAGGATTCTTTAGACAAATGAATGAGATTCCAAGTCTGAGGAAGTACATGAGCCAGAGCCTAAGTTAACATGCTAAAAGCAAGAATATTACCAAAAATCACAAGGGGCATGTCAAATGACACAGAAGGCAGCTTGAAGGGGCATCCACTCACCAAAGGTGTGACAGTTTTGAGTGTCAAAAAGAATAACGTAGTAGATTGAAACACATCAAATATAAACACCCACAATAATTTTTAAAAGCCTTCAGATACTTCAATTTATTTCATGTTCTGAAAATTGTAAGTTAAGAGGGGAAAGATAATCTAGCATTTTCCTTGCCATTTCTTTCTTTCTTTTTTTTTTTTTTAAAGACACAGGGCTCAATACCAGGACCTGGAGATCATAACCTGAGCCCAAGGCAGATGCTTACAGATGCTTAACCGACTGAGCTACCCGGGCACCCTTTCCCTGCCATTCCTATTTGGACTGTATTTTAGGGAAACCAAATAGTTGGTGATGTATCAGAATCATCATCATCATCATTATTGTAAAAAGGATCAGATTGATACCACCTAAATCCACTGATCTTCACTGAAACTAGAACAAATGGGAGGTCATGTGTTTCCTGATATAAAGCTATAGTAGCAAGCACATAGTACCACTTAGGAGACTGAAAAAGACTGAATCCAAACTCAATTGATTGTTTAACTTTAACAGATTCCAGGAAATATGGGGGAAAAGAAGAATATGTGGAACACTATTACCAGGGTAAAATCATCAAAATTTAAAATGTGGGGTAAAGATTGAAAAAAGAAAGAAGAAAACCCCAGAAAATAGAGGGAAATAAAATGTGTGAAATCCTACAAGACAAACAACCCAGTTCTTCAACAATTACAAAGCACGAGGGAAAAACCTTGGAGGAAGTAGGGAGTGTGGTTATAGAAGATTAAGAAACTGAGGATTCATATCAACCAAATACAATGTGTGAGATCCAGTTGAGACCCTGATTCGTACAAACTAATTCTATTTGCTTTTAAAGATTTATTTATTTATTTTATTGAGAGAGAGAGAGAGAGTGCACACTTGCATATGCGTTGGGAGAGGGGCACAGGTAGATTCTCTGCTCCGCCCCTTTGCTCTCTCATAAATAAATAAATAAAATCTTTAAAAGACAAAAGTTTGAGCCAAATTTGCCATGGACTATTAGATGTTATTAAGGAGTTATTTTTATTTTGTTCAGTGTAATGAATGTTTATCTCCATCATTAAACTTTTTGGATGAGGAACAAATTACACATGACCAAACAAAAGCAGATTATTTATTTTTTAAAGTCTACCAAATCTAACTCAGGCTAAGCCTAATAATAAGGAGCAGCTGCCCTCCAACCTTTCTCTCTCTTAATTATTTAAGAAATCATACCAACTAATTTAAGAGCACAGTTTTCAATTTATTCGTAAATAGCTATGAGAGAAACTCTCTTGCTCAACATTCTGCTTCTATGAAATTCTCTGGGAGGTGGAGAGAATGAGTCTTTGGTTACTCATTTATTGAATCTTCTCAGAACAACCTTCAGAAGTCAGGAGCAAGACTAACTTAAAGCTGTAGGTCAGTCCAACAGGTAACAAGTTACAAAAAGGAATAGCTTAATCTAAACTTTTACGAGTTCAGCAAAATTTTAACTAGTTTGCCCTCATACCATCAACAACTGTGTATATAAATGATGACCTCACCAATCCTACTTCACTTTGAACATCCTTTTACTTCATAGATGATTTATACAATGTAAAACATATTACTTGTTCTACCCAATAGTTTGATTTTTAATTCAGATCTACTGAATCAGAAATTCTAGAGGTTGGGCCCAAGAATCCATGTTTTAACAAGCCTGTCACAGGTGATTCTGATGGATGCTAAAGTATGAGAACCATGAATCTACATTACCTAGGCTTTCTGATTTTGTCTCCAGTTTTCTGCAATTCTAATTCATTACTATAAAAGAAAGGTTTTATTATATCAAAATTATGATCTGAAGTTAAAAGTTAAAAAAAGTTAGAAGTTAGAAAGTATTATCTTTTAGAAAATATAAGCAACAAAGGGAGAAATTAAAACATTCAGCCAAAGGATTAGAATTTTGTTTTTAAGTAGACTCCACATCCAACATGGGGCTCGAACTCATGGCCCCAAGATCAACAGTTGCATGCTCTACTGAGCCAGCCATGCACCTCTATGGGATTAGAATTTTTTACTAAAACTTTAGTTCCATCTCTGTTGTCATGATTGTGCTTAGTGTTAAGGTTCCTATACAATCTTTAACCTTGAGAATCTTGACTGAAGACTGTTAAATAAAGGACTATCAAACAATGTCATGAAAGAGGACAGACATGGGCATACTTAATTCTGCACAAGGTTTCGTTTGGATGGGCAAGAAAAAGCTTTAGAAAAAGGAGTGATGTTTGAACTGAGCCTTTAGGAATGTACTATCTCGGAACACCTAGACAAGCTAAGGACAGATCCTTTTTAAAAGCTTTCCACTAGGCCACTGGTGTAAAATGCAACTGAATGTTATGAAATAGATCTTTAAAACAAACCCTAAATATCTGCTTAATTCCCAGCACTGTTTGGCATTTCTTGTAGCTACCAAAGTCGTATAAGACATGGCTCTACGAAATTAAACCAAATAGTGAATTTGGCCTATCCAAAATTTGGCAGAAACTAAGGCAATTGTAACTATTCTTCACCATATCCTGTTAAGCAAGAAACTGTGACAGTCAACAACCAAAACTCAATTAAATCAAGTGATCTGCTCCTAAGTCCAGTTTCCTCCCAAGATTGAAGTTTTCACAAGATTTGCAGAAAATGAAGACATCTACCATCTTCCATCTACCATCCACCAGCTTTTATATAAAAAGCTTCACTTAACTATTTTTCTTTTTTATTTGAAAGAAATAGATGATGGGGCACCTGGGTGGCTCAGTTGGTTAAGTCTGCCTTTAGCTCTCAGGTCACGATCCCAGGGGCTGGGGACTGAGCCCCCATCAGGCTCCCTGCTCAGCAGTCTGCTTCTCCCTTTGTCTCTCCCTCTGCCTCTCCCCCTGCTTGTGCTCTCTCTCTCTCAAATAAATAAATAAATAAATAAATAAATAAATAAATAAAATCTTTAAAAAAATAGATGCTTTATAAAGTCCAGACTGGATAATGCTATCTTAATGAACTAAAAATCCTTGGGCCTGTAAGATCAACCTGATCTAATTCCATGAAACAGCCAAATCTTAAATCAGTTTTTTCCTCTATACTTATGTTGATTTCAATAAACTAGCACTTTGTAACCAAACATATCTGACTGAACCTCACGTTTTCAGAAGGTAGAGAGACTTAAAAGCTAGTTCTCCTAACTTGCTAAAAGTTTATTTTAATAAAGACTACTTATTAAGATGCCAGTAATCTAGCTCTGATTTGATTATGGGGTCCTATTTCTAATAAATAAGCCCCCCAGATCCAGAATTGAGTCAAAGGCCAGAAGACAATGTGAATAATACACTTCAATATTCTCTCTCTTTTTTTAAAGATTTTATTTATTTATGCATGAGAGACACACACACACACACACACAGAGAGAGAGAGAGAGAGAGAGAGAGGCAGAGACACAGGCAGAGGGAGAAGCAGGCTCCATGCAGGGAGCCTGACATGGGACTCAATCCCAGGTCTCCAGGATCCCACCCTGGGCTGAAGGCGGTGCTAAACTGTTGAGCCCACACTTCAATATTCTTACTATTAATCACATTCTCTGAACTACTTTCTTAATGACTGCCAAGTTCAGCTTGAGTTACTGGGTATATTCACTTCATTTGTACAATCAATGATGTGTCTTTGAGGTTAATATCAACCCAGAAATTAAATTCTATATGCCAGAAGCTTTTCAGCATTCCAAGTCTATAGATTCTTTCAGAGATTCACTCTAAGCAAAAACGAAACAAGAATATATAAGATTAAAAACAACAAGACAGAAGATATGACCTAATGTTGTCATTCAGCTTTTCATGCCCCTAAATAGCCAACCAACTGTAAATGAATTCACCACAAGCCATTCTTCTCCAACCTAGCTCAGGATATGAATCAATCCAATCTCCAGAGTCCTTTGAAATGGGATCCAACACAGAGAGTGAAGAAAGCAAACGGCATTTTGCTCAGTTTTTTTTTTTAATTTTTTTTTTGCTCAGTCAGTTTTTAAGTGACTCCAAAAAACAAAGGAGAGACTACTAAATGGTTGAGTCACCTACTAATTTAGCAAAATATATTTAGATCATTGGGTGATATATGTTACACTAAGTTAAAATTATATCCAGGGAATTCTAATGCAAATCTTAAGATATAATATACAAACACATTCCCACATCCAAATAAAGGTTAAAATGGTGATGACACAAAAACTTGAACACGAGTATTCATAGCATTATCATAATAGCCAAGATTTGAAAATAACCAAATGTTTATCAACTGGTGAATAATGTAGTATATCCATATAATGGAATATCATTTGGGAATAAAAAGGAATGAAACCCTTAGGTTAGTGATTACTTCAGGCCAGCTGGCGAGGAATGGAGCCAATGGGATGGGAGAGACTGCTAATGGGTATAGGGTTTCTTTTCCGGGTGACGAACATATTCCAAAATAAGATTGGCATGATGGTTGCACATTCCTGTGAATATACTAAAAACTCATTGACTTGTATACTTTAAACAGGTAAATTTGATGATATATGGAACATATCTCAATAAATCCACTTCCATAAAAATGGTGTTGTGTAAAGCTGTGCCAGAATTAAATGTACAAGTATAAAAAAGCTCCTTGGGCTCAAGTAAAATCCTTCATAAAAAGACCCCATACAGAGAATATCCAAGGCAAGAGAACCTGAGTTTCTCTACTAAAGACACAAGCATCCAGTTCTTACCTCCATTCTACAGCACAAAGGAAAATAGCCCTTTCCTTCTCGCTTTGTTCTTACTAAAGAAGTGACTGAAAATCTAACCAATTAATCTTTTGATAAAAGATCTGGACATTGGAACATTATTGTCATATACTTCAAGAGAAAATATACTTCACAAATTCAATTGTATAAATTGAGATAACATCAGAATTTGTATTTATGATGTATTTTTAGAAAGCAAAGAAACTATACTTTGAATTAAAATAACTACAGTACTTAGATTACTTAGACACTATGAATAATTATTTGAAAAATGTTCCTTTTGTTTAATGACTAAATATTCATCCCAGGAAGTCAGAATGCAATTAGATTTAATATAAGTAGATTAGATTAATGCAAATACATTAAATGCAAAAACATTTAACAAAGCTATATATTTAAACATATCAAAATCCATGAAATGAAAGATTAAGGTTGCTATGAAAACTAAGAAATCCTCAGTACATGTAAATAATTGGTTAAATGTAATAACCGAATTAGCAATCCTCATTCAGATCATGGGCAATGTAGGTAACTTCATTTGCACAAAAGCATTTAATTGTAGACATTCTGGGTCATTGTAGTGTTATGCTCTGAAGATACTAAGAATAATAATGCTGATAGTTTCTTATTATTTTTAATTTCAATTTTTAAAGATTTAGTTATTTAAGAGAGAGCGAGCGAGCGAGCATGAGAAGGGCAAGAGTCAGAGGCAGAAACAGACTCCAGCTGAGTGGGGAGCTTGATGTGGGGCTAGATCCTGGGACTCTGGGATCATGACCTGAGCAGAAGGCAGACACTTAACTGACTGAGCCAGCAAGGTGCCCATGATAGTTTCTTTTTAAAAATTGGTTCATTAAATATGTGTTTACTGAACATAACTTCATATAGGATTAGTAACATTCACCTGTTTACATTCACATTTTGAAGAGATTAAAAGATTCAGGTAATCATTATAAAAGTTAACATAATCATTCCTAAAATATAATTTCTCACTGGGTTCCTATGAACCTCAAAATTGTCACACTAGTCATTTGGTTGTCCTTTGGTCCCATGTGGCTATTTGAGTAGAATGATTTTCTGGTCCGACACATTCTTACATACTTAATATATCTGTGAGGCAAAGTTCTCATTTGTTTTAATAAGTGCCATCTTTCCTTGGTGTTAACTTTTTTTTTTTAAAGGATTTTATTTATTTATTCATGAGAGAGAAAGAGACAGACAGACAGAGAGAGAGAGAGAGAGGCAGAAACATAGGCAGAGGGAAAAGCAGGCTCTCTGCAGGAGCCCGATGTGGGACTCGATCCCGGACCCTGGGATCATGCCCTGGGATCATGCCCTGAGTCAAAGGTAGATGCTCAACTGCTGAGCCAGCCACCCAGGCGTCCCCCTTGGTGTTAACTTGACATTATGCTTCTGATCTCTAACTTAGAACAAGTTGTATCCTGCTTCACACATCACATAACCTGCTCAGGCCTAACTTTCATCTGACTGGCATCACTGTAATGTTAATGTGTTTATTACACATTGTTCAAAATTTATAGTACACCCAGTGAACAGTTTGTGCTATTAAATGACTAAGACCTATAACTGCTAACATTTTTGAGTGGTGATTATATGCTGGATACTATTCAAAGCACTTAACATGGTTATCATCATTTAAAATCCTCGTAACAAATAGGTACCTCACAAATAGGTATCATTTGTGATTCCTGTTTTATAAATGAGGCACAGAAGGGTACATAACTTGCTCAAGTTTATACGGCTAATAAGTGATAGAGGCAGGATTAGAACCCAGGTGCCTTAACTCCAGAGCCTGTACTCTTAGCCACTGCTACGATGATCTCCCCATGTTCCTGATCTAATGGAGTTCACAGGCTAGAGATATAGACGTCATTTATAATATAGTTTGATATTGGTTGTAACAGAGCAATGTACAAAAGCATAGAAAATGGGCTAGGAAAATGGACAAAGCTTTCCACAGATAACAGACCGGTCAGTATTTCAAACACTCCAGGTATAAATTTCCCAACAGATGAATTACAGAATTACAGTGATGTAGGGGCACCTGAGTGGCACAGTTGGCTAAGCACCAACCCTTGGTTTTGGCTTGGGTGGTGATCTCAGGATTGTTAGATCAAGTCCCATGCTGGGATCTGCACTCAGTATGGAGTTGGCTTGGGTTTCTCTTTCCCTCTGCCACTTCAAACAAATAAATAAATCTTTGGGGGGAAAAAAAAGAATTACAGTGATATAAAACTCAACACCCAAAAAATAAATAATGCAATTAAAAAATGGGCATGAATAGACGTTTTTCCAAAAATGACACAGAGATGGCCAACAGACATATGAAAAGATGCTCAATATCACCCATCATCAGGGAAATACAAATATAAAGTACAATCTGGTATCACCTCACAATGGTCAGAATGACTAAAATATGAGAGGATGCAGAGAAAGCAGAACCCTCTTGCACTGTTAGTGGGAATACAAACTGGTGTGGGCACTCTGGAAAACAGTATGGAGTTTCTTCAAAAAGTTAAAAATAGAACTACCTTACGATCCAGCAGTTGCACTACTCAGATTTACCTAAAGAATACAAACGTACTACTTCAAAGGGATACATGCACACCAATGTTTATAGCAGCATTATCTACAATAGTCAAATTATGGAAGCACTGACTGATGAATGGATAAAGAAGATGTGGTGTATATATTACACAATGGAATATTACTCAGCCATAAAAAGAACAAAATCTTGCTATTTTTTTTTTAAAGATTTTATTTATTCATGAGAGACAGAGAGAGAGAGAGAGGCAGAGACACAGGAAGAGGGAGAAGCAGGCTCCATGCAGGGAGCCCGATGCGGGACCCAATCCCGGGTCTCCAGGATCAGGCCCTGGGCTGAAGGTGGCATTAAACCACTGAGCCACCCGGGCTGCCCAAAATCTTGCTATTTTTTAAGGCTGTGGAGTATTAGCTAAAGAGTATTACACTAAGCGAAGTAAGTCAGAGAAAGATAATTACTGTATGACTTCACTCATGGGTAGAATTTAAGAAACAAAACAATGCAAGGGGGGAGAAAAGAGAGAGATAACCCAAGAAACAGACTCTTAACTATAGAGAACAAACTGATGGTTACTAGAGGGCAAGTGGCCAGGGGGATGAGCTAAATAGGTGATAGTGATTAAGGAGTGCTGTGATGAGCATGAGGTGTCACAGAAGTATTGAATCACTAATACCGTATACCACAAATTAACATTACACTGTATGTTAACTAACTGGAATTTAAATTAAAATTTTAGGAAAATTGGGGCACCTGAGTGGCTCAGTGGTTGAGCATCTGCCTTTGGCTCAGGCATGATCCTGGGGTCCTGTAATCGAATCCTGCATCAGGCTCCCTGCAAGGAGTCTGCCTCTCTGTGTCTCTCATGAATAAATAAATAAAATCTTAAAAAAAAAAAAAAAGGTTTAAGAAAAAAAAGATATGAAAATATTTGATCTACATTCATTTTCCAATTTCCAGGTCTATATAAATGCACTCTTTACTCACATAATGCCTGTTTACTACTTTTTAGATAAACTTAAAAAGTTTTTAGTATATGGGGATCCCTGGGTGGCTCAGAGTTTTAGCGCCTGCCATTGGCTCAAGGCCGTGATCCTGGGGCCCCAGGATTGAGTCCCACATCAGGCTCCCTGCATGGAGCCTGCTTCTCCCTCTGCCTGTGTCTCTGCCTCTCTCTGCCTCTCTCTCTCTCTCTCTCTCTCTGTGTGTCTCTCATGAATAAATAAATAAAATCTTAAAAAAATTTTTTTCAGTATAGCAGCTTTTGTTTTCCTTCTAGTTCGTGACATTTATTTGGGTTTTCTTTAATGGTCCTCAATGAAGTGTACAATTTTCTCCATAAAGGTTTTACAAAATTTTTGGTAGATCAAACTCTGAAGTATCTTAAATTATTCTTAAACTGGGATGTTATCTTTTATGTTTAAAATAATTTTATTTATTTATTCATGAGAGACACAGAGAGAGGCAGAGATATAGGCAGAGGGAGAAGGAGGCTCCATGCAGGGAGCCCAATGTGGGACTTGATCCTGGGACTCCAGGATCACATCCTGGGCTGAAGGCAGGTGCTCAACCTTGAGCCACCCAGGCATCCCTGGACATTATCTTTTAAAACTATGTTATATTCTGGGATCCCTGGGTGGCTCAGTGGTTTAGTGCCTGCCTTTGGCCCAGGGCGTGATCCTGGAGTCCCGGGATCGAGTCCCGAGTTGGGTTCCCGGCATGGAGCCTGTTTCTCCTTCCTCCTGTGTCTCTCTGCCTCTCTCTCTATCATCAATCAATCAATCAAAACCCCCAAAAAACAAAAAACTATGTTATATTCTACTTGTTTCTCATGTTTAAAACTGGGATCACGCCCCGAGTCAAAGGCAGATGCTCAACTGCTGAGCCACCCAGGGGTCCTTCCTTCCTTCCTTTACTTCTTCTTTTTTTTTTTTTTTTAAGATTTTATTTATTTATTCATGAGAGACACAGAGAAAGAGAGAGGCAGAGATACAGGCAGAGGGAGAAGCAGACTCCATGCACCGGAAGCCCGATGTGGGATTCGATCCCGGGTCTCCAGGATCGCGCCCTGGGCCAAAGGCAGGCGCTAAACCGCTGCGCCACCCAGGGATCCCCCTTCCTTTACTTCTTTATTTTTAGATTTTATTTATCCAAAAAGTGCTATTTCAAATCAGAGCATTCTATTCAATACTACCAGTTCTCTAGACAGAGACATCACATGGACCACCACATTTGTGTTGTGTGCCCATATTTGAATGAACTCAACATCTGCTTTATGTATGTATGCCAAGCAAGAGGGATGATGGGATAACATTACTTTGCACTTATACTATTTCCATGTGATTTAAACTATTCTCCTGTTTCTGCTAGGGCTTTAAGTTCAGTCTGAGTGCAAGAGAATTTGAGTCCCCAAAAGACTGAAAAATTAGTGAAGAAAATAGTGCAAGAAAAATGCATCTTCCAAAAGATGATGCTCTCACACTCCATCTCCATTACCACCCTTTATCAAATCTTCTCTTCTTTCCTTGGTAAACACAATCGTTTCATTACATTATGTTATACAATCTGTATTTATGTACTTTCAAATACTTTCTTTTTTCTATTTTTTAAAAAAGATTTTACTTATTTATTCACAAGAGGCACACAGAGAGAGGCAGAGACATAAACAGAGGGAGAAACTGGCTCCCTGCAAGGAGCCTGATGTGGGCTTTGACCCCAGGACCCTGGGATCAAGACCTAAGCCAAAGGTAGATGCTCAACCACTGAACCACCCAGGTGCCCCTCTCTTCTTTTTTAAAGATAGTATTCATTTATTTGAGAGAGAGAAAGAGAGAGCTAGAGTGCACAAGTGGAGGGGAGGGGCAGAGAGAGAGGGGGGGGGGGAAGCAGATGCCTTGCTGAGCAGGGAGCCCAATGCAGGGCTCAATCACAGAACCCTGAAATCAAGACCTGAGTCAAAGGCAGATGTGTAACCTACTGAGCCACCCAGGTGCCCCTCAAATTCTTATTACTTAACTTACTGTCATCATTCAGTTTATGTATTTTTCTATCCATAAAATTTGTTTGGATATCTCAGGTTGGGATGGAATGCACCACAGTTTTTCCTACTAAAATTAATAAAAATATTTTTATAATTTTTAAGAAGCACATTTAAAATAACAAGGAAATAGGTACATTTATTCAAGTACTGGTTCTATGAAATGTGTCCCATTAGGAAATGTGTAGTTCTTCCCTTCAAAACCCCAAATCCCCCCCTCAAAATCCAAAATAAATTTCAACTAACTCATTCTTTGAAAATTAACTTTCTTGAGCTATAACTTGCATTGTACCCATTAAAAAAATATATATATATATATTTATTTATTTGAGAAAAAGCACGAGAGACAGAGCACGACCATGGGAGGGCAGGGTAGAGGGAGAAGCAGACCCCGCTGAGCAGGGAGCCTGATGTGGGGTTTGATCTCAGAACCCTGGATCATGACTTGAGCCAAAGGCAAATGCTTAACTGAGCCACCCAAGCGTCCTAAATTATACCCATTTTTAATCATACATTTAATTTGATGAGTTTACAGAGATGTTTAAAATTGCCTACATGCCATCTCATCAAGATATAGAATATTTACATCAATCCAAACCATTCCCTTATATCTTTTGGAATCAACCCTAATATCACCACAGTCCTAGGCAACTACTGATCTACCTCTGTCACCACACATTGGATTTGCCTTTTCTCGAATCTCATATGAATAAAATTATACAGTAGGTACTCTTTACCATAATATTTTTAATATTCATCCATATTATTATATGTATCACTAGTTTGTTGGGTTTTAGTGCTGAGTAGTGTTCAACTGTACAGATATATCATAAAATGTTTACTCGTCCACCTGTTGATAGGCCTTTGGGATGTTTCCGACTTATGGTTATGAATAAAAAAACCTGTGAATATTTTGTACAGTTTGTGCAGACATGTTTTCATTTATCTCAAGTACAAAATTAGGAGTGGAGTTGCAAGGCTAGATGGTAAATGTATGTTTAATATAATAAACTGCCAAACTTCTCCAAAGTAGCTATACCATTTTAATTAGCAATGCATAAGGTTCCAGTTGTTCCATATCCTCATCAGTACTTGCTATCATCCATCTTTAATTTTAGCTATCCTAATGGGCATGTAGTGGTATCTCTTTTTTTAAAAATATTTTATTTATTTATTTGACACAGAGAGAGAGAGAGAGCACAAGCAGAGGGAAAGGGAGAAGCGGGGCTTGATCCTAAGGGCCTGGGATCATGACCCAAGCTGAAGGCAGATGCTCAACCAAATGAGCCACCCAGGCACCCCATGCAGTGGTATCTCATTGTGGTTTTTAATTTGCACAATTTCCTTGATGACTAATGAGCACACTTTCACATGCTTCTTGACCATTATTAATCTTCCATTTTTAGATTATTCATCTTTCTATTATCAAATACATTTTCAAAAATATATTTTGGGTAAAGTTTCTCATCAAGTACTGTCAATTCTCATTATTCTAGGTAGTTATGTTCTCTAATGTCATCATGAACAATGAATTAGCAAGTACTGAACCACTGCTCCTTTGGGAAATACCGGGCTGGGTTCCTGAGAGCCTCTGTCACAACTTTTTAGTCAACCAGTCAACACAAAACCTCATTTGTTTCTGTTTAAAGACAATGTATTTAATACATATTGCTGATTCATTAACACTAAACTCCCAGACAATAACACTCTAATTCATGCTTGGATGAAGCTTATCTCACATATGTATTTATTTTCTCTATTAGGCACCATTACACCAACCCTGTACTTAGGAACACTAGATGGTATTTCAGCATTGTGCTCTGGAGGCCACTCTAAATTGCAAAACCAAACAAAAAGAACAAAAATGCAAAATATGTGGCACTAAATAAATAGGCCACAAAAATGATACTTGTTTACAGTATGAAAACTAAAACAAGAAGGCAGAGTACCACTTTGACAGCAGCTGGGAGCATGTAGGTAGGGCAACTCAAAATTTTTGCCACCCTGTCCATGTCCACAAATGATCATTGAAGCACCACAAATATTGACTTTGAGGTTTTAATTTTCGCAAAGAGATGAATCTGCAAACACAGAATCCATGAGTGAGGACCAAGTGCACACGTATTGCAAGTATATTATCCCAGGATGTCTTGAATTTGTCAGTCTTTTTGTGATTTGTCTTTTCATTTACTTAACAGTATCTTCTGAAGAATAGAAGTTTTTAATTTTGAAGAAGTACATTTTATGAAGTTTTGCTTTATGGTTCACACTGCTTGTGTTATTTAAGAAGTCTTTGGCTATCCCAAGGATGTGAAGATTTTCTCGTATGCTTTCTACGAGAAGTTTTACAGTTTGAGTTTTACATTTACATCTGTCACCTGTCTTGTGTTTTATTTTTTTATGTCATGAGGGTAAAGGTCAAAGTTAATTTCTTCATACAATGGTATCCAGGTATTTTAGCATTATTTGTTGAAAAGACGATACCTGGGATGCCTGGGAGGCTCAGAGGTTGAGCATCTGCCTTCAGCTCAGGGTGTGATCCTGCATGGAGCCTCCTGCCTCTGCCTATGTCCCTGCCTCTCTCTCTCTGTCAGAAAGAAAAGAAAAGAAAAGAAAAGAAAAGAAAAGAAAAGAAAAGAAAAGAAAAGAGAAAAGAAAAGAAAAGAAAAGAAAAGACAAGACTATACCTGAATTATTTTGGCACTTTTAATTTCTCAGGAAAGCTCCCCCAATGTGGGGCTTGATTCCAGGACTCTGAGATCATGATCTGAGTTAAATCAAGAGTCGGACAGTCAACTGACTGAGCCACCCAGGTGCCCCAAGCCTGGTAGGATTTCAATTGGAATTGCATTAAATAAATAGGTCAGTCTACATGAAAATAGCTTCCTGATCCATAAACAGGGTATATATCTCTATTTACTTAGATCTTTAATTTCTCTCAGCAATGCTCTGTGGATTTTAGTATACAGGTCTTTCCTAAATACATAATTTTCCTAAATTTATCCCTAGGAATTACATGGTTTCTAAGGTTATAATTTGTATTTTTTAAAAAAATGAATTTACCTATTTGGTCACTGCTAATATAGAGAAGTAAAATAGATTTTTGTATCTTGATTTTGTATCCTGGAACCTTGCTTTATTTAACTTACTAGTTTAGTAGTTTTTTTGGCAGTAGATTTCTTAGATTTCTATGTAAACAATCATATCATCTTGAATAAAGCCAGTTTTACTTCTTTTCCAATCTGCAGATCTTTAATTTCTTTGTCTTTCCTCATTTCACTAGTTACGATCTCTAGTAAAACATCAAATAAAAATGCTAAAAGCAGACATCCTTGACTTGTTCCCAGTCTCAGGGAGAAAGCATTCAGTCTTTCATGACTAGGTATGATGGATGTTTTTTGTGTATTATACAGATTTTAACAATAGGCCTAGGTCCAGAATGCTACTATCTTCCCTATGATTTGTAGCAGAAAGAATGGGTTTTCAGAAAAGGAAAGAGACTGAAGATTACTCAATTTTAGGAGAGGAAGAAGAGAAGTAGAGCTTACAGTATGGACTACACTCATCATTTTATTTTTATTATCAAGTCTTATCAAACTAAAAAAGCCCACTTTCTCTGTATCTATTTAATCCCTTCTGTTTTTAGTCAGAAAGGAAATTGAACATTTAAACTCCAATACCACTTCTAAAATGTTAAATAAGATACTATGGAGTGCACCTCACCAAGAATTAATTTTCTTTTTCTTTGGCCAAATGTAATTTGGCGAAATGTAGCACTATAAATTCTGGCAGGTAATCAAATAAATATTTCATATTCACCTTAGATACACACAAAAAGGGACGAAATGCTCATTAGTAACTATGAATTGGCTTGAGACTCTGAAGAAGTTATAAGAATCCTAATAATGTGAGAAAGGCTAGTCTTAGTAAAATTTAGATGAAAATTACGGTTGACCCTTGAACAATGTAGGGGTTGCAGTCACCCCTCATGCAGTCAAAAATCCATGTGTAATTTTTGATTCCCCCAAAACTTACTTACTAATTGCCTACTGTTGACCAGAAACCTTAACAGATAACAGATAACATAAACAAGTGTCAACTAATATACAATTTGTAGGTTATATATATTAAAGTACTTGTACAATAAAGTAAGCTAGAGAAAAAATGTTATTAACAAAATCATAAGGAAGAAAAAACACATTTACAGTATTATACTGTAAAAAATCCACATAAAAGTGGACTTGGGCAGTTCAAACATGTGCTGTTCAAGAGTCAACTATACTTAACTTTTCTGAGCATGGCTAATTGGCAGTATTACCTAGCTTTTCACAAGAGGGCAGCAAGAAGCTTTTCAGTGTAATGAAAGTCCTATTTGAAAGATATAATGGAATTTCAAGCTATTATATAATTATTGGGGCAATCTGTAAAAACCTTATGAACACAAAGCTGGTAAAGATTTCAGGAAGTTCTATAACTTGTTCCTTTACCTTTATAAGAGCTTATTAGGTTATCAAGGCAAGTAACATATAACATAAATACTTGATCCCTCCTTCAAAGACTGTATTTCAATAATATAGTAGATATTCTAAGAACGAATAGACCAAAATAACAAATTAACAACCATTAAGACAAAGTATGTTAAGGACCATAATACAGGTAAAGAACAAGTACTATAAGAGAAAGAACACTACTAAGGACGAGAAAATTCATAGCATTAAGCCTGAATCGGGCCTCAAGTGTGAATAAGATATGGACAAGTAGAAAGGGAGGGCCAAAGCATTCTCTAGATGGCAGTCACAGAAAAGGATAAGACATGGGGTGCTGTGGGAGAGAGAAATGAGGTACAACCTTTAGAAATCCTCATAGACAAGTATTAGAGGAAAGTATACAGCTTGGAAGTACAGGATCCCAGAAATATGTGAAGACTAATGAAGCTAGAAAGGGCTATTGGATAAATGTAAAATATAATATTTAATTTAAAAAACCCTGTGTTTTAAGTTGGGAGGAGCCACATGATTTGATAACAGAAAAACCTAGAATTTTTAGTTAATTTTTGTGTTTGGTATAAGCCAACTCTGGGAGAGGTAAGTACTCATCAACAAACACAAACTTTAGTTTCCATTTGTAGAAGCAGTTTCCAGATCAAAGGAAACAATAGTGCAATGCTTAGGGATTAGTCTAGAGTTCATTGTCATATTTTAAGAAAAATGTTGATAAATAGTATCTATATCCAAAGAAAGGCAACCAGAATGGTTATTGCCACAACAGGAAGTTAAAGACAATGCTGGTTTTATTTACTTTTATCTTTCCCTTTCAAGCCTGTCTGTATCCCCATTCTAAGCAATGGGAGCACACCTACTGAATCATCTCACTTGGAAACCTTGGAAGATCATACTGGGTCCTTTACTTCACCCTCATCTTCAACTGGTGACTAAATCTTGTTGATTCTCTAGCCCAAATAACTCATGTCAACAGCATTTTCTGCCTCTCCATCGCCTTATCTGAGGTCTTCTCCATCTTGCCCCTGGATTCTTACTGATAACCTAACTGATCTCCCAGTCTCAGCTTTACTCTCTCACAGAACCATTCTCAACACCTATGGCTACTGTACATGGAGACTAGCGGTTTATTTTGTTGTTGAAAGCCAAAAGGATAGACTCTTAACTCTCTTGGTGAAAAGAATATTTGAAATCACCTAACCTAAGCTCCCATCTAATTCTAAGCAGCACCTAGTAACATTCCAGAGCCGGTTGAAGAGTTCTGCCTAAGCATTCCTAGTGAGAGGGAATTTAGTACTTTTTGAGAGTCCATTTAATTTCTGGACATTTGGGAAGTTCTTCCTTAATACTGTAGCAACAAAACCAAACAAATCAAACCAAACCAGCAGCAACAACAAAAAAACCTCCAAATAAAACCCAAAACAAACCTCTTTCTAACTTCTCCCCATTGTTCCTAATTCTGTAGGAACAGAACACAGATAAATGCCTACGGTTAGTTGAAGCAGACAAAATGGAATATAAAAGCTCTAATCAAAAGTAAGGAAAAACAGGTTAAGTATCAGGGACAACTAAGTCAATAGACAGCAGTCCCCTGAATACTTTAAGAGCAATAAAACGAATGCCCTAGTATCTTCCTTGACACGAGGATTCTGTTCAAACCCAGGGGGTTTATAGATATTGTACAATTCTTTTGTATTCAGTATTTCTTTAGATGAAACACACAATAAGGAGAAATAGCATGTGATTCTATAGCCAAACATGGGCGATCCATTAAAAAGACAAGTGACAGCTCAACCCTCTCTCCAGGAACATTTGTCACCTACGCCTTTATCCTTCAGGGATTTCAGTTGAATGACATTTGCTGTAGGTTGATAATTAGTTTTTCTTTCTTTCTTTTTCTTTTTTTAAAAAAAAAATCATAGGAGGCCAATGTTGGCTTCTTCCCCATGAGAGACACTAGCCTGAGTGGTTTTGGGAATACGTGCCTTGATCAGATTTGCACTATGACTCCTGAATGCATGAACCATCCCAGTAACACCTGCTCTCCTGACAGGCCACCCGGGACTAGCAGCAAAAGGATCCATCAATTCCACTCTCTCCAGAGAGATCACCCAGACCTAGTGGTAAATGTACAGTTGAGTGCCAAGTTAAAAAGTAAAATTCTATCCGCCAAAACCTACTAGACGTCAACTTAACATAGAATTTAATTTTTTTCCAACTGAACTGCAATTGAACTAAATACTAAGAAAAGTATCACTTACACTGAAGGAGGAAAGGTGGGTTATAGTGAAATTCCTTAATTACATCTGGTCAATATTTTTTTTTAATTATTTATTTATTTATTCATGATAGTCACAGAGAGAGAGAGAGGCAGAGACACAGGCAGAGGGAGAAGCAGGCTCCATGCACCGGGGGCCCGATGTGGGATTCGATCCCGGGTCTCCAGGATCGCGCCCTGGGCCAAAGGCAGGCGCCAACCCGCTGCGCCACCCAGGGATCCCACATCTGGTCAATATATTGCTAAGGTCTTGCTCTGAGGTTCTCATCACAGGGTGGGAATACAGTTGCTTCCTACCCAGAAACTGTGAATTACTTATTTTGTATTATAGTAAGTTTGGGCAAGCAGATTTTTTGGTAACACAAAAGCAGAAAATCTATAAGCAATCACATTCTTTTTTAAATTTTATTTATTTTTTAAAAAATATTTTATTTATTCACGAGAGACACAGAGAGAGGCAGAGACATAGGCAGAGGGAGAAGCAGGTTCCCTGTGGGGAGCCCGATGCGGAACTTGATCCCAGGACTCCAGGATCACACCCTGAGCAGAAGGCAGGTGCTCAACCACTGAGCCACCCAGGTGTCCCAGCAGTCACATTTTAATTCATTTAATTTAGTTTCCTTTTCATAAAGAGAGGTAGACATTTTTTATTTTTGGCCTATGTATATGCATTTTCTGTTTTGGCTTCCATTTACTTTTCTACAAACATTATTTAGCTTTGTCATTCTATATGTTACAAGATGTATTCTCTGTCCCCCCAATTACCTATTTCACCTATTTTTAACAATGAAGCTATTTCTTTAAAGTTATATCAGTACATGTTTTCAAAAATCAATTCTATGAGGTTTATTAAGAAAAACAATAGTTTGCCTTTAACTCCTCAGTGGTAACCATTTGACCTTGTTTAGTTGATTATTTTATATTACCTATATGTCTCTACATGATTAAATAACACACTTATATTACTATTGCTTGATTTTTCAATTTGAGGCATTATGTATGGACTTCCCCAAATATAGAAGGTGATGATTTAGCTCCTTTCTCCATCCTCACTTAAATTCTTCACAATACATATGCACGTATCCCATCTCCTATTCTCTCATATATTGTGATTTTACTTAGATCGATATTCATGTTCTACATTATTATATAAACACTATTTATAGCTAAGCCATTGTGATAAACTATGATTACCTTTCCTTTCTTGAATACTTTTTGTTTTCTTTGGGTTTTTAATTTTATATTTTTAAGATTTCATTTTTTTTTAAGATTTCATTTTTAAATAGTCTCTACAGCTAACGTGGGGCTCAAACTTACAACCCCATGATCAAGAGTTGCATGCTCTACCAACTGAGTCTGCCAGGCACCCCTTCTTTGGGTTTTTAATTTGTTTGGTTTTCAATGTACTTACCTCTAATTCAACTACAGACTATGACTACCTGTTGTCTAAACCTTAAGATACTGAGATGTATCCCATAATTTACCAATTTTATCTTCCTGAAGAAGTCTCCAATATGGTCTAATTGTCCTCTGTGCCTGGTATGCAGCAATCACCTTGGGACTTGTACCCTCTCACACCTTGGGGAGCCCCTGTTTTCTATAGCTTACATCATCTTCTTTCTTGGCTTATTACCTCAGGACTTCCAACAGCTCATAAGAGTTCATGAGAGGTCAAAATTTTTGGATCTTCCATGTCCAAAAATGTTTTATTTCATCTTTTCACTTGAGTTGGCATTCTAGGTTGAAAATAATTTTCCCTCCAAATTCTGAAGGTATTGCTCCGGTCTCCAATGTTGAAGACACTCTGATTCCTATCCTTTTGTCTGAAACTTGTTTTCGGTCTTTCTTCTCTGGAAGCTTCTAAGATCTTATCTTCTTCCCCAGAGCTCTGAAAATTCATAATGATGTGCGTTAGAGCAGTTTTATTTTCATCTATTTTAGTTGCACCTATCAAGACCTTTCAGACTGGAAATATAAGTCTTTCAATTTGTGGAAGTTTTCTTTAAGTATTTCATTAATGATTTCCTTTCTGCTTCCCTCTTTCTCTTTCTAGAACTCCTATTATTCAGATTTTTGGCTCTCACAAATTGGTTCTCTTTTCTTTGCTTTTCCCTTAGTTCATGTCTTTCTGGTCTACTCTATTTCCTTAACTTCAACTCTATTTTTATTGTATTCTTCATTCCTGTCACATTTTTAACTTCCATGGAGAACTCTTTCATGTTCTCTGTAAAGTCCTTTTTATAATTACATCCTGTTTTTATTACATTTGCAATATCTTCTTTTTGAGTTTTTTTTTTAAAGACTTTATTTATTCATGAGAGACACAGAGAGAGAAGCAGAGACATAGGCAGAGGGAGAAGTGGGTTCCTCACAGTGAGCTGGATGTGGGACTCGATCCCCAAACCCAGAATCAGGACCTGAACAGAAGGCAGACGCTCAACCACTGAGCCACCCAGGCATCTCTTTCTGAGATTATTAATAGAGTAGTTTCGCAGAGTCTGTTTTCTCTGACCGGATTTTTTCCATTTGTTGCCTTTGTTTTTAAAATTTTTTGTCAAGGGCTTTTCTCAAATGTTGATGATCTTTCACTGTTTTTTCATTTGTAAGAACAGGGACAAAAAATTTGCTTGAAAAGTCTGAGAGTTATAGGAGTTGACCTTGGTGATTATGAGCTTCACTGCAGTATGACCAAGCTGGTTAGTTGTAGAACTTCCAATGTCAATGCCTTTATTCTTCTTGGGCTGGTCAGATTCCTCTCTTCCGACTTCCTGATCGGAGGGTAAAGGCCTATTTGTGGAGGGTGGGGTGGTGTCAGCACAGGGTGTACATAATACCCTATATTTTCAGTACAGAAACCGTTCATCCTTGGGTGGTCTGTATCTACCAGTTGAGGAACCATTTTGTTTTACATTCTCTAGAAAATACAGCTCCAGTCTTTTGTGGGATAGAATAAAGCAGGTGATCTGGATATCTGACTCCTCCTTAAACAGACTTTAATGAATCTTCCTTATTTAAGCCATCTCCCCCATCCACCTGATCCCAATCTTCAGCCTTCTGGAGTACTGTGTGAGATGTGAAGTGGCTTGGTTCTTGGCCTTCCTCTTTTAAGGATTGTTTTTCTTAGGTCTGCTACATTCATATACCTGCCAGCTGCCACAATTTGTAACTGTTGTCCTCTATCCTTATTCTCCTTGAGGTCTTATATCTTTTTTAAAAAATTGTTTTAGTAGGGTTTGGGAAAGAAGGAAAGCAAATGTATGCATTAAAACCATCATTAGCTATGGTGCCTGGGTGGCTCAGTTGGTTGAGTATCGGATTCTTGATTTTGGCTCAGGTCATGATCTCAGAGTTGTGGAATTGAGCCTTCCATCCAGCTCCAGAGTCAGAGAAGAGTCTGCTTCTCTCCCTCTCCCTCTGCCCCACCCCCCATGTATGCACGCATGTTCTCTCTCAAAAATAAATAAATCCTAAAAAAAAAAAAATAAAAATAAAACCATCATTAACCTGAAAGCACTCTCTTCCCCAAACTTATAGTTCATGATACATAGGTACCTTCCAGTTTTTTCTGTGATTTTAACTGTTTTGTCATCATCCCCACTCCCATCTTGGTTTTGGTTTTGTCTTTACATTGGTAATATTAGTCTTTCTAAGGGGCAAGAGACAGTGTATACCTTCTGAAAAAGCAGCAACGGAGAAAAGAATGGGTAAGTACTCATCTATTCTCTGAGTGCCTTGAAGACTATACTTCCATTTCTTCTTCTGTAAATACAAAAAAATTCTATCTATTCAACCAGCATTTGCACAACACAGTTTGTTTTTTTTTTTAAATGGATTTATTTTTGACAGCATATAGGTGGGTCTTGGTTTTTCCTGTCTCTCCCTCCTTCATCCCTCCCTCCCTCCCTTCCTCTCTTTCTTTCTAAAGAAATCTCTAATACCAATGTGGGGCTCGAACGCACGACTGGGAGATCAAGAGTCACATGCTCTATCGACTGAGGCAACCAGGTACTCCTGCACAAGTTTGTAATATTCAAAAATAATAAACCACATGGCTTCTAACAGCCAGGGTCTTGCAATTTAGTTGGGAAGACAAGCATAAATAACAAGTGAATACTAATGAAGTCAGGATCATGAGGGCTCACTGTGGCTAAAAAAGAAAGAGAATAATAACAGTTCAAGAAAAAGAAAATGGTTAGAAGAGAGAATTAGTCATGATGGAAATCAGGAGAATTCAATGGGATTCTGAGGTTAGGGGAGCCATCTTCTATCCACATTCATGTTCTGTCTTCTAACTACAATCTGATTTTTCCTTAATTTTAAATATTTGTTAAAACTTATTGACATTTATTAAACACCTTTTTATAAAGTAACCAACAGAAGTTTGAGGGACATTTATAGCTAAGTCAATCACTGACTCAGACGGCACTGTCAAGGCGGTGAATGCTACCCACCCAACTGCAAAAGTTGTAGGTGTAACCTGCTTTGAGAAAAATAAACATCTATTAAAAAACAAAACCAAACAAAACTATTCATGATGCAAAATGAAATTATTTAATTTGCAAGACTGAACTTTACACAAAGCTTTTACTCACTGTGCCAATTATTCATGTATTGCCTCTCTACCCTCCTTTGTGATACTAGAGCTGGACCCTGCAACAGGCTACATTTTTCTTCTGTCAGCTGGCTTGATGTTAAGCTTGCCAATAGAGAGGGTGCTGGTGGGAGACTGCAGGCTGAAGAAGAAAGAAAGAACTTTTCTTCCTTTTTACACTGTATGGTTTTTCTCCACAGTGAGAAGCAGGTTGGTATTGGGGGTCCCCACATTGTTCACCTTGCCAACAGTGGTTCTCATTTCAGTGGCAGGGCTCCTTCTGGCTAACATTATTTACCACCACAGGGCAGCTCTTCCTATAATTCACCAACAGAGTACCCTTTGGCAGTGGGCAGCATGTTCTGCTGGCAGCTCTGACCTCTCTTCAGAGGTCTGAATCTCAGCCTTGTGGGAACCTCATCTAAGTTTCTAACTTCCTCTGTGGTTCGCTTTCCTTCAGCCCCAGGAGAAGTGGCTTTCTGTAGCTTCTACTCCTGTACTCTTTAGAGTCTTCTACCCCTTTCACCTAGTTAACAATTTAACACTTCTTTACTTAAAATCTTCCCTGTTCAGATTATTCCTCATTGGATTCTGGCTGTTACAGTCACCCAAAAAGACCAAACAAATGGAATACAAATGATACCAAGTAAAGACGGTCCCCAAATGCTAATGTTAAAAAATAAATTCTAGCAACTACTGTTAGAAGTCTAGAGAAATCCCCCCAAGAGAAATCCCAACACCAATTCTGAATAAGACAACTATAAATATAAGGTTTCCCAAACCATGAGTAGTACTAAGCACTGAAGAACAAGAGTAAAGAACAACTATGTCAGAGAAACTTTTAGATTCTGTTGTGATAAAATTACAAGATTAGTGGCTGACAAGAACCCAATAGATGAAAGAACCTGATTATAAGAAAGCATTTAATAGTGCTTCTCCTGGCATCTTCCTTGCAAAATTAATTAAAACTAGCCAGGATATATGAGTCTCATGAATTGAAAACTGGCCTCAAGACCGCAAGGAGTGATTATAAACTGCCTTAAATCACATTGAGGAAAGTGTCTGGTAGAATGTCCAGAGAGTATTAGATTGGTTATAATCCAGTATTTCCATTAATGCTTGGGAAAGTAAAGAGTAAGTTAATTTTTTTTTAAGAGTAAGTTAATTAATGTTTAGTAGACATGAACTAGAAGGGATCTGTAAAAACCAGTATGGTCTAAAGTATAAAAAATTTAGAAAAGTGAGAAAGATGTACAAAAAATAAACTCTTTCCCTTTATTATGAACAATTCAGATAAAAAGTAATTTTTACCCAGTGATCTCAAAACCTCCACATGCAGGTGGGACTATGTATAGTTGACAGCAAAGAATCAGAGGTTTTTATCTGGGCTAAGAACAGCATCTACCTTGGGGGATCTAATTCCTTTCATTCTATAGAGATTATAAATTCATGGAGAGAAGAGTGTTTAGGTCTATGAATAATCCTTTGCATGGCTACATCATACAGCAGCTTGAGTTAATGCCAGAATTTCCTTTCTGTGTGGATTTGTAGATTTACAAATATACAAAAGTAGAGACAAAATGGAAGAAGTAAAAGCAGCAAAACACTAGCAGCCAAACTGAATTTTTTTATAGATAAAGATATTACTAATGCTTTAATAAAGAGATTGCCTAAACTCAGAAGTTGTCTGGTCTTTCCCCTCCTTTCCTGTACCTTCCTGGCATCCTATATGGAGAACACAGAACTTATGTGGGGCCTCAGTGGAGAACAAAGCAGACACTAATAGGGGGATGTAGACAGTGCTGATAGAACATATATCATGAACATGGGAGTGAAAGTAGGAAAAACCTAGTCTAGCAATCAGGTATAGCCTTCCAAAAGAGTTGTCATTTAAGCTAAGCCTGGAGTTTGCTCTAGTCACTATGTGGATTCCTTCTCAAGGGAATGATTTGTCAATGCTAATATCTTGCTATGGGAGAGAAAATGGTCTGGGGCTTTTCTCAAATTGCCTTCATCCAGTCAAAAGGGGCCCCAGTGTCTGTTTTTTTGTTTGTTTGTTTTTTTGGAGAAATTCAGGGCCCTAAAAATGCTAGCAAGTCACAATTAAGCTAGGAAAGGGCTGGGTTAAGCTCCTCCTGAACCCATACCCATACCGATACAGTATGCTTCATGTTTCTTTCTAGCAGTTAGCTGGGTAGCGGGGAGACAAGTACTGACCTTAAGAAGTGATATTCATGGCAGTGCTAAGCAGTCCTCAGAAGAGCATCCAGGGCCAGGACCCAAAGCCTTCCCTAGTTACCATGGCCAGAGGACTTAGGCTTGTTCAGCAATCAAGTTAAGGAGCAGAGGCTTTAGAATCAATCATAGGCCTGAGTTCTAGTCTTGGCGCTGTCATTAAATATCTTGGGAAAAAAAAAAAAATCTTGGGCAAGTGACCCCCTCTTTCTTCTGTACAGTGAGGATAGTAATAGTAGCTACCCCCAACAAAAGTGGTATCAAAGTAGGGAAAAGGAGCTGGGCAGAGTGCCAGTCACACATCAGGAAATGCAGGCTGTTGATGCTAATAATAAACAAGAATATACCTATATGTGAAGGACTATATCTATAAGTAGCAGAAGAACTAGATATAGGTTTATTTGTATATGCCTAGATTGTTTATTAAACCAATATTTAGTTATCTTAGAATGTCCCACAGGCAAACAAGACACAACAGGTTGAAAGCAAGTATCTCTCAGCCCCAAACAGTACTTTTACTTACATTCTCTATTCTGGTTAATAAAACCAATTACAAACTACTCGAGTTAGAAACAGAGTTATCTAAGACTCCTGTATCACTGCATCTTTTAAAACTGATATTCTTATATGCACCAGATATGAAAAAGAGAGGGAAAGATAGTGAAGAACAAGTCAACAGCCTCAGTCCTCAACTATGAGTGTTCTTCCTAACAAGAGGCCAGCTGACTTCCTTGCTCATCATTCTACAGTGGCCACCCAGAGCCTTTGGGATAATGTGTAGAGAAATATTTATGTATAAGCACACACATACAATTTTGTTTATAATTTCAGGAGATTTTATGGACTTTTAATGTGTCTACACCTTGGCTTATATCATATGCACAATCAGGCTCCTTCCTGGTTTTCCATCCTGGTCTCCTGACTGCTTACTCAGCAGTTCCCCAAACATAGCATGCCTTGGGCCCGTGCTTTTACCATTGCTTATGCCCAGACTTCCTTACCCACACTCTGTGCAGCAATCACCACCCCCATGTCCTCTTGACCCTACTGCTTACTGCCCAGCTTTAGAGACTGTTTAGGGTTACTTCCTCTGTCTGAGATAAGTACCCTTCCCTAGTGCTCTCCAATAAATCGTAATTTCAAGGACAAGAACATTCTCTTTTTCTCTATAACCTCATGCTCAGCAGAGTATGTCCACATAGGAGGCATTCACTTATTTTTGAATGATTAAGTTTAACCTTTTAGGGCTCACACGCTGGTAGACATAGGTAATTGTCTACACATAGGCATTTCCTCACTTAATCTTTGTTAACAAAACCCTGGTTTTATTCAAGTAAAGGGTGAGCATGTACTCAGGGGAGACTGGGTTCCTTCCCAGTTCCAAGGATAAACCAGGATTAGTCCATCTCAACCAATGATGGTAGTCTCATTTCTCTTGACCATGATTAGTTTAAGCATAGGAATGTGACCAACACTATTCAATGGCATGCAAGGGAAATCTGCTTCAGAGCTTCTGGGATTTTTCTCACTAATAAGAAGATGCATAGGGGAAAACACAATTCCCTTTTCTATCTTAGGGTACTTTTGTCAGCCTATGATATTAAAAACTTTAGCAGCCATCTTGCAAACATGATGGAAACCAACCTAAGTGTGTGTGTGAGGGATCCAATACACTGAAATGACACAGCAGAAAGATGGAGCTAACAGGGGTCTCCAATGATAATGTCAAGTAATAAATTACCCAACCCTAAAAATGAAGTGCCTCTATATTACATCTTTATCCTTTAAACCTTTGTAGTTGATTCTTCTGTAACTTGCAGACAAAAGGATCCTACCAATAGAGAGTATATTAGTTTTCTGGGACTGTTGTAATGAAATGAGTGGCTTAAACATCAGAAATTCACTGTCTTACAGTTGTGAGGCTACATGTCTAAGATCAAGGTATCAAAGGGTTGTTTCCTTCGAGGCCCATGAGGAAAGGATCTGTTCCAGATCTGTCTCCTTGGCTTTTAAGATGGCTGTCTTCTCCCTGCATTTCTTCACAATCATCTTCCCTCTATGTGTCTGTCTCCATGTCTAAATTTCCCTCTTGTATAAAGATACCAGTCATACTAGATTAGGACCCACCCTACTGACCTCATTTTAATGATTACCTGTATAAAGACCCTACCTCCAAAAAGATCACATTCTGAGGTACCAGAAGTTAGGATTCTGACATACCTTTTTGGGGGGCACACAGTTCAATCCTAACAGAGACCCTTTAAAAAAACCTAATGAAAGCCATCAATACTCTCTGCAGAGAAATATTTATGTATAAGCACACACATATAATTTTGTTTATAATTTCAGATTTTATGGACTCTTAGGTTAAGAACCATAGCTACACTACCTTCCTGAATATGACACACACCTGAGCATTAACTACACACTTACAGACACTAAAATTAGTATTGTCTAGGTAGCAACACTATATTGCAGGCAATTCTAAGGGTACTATGTTATGTATATGCAAAGGTAGGAAAGAGGTATTTTATTGAATGAAGGTTATGTTAAGATTACAAGAAAGCTTTAAGGAAAGGAAGTTACCAAGAGTCTTCCTTAAAGGGATAAAGTTAATACCCTTCATTTTACTTAAAAATTTTAGGGATTATTTGGGTAAGTTTAACCTCAGAATTTCCAGTATTAAGTTTTTCTTATAATTAAATGAAAATACACAATCTACAGTGAAAATTATTAGTACAAAGAGGAGACACATTTTATTTGCCTAAATCTGTTAATGTTATATGGCTTGAAACTTAAAATAATTGAGATCTAACCACTGAGAATACAGAGCTTTTAAAATGCTGGTTTCCATGGCCCCAGAAAACCTGCATAGTCAGGAAGGTTGGAAGGAGCTCTGGAGCCCAGAAAAATGGCAGGAAACAAAAGTTAGAGCAACTGGAAGGAAAACTAGAACCATCTAAGTACAACATCAATATAACTTGCAACATGTAAGGGTCTAGAATTCTGAAATTTTGCACTATTTATTTAACTCTGAGAACTAGCATTCAAAATCATTAAGGGTCATTTGTGAACTGTGGTAATCAGATCAAATAAGTTTGATTTTTGCTCTCTAGAGATAAATAAGGTAACAGTAATGATAGGGACAGCAAACAGACACTTTCCTTCTTACTGTTAAAGATTACTACAAATCAAAGTTAAATTATAAAGTGAAATGCATAAGGACCAATCATTAAAAATCTGATCACTAAAAGCTACCTTTGAGGTTGGAACAAAAACTGGAAATGTTTGCAATCTGGCAAATAATGCACAAAATCCTTAATTACTGAGAAGTACATTTTTTTTCTTCCATGGAACATCCTCATAGCCACCACATGTAGAACCTATACTAAATGATAACAAAAATGTAACTCTGCCTGGGAGAATAAGGAGACACTACATGGAGAGACTGGGATTTCAAATAGCCTTGGAGGATAAGTGCAAATTTTCCAGATAAAACTGGAGAGAAAGGCTAAGTTGAATTTTTTTTTTTAATTTTTATTTATTTATGATAGGCACACAGTGAGAGAGAGAGAGGCAGAGACATAGGCAGAGAGAGAAGCAGGCTCCATGCAGGGAGCCCGACGTGGGATTCGATCCCGGATCTCCAGGATCGCGCCCTGGGCCAAAGGCAGGCGCCAAACCACTGCGCCACCCAGGTTTCCCGAGAAAGGCTAAGTTGATGTTAAGAAAGTCCTTTGTGAAAGCCTGAGGAATCTGAATTTTATCTTGTAAATAAGACCCAAGGAGCCAAAGAACTTTTATAAGCAGGAGTATGACATACTTAAAAGATATATTTGTGGTAGCAGAAGACAGACTTTTTTACTGTTGACTATGGCAACTAAAAATGCCATACACCTAACAGATGCTCAAATTAATACTTGTTGATAGACTTACTGAATGAAGCTTTATGAAAGAATTATCAGAACATGTAGATTGACACATAAACAAAGGCTAGTCCAAAGAGCCACTACTGGGTATTCATCTATAGTAACAGAAAGTATCTAGGGCTTGATGCTTGTGTTTTGATACTGCTCAGAAAGAGGTATTATGATCTGTAATCAAATGATGCCAATTCTTTCTCTACAGTAATAAGACTGTATCTGGCTTAAAATTAAACAAAGCAAATCAATAACCTTATCTAGGGGAAATAATGCCAAATAAAATAGCATCTAAAACATCAATTTTTCTTTCAGTCTGTAAGCCCTTTTCTTGCTTGGCTGTACAGTCTCCAATCATCCCTGAAATACAAGTGATTGGGCTCTTCTAGACCCACCAGTTAAGGGGAGGGAACATTTATCTACCGTCAATTCATGGGACACTAATCTCCTTCCCACTTCTCTGATTACAAGCAAGCAGGATGCTAGAGGGAAGGCCTCAAAAGAAGCTTTAAAAATAAATAAATAAACCCAGCCCCTTCTGCTCCAGGAATACAGAAAAGATTGGCATTAGTACAAGAGAAAGTGATCTATCCAAACAAAAGCCAATCTGAAGGAGGAGCAAACCCCACAAGCTAGCCTGGCATTATTGGTAGGAAGATAGCACACTTGTTAAAAATGTATATTTTAATTTTCTGTATTGCAAAAGGCCCCAATTTGCCCAGGGATCTAGCTAAGCTGCCATTTTCTACTACGACAGAGTCTAATCTTTATTTAATGGATTTAGCATCTATCTTTACTAGAGTGGTCTCTAAGGAAAAGGGGAGGGGAGAATGAAGGGGCAGAGAAGAGATGATCAGATCCCCCCTCCCCCTTTCATCCATCCGGCGCTCATGTTTGTGTTCAAAATTCAATTACCTCCTTATTGATACTTCACAGAGATATTTAAGCTGCAAACATGAAGCCCTGATTTCCCAAGGGGCCATGCCCCTCTCTATTTCACTGCTCTGCTTCCCCCTGGGTGAATTCCTGAGGCGTCCATATTAATAGGTAATCAGTCACAATTCATTTATTAAACAGCTAGCAAGGTTTATCAGCCTGCCCTGATTAGCCCGAAGAAACCACTGAATTCCTAATTTATTTATGGAAATGTAAGTGTCTTTCTGAATTCCATTCAGGAGCTGCAGGAGTGTTTTGGTCACCGCATCCTGCAATCTAACAGGCAGCACCAGCAGCAAGAGAGCTTTCCAGGAAGAAGAGGGGCGACCAGAAGGCAAAGAGCCAGGGACATACACTGTAGAGATTCTTCTCCTGGCCACGAGATTTGAGTCGACATAATCCTTGGATTAGTACTTATTTGATTGCTTTTTGTTTACATAAAAGAGTTTGAAATGTTGTCACTCAGCAGCCATTACTATCCACTGTAACAAAAATCAATCTCATGGATGCTGCCTTTTGATTGGCAGAAAAGTGGCCCTTAATGGAGTAGAACTGAGGACCTCGGTGAGTTAAAAGACAATCATTCTCAGTAGAGTTAAGACACCAAGCTGGAACAGCAAATCCAAACCATGAAAATAGTACTTTGCAAGCATTTGTCTTAGAATAGTAACTAAACCAGATTTTGTTTTAATCTTCTACTATTCTAGGCTGTAGTGACAAAACAGCTTTTCAGATGATTTCCACAATTCTAATCAATTAACAATTCACCCAAAATTGCCCATTACTAATTAAAAGGCCAATTCAAATTAAATAAAGCTCTTATGAGTAACATTAAGACCCATGCTAACTGCCCCAATAGGTGCAATTAGAAAAGAAACTGTTTTGGGGACATGAGCAGATCATACAACAAGACTCTTATTTTCAGCTAGAATTAGAACTGGTTTCTTCTGAAAAAATGATAAAACACAAAAAACATTAAAAAATGTAGCCTATGTTTCAATGCCAACAAAGAATGTTAATGCTTATCTTTGTGTGGGTTATCCACAGCCAATATTTCCAAGTCCCAATCTGCCTTCCTCAGAGTTTACTATGATTAAGAGCAACCTCCCCCTATAACCTAGTGTATGCAGTGAAAGGCAAGCCATAATCCTAAGAAAAACATCAAATCCCAATGAGGATGATGCCTGGGTGGCTCAGCGGTTTAGCACCTGCCTTTGGCCCAGGGCATGATCCTGGAGTCCTGGGATCGAGTCCCACCATCAGGCTCCCTGCATGGAGCCTGTTTCTCCCTCTGCCTGTGTCTCTGCCTTTCTCTGTGTCTCTCATGAATAAATAGATAAAATCTTAAAAAAAAAAGTTTAAAAAAATCCCAATTGGAGAACATTCTACAATGTATCTAACTAGTAAGTCCTCCTTAAAACTGTCAAGGTCATCAAATACAAGGAAAGCCCGTGAAACCGTCACAGCCAAATGGAGCCTATGGTGAGTTATGATTCCTAAATGTAATGATATCCTTGATGGGACTCCGGAAATAGGAAAAAATTAAGGAAATCTGAATAAAGTATAGGGAAAATGTTAAACAAAAAAAGTTCGTTAATTGTAACAAATGTATAATAAATATACCATAATAATAATAGGGGGAAACTGGGTGTAGGTTAAATGGAAATTGTTCCTTTATAATTTTCCCATAAATACCTGAAACTATTCTAAAAATTAAAAATCTATCTAAAAAACAGAAAGTGACAACATATAAACTAAATTACAAGGTGGCCAAAACATGAATAAATGATTATAATTTTACAACAGAAGGTTGAAGAAAGTACTTTTGAAAAGTCATTTTTCAATGAAAACAATATTTTTGGATTAGTGAAAAACAACATATTTATAAATGAAAATTTTCATATATATTTATTTGTTTTTACCTAATAGGAATAGCAAAAACATATTTATAGTTATTAGTATATTTAGTTATCAGTTTTAAATGTATTCTCCTGAAAATGTTATCTCTATGCAAAATGTCAATTAGTATTATAACTGCAATAAATGAGAAACCCCCTAAAACACACACATACACACACACAAAAGATAAAAAGCAAAGCAGTTATGATAGGAAAAAATAAGTAACTGGGAGGGATGTTTTTTATTTTTTATTTTTTGGGCGGGGAGGGATGTTTGCAAAGAAAATCAATATAGCCTCAAACCAAATATTAACATTCTTCATGTTGTATTACTGTTACTTTAGGATATGTTAATATTACTGTTCCTCTGAGTTTGAGTCATCAAGAAATTATTTGTATATGCTTTGGCTAAAGATGAAACAGGCTCAAGTCAGGAGCACCAATCTTCCCCATTCCCAAATTAACAAATGTATACATTCGGATTCTGTTAATAACTCCATAATGAAATATAATAAAATTTTATTTTAAGGCCCAATGTCTTTATCTGAACTGCCCAATATATAAAAATGCTACATATGGCCCTGGCTTCTAAAGTACTAGCTAAGGAAAAGTAAAAACTGAAGCGCATCCTGGCAGGTATAGCATGCTACAAATAAGGGCTGTGGAGTCAGATGACATGGACTTGATTTACAGCTCTTGGGTCAGCCCAAACCTTTGTGAACTATAAAATGGGGTCAATAGTCCAACTTACTCAGTGTAGTTGTGAGGCTTTGGAAACTATGCATTTAAAGCACTTAGCACAGTACCTATTAGTAGGTACTCATATAATGATGGCTGTTGAGGCTATGCTTATCAATGTTTCTCAGCTGGCATTTGATGACTACAGGCAGAAAAACCTGAGGAAACAAAAAGTTAATTGAACAGTATAAAAACAATGCAAAGTCCATCTGTAGAGTTCATTAACATTAACACAGCACCCATACATTCAATGCACCTACTTGATGCACTTAACAACCTATATGGAAGGCAAAGCAGTTATTTATCACTTATAATTCATAGATACGAAAAATTAGGCAAGGTCAATAGCTAATAACGAGCAAAGTCAGGACTTGAATGTAATTTTCCTCACTCTAACTGGCTAGTTCTTTGGCCTCCCATTCTGCATCTTATGCACGTTCTGTCCTTTGGCTGATAACTCTTTGACTTCTCTGGCACATTACTCTGATCCATGTCAAATTCCTTACAACTAAAACCCCTATAATGCTACAGGATTTCTTAAACTCCACTGCTTTCATCAAGAGCTACCATTTTAAGAAATTTCAATATGAAAAAGAGACTATTCAAAAAGCATTTGATTCGTATTAAAATAACCAACAAAAACAGACTGGTCAATCACTTTAATTTTTCTTCTAATTTATGCTCAAGTACACCCTAATCTCCTCATCAATAAATTTCATTGACATCCTTGTCCAAGGCAGTTAGTCTCAGTCTTTGATATTTACATATTCCTACAATCAAGACAGAAAAAAAAGATAAAAAGATGCTGCTTAAATTCTTCTTGAATATTGTATGCATTAACACCCACTTAAAGTAAGACTACATTAAACAAACTTCCTATTGCAGGTTATCATTCTAGGATTTTATGTGGAAAAATCTGTCCTCTACACTTGTAGACTCTAAATCTTATGGACTCACTTAAAATAGTTCTGGTAATACATGAAATAACAAATGAACAAAAATATTAAAATGTTCTTTCTGGTCTACTTGTCCCAGCAGGTGACCCTTTATCACTCCTACCAAAGAAAGTTGCTAAGAGTTACCCCCACATAGCTACATTTTAACTAAAAACTTCAAAGGGAATACTGCCATCTACTGAATCACATTTATCACCATTCCGTTGCTATGACAGTGATACCTCAACTTAATGACTCCCTGAAAACAAAATTTTTAATACTAAACATATTTATTGTTAAAAGCAAACATTTAAGGCACAAAAGTTGTATATATTCATAACTACCCACAACAAAAAATCCTAAAAAGCAATTCCTCTTATTCTTATCCAATGATATAATAAGCCCTGCTCAAAGGAATATATTTTTTTAATTTTAAAAAAGATTTTATTTATTTATTTGACATAGAGAGAGCCAAGTACAAGCAGGCGGAGTGGCAGAGGAAGAGGGAGAAGCAGGCTCCCCACTGAGCAGGGAGCCAGACACAGGGCACATCCCAGGACCCCAGGATCATGACCTGAGCCGAAGGCAGATGCTTATCCGACTGAGCCATCCAGGGGCCCCACACCAATATTTTGAAATGCGGTTGGAATACTACTAATGCTTGATAACTTTCTTTGTGCAAGCTTCCCATAGCAAGCCAGAAAGGCTAGCATCTCAATTTAACAACAGCCTAGCTATTAAGACTTCTGAGTGAATTACTTAACTTTTATCTTAGCCACTATTTATCTTAAAAAAGATTTTTTAGTTAACTTTTAAAGTGCAGCATATACATAGAAAAATGTATGAGTCATAAGTATATGTGAGAGGAATTTCACAAAACGAACACACAACCACCATTACCAGCCCCCCCGCCCCAGGAGTCTCCCTTCTTATGCTCCCTCCCAGCTACCACCATACTTACAATGCAACCATTATTTTGATTTATATCATCATAGATTAGCTTTTTGAACTTTATATAAATGATATCGTATAATACGTAATCTTTTGTGTCTATCTTCATTTACTTAATGTTCTGTTCCTGAGACTCATGTTGTTGCAAATAGCAAGTTTGTTCATTTTCAGGATTATATAGTATTCTAGCATGTGACTATACCTGAGTTTATTTGTTCATTTTACTGTCAATGAACTTTTGGATTGTTTCTAGTCTGGGTCTATTATGAATAGCACCATTCTGAATATTTCTGTATGCATATTTTGGTATACAAATGTTTTCATTTATATTTCTGGAGTATATATCCAGCACTGGAATTACCAGATCATAGGGTATATGTATGATCACCCTTAGAAGATACTGCCTGTTTTCCAAAATGGCTGTACCCATAATCATTTACCATTTAAAGTCTCATATTTCTCAGCAAAGGGCCAATCTTTCAGCTGGAAATTGTTCTCAGAAAAATTTGAGATAGTTGGAAGCAGGTTGGGAGTACTCAGGGGAAGAGAGTACAGAGAGTTGCTTAGATCTTTACTTGAGACCTTTCCAGACTCGGTTCCTCCTTGAGGACTATGACCTATAGTCCACAGGATGCTAGAAGCCTATTTTGAGTCTGTATCCCAAGTCACTACAGTTTACCAGAAGGTTTCTCCTGGTCAGGTTCTTCGAAACATTCTCTAAAACCTAATCAATACCTCAAATTCCTAGATAAAGATATTATATGTTTTTGAGCACAAGCTAAGTTGTTTAGTTGGAATTTAGAGGTATTTTAATACCATAACTTCCTTCCCATCTGACTACATGGAATGTGTTTTATTTTATTTTTTTAAAGATTTATTTATGATAGACAGAGAGAGAGAGAGAGAGAGAGGCAGAGACACAGGAGGAGGGAGAAGCAGGCTCCATGCCGGGAGCCTGATGCGGGACTCGATCCCGGGACTCTAGGATCGTGCCCTGGGCCAAAGGCAGGTGCTAAACCGCTGAGCCAGGGATCCCTGGGTGGCGCAGCGGTTTGGCCCCTGCCTTTGGCCCACGGCACGATCCTGGAGACCTGGGATTGAATCCCACATCGGGCTCCCAGTGCATGGAGCCTGCTTCTCCCTCTGCATGGAGCCTGCTTCTCCCTCTGCCTATGTCTCTGTCTCTCTCTCTCTCTCTGTGACTATCATAAAAAAAAACAAACCTGAAACTTAAAAAAAAAAAAAAATAAATAAATAAACCGCTGAGCCACCCAGGGATCCCCTGGAATGTGTTTTAATGTAAAGAAGTTTCTCAAAAAGAATATTAATGGAATTAAATTGGGATTACTACAATGGGAACCCTTCCTCCAAGATTTCTCCTATTTACAATGACAAAGACTCTTGTCAATAATGTGAGAATACCATGCCTAACTTCAGTCTTGTACTGATCAGGATTTGTACAGTCTTCTCTCATCATGATGTCTCAACTTAAAGGCAAAAAGGAGACAGCTGCCAGAATATTTTAATACCTATGAATTCAGAGAATTGCTCTATGTCAGTCTAATCATTTTGTAGAGTTATAAAAATATCTGCTACAAAAGTATGCTATAAGTATGTGTCCTTATGTGAGGGTAATAAAACAGTGCACAGCCACAGGTCAGAGTATGCCAACCCAGAACCGATAAACACCAGTGCTGCTGTGGATTTTAAATACTGTTCTGGCTAATCTTTTTAAAGGACTTTTGTTTATTAAACCAAGAATTAGCTGCAATAGTAACCAACTGCTTCAGTGCTTCAACAATGAGTTGTGCCTAATGAAAATTCAAAAATCATCACTGCATTCATAAGGAGTTAACAGTCAGCATGTAGAAGACTAAAAAAAAAATCAAAATACTTTTAAAATTAAGAATCTTTGAGACTCTGATGGGTAGTAAATTCATTCAACATAGAAAGCAGAAATAATCAAATCATTGTGAAAGTGCAGGTCAAACTCACTCTAGGCCAGAGATGCCTGACAGTGGCCACTTTCTTATCTCGTTGTTACCACTTACAGGCTTACCAGGGTAAACCCAGAGAGGGTACAGCATGGTGCAGTGGCCAAATAACATGTAAGGTCACTTTGCCTCCCTATGTAATTACTCAGCTGTATGTGAACGAACAGGCAAACAGGCAATGCCTTTTACTACTGTACTAGCAAATTTGGGCTGCCAGCAAGGGAAATGAATATGAGAAAAAAGTATTTGTGGAGGTTAACCAAAAAAGAACTGCTACATGGAATGTTACATTTTACATGGAATCTTACAATGTGGAGGAAACCAATTTGCCAATGATAATATAGAAAATTTATTTCTTTCATTGCAGTTTAAATTCTTTTTTTTTTTTTTTAAGACTCTACCAACCACCTTCAGCCCACAATCATCTCTCATTTCTCAACTCCTATGGTACTCAAGTGGCATTCAGTACATGCTCTCTTGTACTGTGATCTTTTTACATATCTGCCTTGTCACCCTAATCAGATTATAAGTAGAAGAGTACATGTTTTTGACATCCAGGGTATAGAACCATTGCTTTTCATAGCAGGCCATTAATAAATGTTTATTTATCATGAAAACATCTAAATCCTAAGAAATAGATGTGAACCCTTAATACAGTCAGATGTTATAATAAGCATCAAGGATGATGAAGAGATTATTTTAAATCTACTTTGGGTAAGAATTAAAGAAGAGGATGGGTAGAAAAGACTCATTCAGGAACTGAAGGAAGTCATGTATTAAAAAAAAAAAGGCCTTCAGTTAGGAGCAGGGCTGTAATGGACTTCTTCAAATCCTTTTGTGTTTCCTGGACTATCATATCTTTGTTTTCTTCTTTTTCTCATATAATTTGTTTTAAAATAGAAATAGAATTCATATGTCATAAATTTGCTCCCCCCTTAAACCATGGTAAGATACATATAAGATACACATTTTATCACCTTAACCATTTTTAAGTATACATTTTGGGGGCATTAAATATATTGATATTGCTATGCAACATATCTTAAAACTTCTTCCTCTTGCAAAACTGAAACTCTGTATCCACGAAATAACAACTCCCCATTCTCCTTTTCTCCCTTCCCCAGTCCTTGGCAACCACCTTTTTGCTCAACTGCTCTTGGTACTCATATAAGTAGAAACATACATTATTTGTCTTTTTGTAACTGCCTTATCTTACTTAGCATACCTTCAAGTTCCTCCGCGTTGCAGCATGTGTCAGATTTTCCTTTAAGGTTGAATACTATTCCATTGTATGTATATACCATGTTTTGTTTGTCCATTCATCCATCACTGGACACTTTGGGTTGTTTCCATCTCTTAGTAATTTTTAATGTTGCTATAACATGGGTGTACAAGTATCTTTTCAAGTCTCTGCTTTCAATTCCTTTGGGTATACACCCAGAAGTGGAATTGTTGGATCATATGTTAATCCAATTTTATTTTATTTTGAGGAAGCACCATACTGTTTTCCATAATGGCTGCAGCATTTTTACATTCCCAACAGTAGTGCACAAGTGTTCCACTTTCTCCACATCCTTGCCAATACTTGTTATCGTCCATCTTTTTCATTATAGTCATCCCAGTGGGTGTGGAGTGATTTTGATTTGCACTTCCCTAGTGACCAATGTTGTTGAGCATCTTTGCATGTGCCTAATGGCTATCTGTATAATCTTTGGAGAAATGTCTATTTAAATCCTTTGCCCACTTTAAAAATGGGGCTATTGTCTTTTTATTGTTGAATTATATGAATTCTTTATATATTCTGGATACAAGCCCCTTTTATAAGATACACAGAAATGATAGAAGATATACAGAAATGATACACAAAAGTTCTCTCCTATTCTGTGGGCTGTCTTTTCAATTTCTCTTCTCTTCTCTTCCTCTCCCCCCTCCTTCTCTCTCTCTCTTTTTTTTTTTTCTTCTTTTCAAGTAATTCTATACCGAATGTGGGGCTTGAATTCACAACCCCAAGGTCAAGAGTCATATGCTCTACCAACTGAGCCAGCCAGGTGCCCTGTACCTTTTCTCTTTCCTTTTCTTTTCTTTTCTTTCTTTTCTTTTCTTTCTTCTTTTTCTTTCTTTCTCTTTCTTTCTTTCTTTCTCTCTCTCTCTCTCTTTCTTTCCTTTCTTTCTTTCTTTTTTTTTTAGATTTTATTTATTTACTCATGAGAGACAGAGAGGCAGAGACATAGGCAGAGGGAGAAGCAGGCTCCTCACAGGGAGCCTGATGCGGAACTCGATCCCGGAACCCCAGGATCACACCCTGAGCCTAAGACCGATGCTCAACCGCTGAGCCACTCAGGCATCCCACTTTTTCACTTTCTTAATGGTATGTTTGAAGCACAAAAGTTTTACATCTTGAAGTCCAATTTTTAATTTTCTTTTTCTGCTTGTGTGTTTTTGGAATCATATGTAAAGAAACCACTGCCTAATCTAAGGTCCTAAAGATTTATGCTTATGTATTCTAAGATTTTTATAGTTTCAGCTCTTACATTTAGGTCTATAATGCATTCAGTGTAATGTAAGGGGTTCAATTTGGGGTTCTTGTCTGTGGATACTGTATTTTCCGAGTACCATTTGTTAAAGAGACTATCTTTCTCCCCCTGTCCCCCAAGTGAATGATCTGGCACCCCTATTAAAAAGTAATTGACTATAAATTACCATACTGTCTTGATTATTGTAGTTTTGTATGAAAATTTTGAGACTATGAGTCCTTCAACTTTGTTCTTTATCAAGATTTTTTAGCTATCTTGGTTCTCTTGTATTTCCATGTGAATTTTAGGATATCCTTGTTAATTTTTGCAAAATCAGTTTCATTCTTGACCTAAAGTTCAGGAATAGTTCTCATATATGGAAGGGTCCATAGTCCTTGCCAGGTTAATCATGTAAACTGGGATCTTCTCACTGGTTACACCCTCCAAACACCAAAGCAAATGTAGGTGATAACAGACCATTTTTGCATATATTAATTTGACACACTGGTGATGAACAATAAAAACAGAATCAAATATAATCTCTAAGGACAGAATTATTAATTTAAATAATTATTAGACCTCATTTATGGCAAAAATCACTTCTTCTTCTAACAGTGTTATAAAATATTCCAAAGAAAATCAGACCGCATAAATAAAAAATATTTAAAAAAAAGGGGGGAGGGTGCCCGGGTGGCTTAGAAGGTTAAGCATCTGCCTTAGGCTCAGGTCATGATCCCTGGGTCCTGGGATCGAGCCCCACGTTGGGCTCTTGGTTCAGTTGGGAGCCTGCTTCTCCCTCTGCCTCTTTCTCTCCCCTTGCTTGTGCTCTCTGTTTCTCAAATGAATAAATTAAAAAAATATTAAAAAAAAAGAAAGAAAATCAGACTGCAGCACTATATACACTACTGAATAGTTCTGTTACATAAGAACTGAATTTTACTACACTTTCTACTTAAGGAGGAAAACAAGTTATTCTAAACACTCATAACTGTTACCAGTATATAAATCCAAGTTTTTAATATCTGTGGGATTTCAATTATAAAAGCATGAAAGTCAATATAACAGAAGAGTTAACTTGCAATTTTGCTGAGGAACAACACAACACAAACAACACAAACTAAGAACCAGTCATTCTGCTAGTTAGTGAGCCTAGCAGTCCACTCACCACCACCATCCCACTATGGCTGTGATGTTCCCAGGTGGTACTCTTAGAAATAGTAAAGATAACACTATGGAAACTGGAGAGTAGACATTTCTACAAAGTTGGAATAAAATATGGATACATTTCTTGAGGCTGGCTCAGATCCATGACACAAATAGTTCCATCACACATTCAGCAGTGTATGAGAATGCTTTAACAAGTGCACCAGCTTTACCAAAAGCATCCATCAGAAAAGAAAAATGAAAGCTGAGAAAGCAGTAAGGATGGTACAGGTAACACGGGACTCATGATGACCACAATGTGATTTGGGAGAAAATGTGAAGTTAAAGGGTTCATAAAAACTAAGAGTTATCAGTCATAACAAGAAATTGTTTGGGGCACCTGGGTAGCTCAGTCAGTTAAGCATCCCACTCTTGATTTTGGCTCAGGTCATGATCTCAGGGTCATGAGATCGAGCTCTACATCAGACTCCATGCTCAGCAGGGAGTCTGCTTGAGATTCTCTCTCTTCCTCTTCCTTTCCCTCTATCTCTCTCTCATTTGTGCTCTTTCTCTTTCTCTAAAATAAATAAATACAATCTTTAAAAAAAATCAGGCTGTTTAACATGGATATGAAAAGAAAATGCTTTTGTAAACATAAATTGAGAATATTTATTAGACAATAGGTATTTATCATGTACCAATTTTAAGAAGTGTTGGGAATATTCAATGACTAAAACCCCAAATGCCTAGATATCCTTTTGGGTTTCTGGAGTTTAAGGTCAGACTACCTTAACCACTTTGTTGTAATATGCAGACTTTATGCAAAAATTAAGTTTGCCCTACTAATCTGAGAATCTCAGGACATAAAAAGAATTTTTTTTCAAACATGGATAGGTCAATAAAAAAGCAACTTTTTTTGGACAGGTCTTATAAATACTGTATGCCAGAAATGGAGAAATATCTAATTTCTCAGAAGCTTGATTTCAGGTTCTCCTCATCATGGTCCATCCTAAATGGCTATGGTTTGCAACTTTATATTTTGCAACATCAAGTTGATGTTTTTTCTCCTCTTAATGTTTCTGACTTTTCTTTCAACTGGGGTATAAAATATGAGCCCAAGGTATATATGACTTAACCATACTTTGGCATCATAAAATGCCACGGACAAAGATCTCAAACTTGATTATAGCCAGCTTTAGTAGAGGTACATCCTTGATTACATAAGAAATATTACGGAATCTTAGTGGAGGCTGGGCGATCTTTGGATGCTTACTGGCATACCTTATAGAAGAGGGCAGTGTACGACTTCAAGATTATTTTCACAGGCAATGAAAAGGAGTATATCATTAATACCGGTGAGACAAGAGGGTGGCAAAGGTGTGGTGGGCACACATAGAAGTGACACGGAAGAACTGAAAAAGCATGAAGACTTAGAAACAATTTGGAAAAGAATGGCAAAGAGGGGGCACCTGGCTGGCTCAGTCAGAAGAGTATGGACTCTTGATCTTGGAGTCATGAATTCAATCCCCACATTATTAATAAATAAGCTTAAAAAAAAGGATGGCATTGAAAGATTAGAACAATTTGGGGGGTTTTCATAAATTTAGTCAAAGTTCTACCATGGAAAATTGCTATTTGAAATCATAACCAGTTATGATTGATGAATAAAACTTTGAGCAATAAAATTTTCACTGATTTTGTACCAGGGAGTAAAAGCAAAACACAGCTACCATTCTTACTGTTCTTTAGAAAGAAGCTATCAGGGGCATCTGGGTGGCTCAGTTGGTTAAACGTCTGCCTTTAGTTCAGGTCATGATTCCTAGGTCCTGGGATCAAGTCTTACACTGGGCTCCCTGCTTCTCCCCTTCCCTCTGCCTGCTGCTCCTCCTGCTTGTTCTATCTCTCTGTCAAATAAATAAATAAAATCTTAAAAAAAAAAAAAAAGAAAGAAGGTATCACTTCATGAACGTTTCCTCTCAAAATACTGTCTCACAATTCTCTCCCTTATCTCCTCTACCACTTGCCTCTTTCTTTCTCTGAGGCTAATGTAGAAATGTGACTTTTTCTTGAATTCAGTGCGTTTCGTGATCCCACCACATAGTCCATAATAATGTGACATCACTATCTTTAATCTGAAGATTCAGGCAAGTTCAAATCAATGCTTCTACTAATAATCCAATGTATTATAGTATAACATTTATTTTAGTGGGGGAATTACTTTAGTTACTTCTAATTATGAAATAATTTACATAAAAAATCCAAAGGGATAACTTGGTTTTCTTCAAATGTACCTTACTGCATTTTAGAGGAAAAATAATATGCTATGGGTTAGCATAAACTTGGGAAATCACAAAGTTCCCTCATGAATATCAAGGTCCTATCTTGATGGCAACAAGTTGACTCTAATTTACCACAGAAGTGCCAGATGCTCACTTTATAGGCAAATTTCATAAGCTTTACATTTAATGAGAAATTGTTAGATACATTTGGCAAGGGAAGATTATCTCTCAGATGTTGAGAATATCAGCAGAAGAATCTTTTTGCTTCATTCTTCCTAGGAGAGATTGGCTGAAATGATTTGACAGTTAAAAATAATTTGAACAGTTAAAAATCCTGATGGTAAATTCTTTGTTGAAAGGTCAAGTACATCTCCTGAAATGTACTCATTCTATTTCTTTCAGAGTAAGATGGGAAGATAGAATACAAAATAATATATAAAATCAGAAAGATGTTCTGTTATACTGTAGGTATTATTCACAAAGTTGTTACAACTTGATCATTTATAATACAAAGAATTTTAATTCCATGGTCTATCTATAGTAAAAACAAAACAAAATAAAACAAACAACTTGTTCCTAAATTTGCCTGATTTGCTTAACAGATTACAATCTTCTGATGGCTTAGGGAAACCCCTAATCTTAACTTGATCAGAAAGCTGAAATGTTATTAAGACAAGTAGGGCCACAATCAGTCTGTCTCATATTTTTCTATTTTTTTATTTTATTTTTATGACCCTTTAAAAACATAAAAAACTATTTTTAGTTCACAGGGAATACAAAAACAGGTGGTGGGCCAGGTTTGCCAACCTTTAGAATAGTGCTATCTAGTGGAAATTTTCTCAGTCAGGGCTGTCCAATATGGTAGCCACTAGCTACACATGGCTACTAAGCATTTACAAGTGTGACTGGGGAATTCAATTCATTTGTTTTATTTTAATTAATTTAACTTTAAATACTATATGCAGCTAGCATTTACAATTTTGAATAGCTTAGGTCTAGAGAATCCCCAATAGCCCACAAGAGCCCCTGAAATCTCTGATACACCCATGTGTTCCAAGAATCTACTGAATGCTTGGACAAGAGGTAAATCAGGCATAAACAGTAATTTTTACTAATAACATCCTTCAATTATTAAGTTAAGCATTGCACATCAATTCAAATGCATCAAGGTGAGGAAAACACCATAGAAGAAACTGGAAACAAAACTAGTTGGTATCTCAGAACTTACTAGTATGACATCTCTTCAATAAAGATGGGCAAATCAGAACTCTGAAGTGTTGAGAGAATGAGTCTATAGGGCTTTGAGTTAAAAACATATAATGTTCATATTTTTGATAGAAGTAACATTTTTATCACTCAATCTGCATAGATCCTATTCAAGACAGATGCAACTAAAATTAGGTTTTTGTTTGCCTGAGAAGACAAGTGATTTCTCTCATCACTGACCTGAAATGCTCCTAGAAAATTGCTTTGCTTCATTCAGCACACTGCCACTCCCAGCAAGGCCCCTCAAGTTCACAAGGTACAAACTTGCTTTGTTAACCAAGCTGTTAACATAAGAAACCTAAGTACTCATTTTCATGTGCTGACAAATCATTTCCCAAGTCCATTAATGCATTCAAACTTGATACTTGGAACTTCTGAAGTAGAAAATTAGGGGAAAGAACATTCATTCAACTTGAGAAGAAGCCTTTAGTAAATGCCTTAGACAACATCCATTAAGCATTATTTGTTTTCCTCACCTATCTGGACCAAGCAAAGAATTGAAAATATGCAGTAGGGCACATATCAATACATACATGTCCAGGTGGTGGTCCATGACAACACTCACACCATACCTCCCCAAAAGTTTTACTTCCACTATTTCCTATTTTAAAAGTCTTGGAACATTCCTGAAGAAAGGGAAAATCACTGATGTAAAAGGGTGAATCACAGAATACAAATCAGTGAGTGCAACCAGTTGGTACAATTAAGTATTCACTCACAGGTCCAGGCCAAGCTATCTAGTAAGAGTCTAGAATTGGTACATCAATACAATAAAATTCTATGCAGCAATTGGGAGACAATGAGATAGGTCTACTTATATCACTGTGGAAAGATATCCAAGATATACTGTGGGATAAAAAAACAAGTCACAAAACAGTACATATATCATGATCTCATCTGTAGGTGGTAATACATAAACCTGATTATGCACAGAAAATGGTGGTTACCTCCAGTAAATTCAGCAAGCAAGGTTTTAACCTTTCGTTTTATATCCTACTGTGCTATTAAAAACAATTTAAATTTAGAGTGTTAATTACTTGTATAAGTTTTAAAAATTTCTTTAGGGGCGCTAGGGTGGATTACTCAGTAAGGTGTCCAACTCTTGGTTTTAGCTCAGGTTATAATCTCAAAGTCATGAGATTTTTTTTTTTTTAATTTTTTTTTATTTATTTATGATAGTCACAGAGAGAGAGAGAGAGAGGCAGAGACACAGGCAGAGGGAGAAGCAGGCTCCATGCACCGGGAGCCCGACGTGGGATTCGATCCCGGGTCTCCAGGATCGCGCCCTGGGCCAAAGGCAGGCGCTAAACCGCTGCGCCACCCAGGGATCCCTCAAGGTCATGAGATTGAGCCATGCACGCTCAGTGGGGAGTCTGCTTAAGATTCTCTCTCTCCCTCTCCCTCCATCCCCTTGTACTCTCTCTAAAATAATACATAAATCTTTAAAGAAATAATAATAATAATAAAACACATTCCTTTAAAGCCTAGACAGACCTCTGCAGTGGTTCTCAAGAGACTAAGAATATGTGGTAGCCCTTCTTTACTATTGCAGTGTTGATAATTTAAGTGAAAAAGTCAAAACTGTGTATGAAAATCTTTTTGGAACTTCCCTTTATCCTCCAACCCCAAAGTATATAATCAAGGTGCTCCTCACAATCCCTGGGCAGCAGCTCTTCCTGTCCACGGGTTTTGTCCCCATGCTTTAATAAAACCACCATTTTGCACCAAAAATGAAAAAAAGTCAAAGCTGGTTTTTTTTTTGTACTTAAAATCACTATAATGTTCCTAAGACTGCTTCTGTCAATGAACTTCTATAGTGGGGAAGAGAGAAAAAAAAATCACAATTATGTAACTGGAAAAAAAAAAAAAAAGCATACTTCAAATAGGGCCTTGGTAGGACGAGACAATCCACAAGTGCCAACCAGCTTCAGGGCTGTGAAGATCCCAGGAGAGCCATCACATTTCAATTACCATCACTAACATTACTTATTATTTGGCCCGCTCCAGTCTCTAAGGAAGGCAGCTTGTGATGACAATACCCAGCCTCTTCTTGTAAAACAATTCATTAGGCAAAGCAGAACAGCTGGGGCAGCCACGTGCTAGTTCTTAAAGCACCACCCCACTGGGACCTCTGGCCCAGATTTCTCTTTTGGTAAGGGACAGCCACCACCCCTGTGACAGCTGTAGAGTCCTCCAGGGACACTTCAGGTTTAATCAGTACTTCCTGCACTGGAGAGAGCCATTTGATTTCTAACATAAACTAATGGCTCCTGCTTTCAGCAGGTTACACCAGACATCAGATAAGAGGCTTTAGGGCATTTTTATCTTGTTCTAATGCTCCTGAGTTAATGAGGCAGCAAAAGATATTGTCATAGAGCCCCGGTGTAGCTATATTATCCAATAAACGGACTCTTTCCAAGACAGGTTTAATATGGATCGAAGAGGTAAAGAAGGCTGGCTTAATATTGATCCTATTGAAAGGATGAGAATCCAGTCACCAGAAGTAGGGCAAAATCATACATTCTGCAATAGACAAAGCACTATAAGTAAGAAGTCATATTTAAATATTAAGTAAAATGCTGGTTTTGGCTTTTTTTTTTTTTTTAACATTTTAAGCAGCATAAACCTAAAAGATTTGTCATTTTGGGTTGTTTTCAAAAAATGCTTCTAAATGAATCTGTTTTCATGTATTTTGCTGAAAAGTATTCTCAGGGACTAGTTTTTGTTAGCAATAAGGCGGGCAGCCCAGGTGACTCAGCAGTTTAGCGCCGCCCTCAGCCCAGGGTGTGATCCTGGAGACCTGGAATCGAGTCCCATGTCAGGCTCCCTGCATGGAGCCTGCTTCTCCCTCTGCTTGTCTCTCCCTCTCTCTTTCTGTGTCTCTCATGAATAAATAAAAAAAAAAAAAAAAAAAAAAACTACCAATAAGGCCATTGTAAAAATAGCTTATTATATTAATAATACATAATTAATACATGTTATATAATAAAAGACATTACAGTTTTTTACTGGCTATAAAACAAATTTGATTCTGCTAAACATAAAGACTGCCTTTAACTTTTAAATATGACCAGAGCCTACATCATATTGGAAATATTCAGAAATAATTCAATCATTGACTCAATAATACTGATACCTTATTATAATGAAGGCTATGTGAGATACAGTGAAAATAAAAATCAGCCCTTGGAGTCACTGTCATTAGTCCAGGCTTACTGCATAAAAGAAAATGTTACTAAAACATTTTTTTTAATCTCTTTGAATCTGCTTTGATAAATATAAAGAAATCAGAGAATCAAGTGTTTTACTTCATAACTAGAAATACCTACTCAGAGCCTGCTGAATAGATATACATATTAACAAACTGACCATAAAATAAGGTTCAATATTAAAAGCCGACCATTTCTTGAGTGACTTATCTTCCGAAGATTGATTGATTGATTGATGATAGTCACACACAGAGAGAGAGAGAGAGAGAGAGAGAGAGGCAGAGACACAGGCAGAGGGAGAAGCAGGCTCCATGCACCGGGAGCCCGACGTGGGATTCGATCCTGGGTCTCCAGGATCGCGCCCTGGGCCAAAGGCAGGCACCAAACCACTGCGCCAACCAGGGATCCCTCTTCCGAAAATTTTTTAAGAAGCTGGCATGTTCCTGTTTAATTTCCTTGGAAAAATAGCTCCCCACCCTAAATGTCTGCAAGACAAGAACTCTTAAAAGGACTCAACTGGGTATCCATTTACTGACTTTTGGAATACCAAACATACCATATGGTAAAGAAAATCAACATAATAAAGTATAAGAATGAAGTCTAATTCACAGATCTAACAACCATTCATGCACCTCTAAAATCACTAATTCTGAGCTTTCTCAACATAACTATCACCTCACATTCTTCTACTGACCAATCATTGCTCTTACACAGATCTCGTTACCTGAGGCAGAAGATATTGATTGCTCATCCTAATATTATTATCCTTTTCCTTGTTAACAAAACTCCTAATTTTTATCTATCTTATCTATCTTATCTATCTATCTATCTATCTATCTATCTATCTATCTATCTATCTATCTATCTATCTATCTATCTATAAACCCCTAATTTTTAGCCAGCAAAATTGCCACCTAGAATAAAAGATGACATTCTTTTGCAGCTAGGTTGGTCCAGATGATGAAGTTCTATGGCACTTCTAGGAAGCTGCTTAAAGGAAAGTAAGTCAGCTGTGTGGGAACCTCCAACCTCCTTTGCCCCTCTTTTCCTTCCCACTTTCTCCTGACCTATACCTCAGGCCTGACAACTAGAGCTCTAGTAGTCATCTTGTAATACGGGGTATCCTTTATGGATGGAAGCCACTAAGCAAGTGGAGTAGAAAGAGAGAAGCCTTAGTCCTTAATGACACTGTGATGTGCACTACCAGCCTGGGCCTGTCTATCTCCACCCTTCCTTTTTGTGGAAAAAAAGGAGTTCTACTCTATGTAAGCCACAATTATTTTGGATTTCTTGTTACATGTAGTTGAATCTTACCCTAACAGATTTGATATCCACAATCTTTTAGCCTATGATACTGATAGATGTTTAAGTAATCCATTTCAATGGTGCTGTAACACTTTGTACCCCATTTCCACCCTAAATTGTATTCTTCTGGTCACAGGGGCTTAAAATCTTAAAATCATTTTGATTCTTGTATCCTTCTGTTACAATTTCGTATCTATTCCCCCCCCCCCCCAAATATCTGTCAACTGTCCTCTCCTTTGCATTCATACTGTCCTATCCAGTATAAGCAGCATTGCATTTGTAGACTGCAACAGCTTCCCGGCTAGTCTCTCGGACCCATCATCACAACCTTCAATTTTCCCGGGAGGTAGCCATCAGACTTCTGAAAATGATGGGTCAGCCTGGTCCTTCAGGTCTTCCATAATTAGGTCCTCCTCACTTCTAAAACCATATGTTATGTTCTAGTACTCTAACCAATCCATACTCAAAAACTGCTTCCAGTCTGAAGTCTTCTTTCTGCCCAGATGCAAATACTAGCCGTCAATTCCTACCTTAAGTTTCATTTCTTCCAAAAGGTGTTCCCCAGATTCTTTACCTCCTTTTTTCCTCTTGAGGAATTTGTAATATCCATGGTCAGAGAAGGAAGCATGGTGTGAGACAGGCCAGATCACACGAGAATAATTTTACTTTTTACTTTTTTTTTCCCAAGAGCAATGAGAAGCCATTGATGGGTTTTAAGAAGGGAATGAAGTCACATGTCAAATATGTTTCAGAAATATTACTCTGATTGCAGAGTGGAGTAATTATTGGAGAGAGATCAATTCTACAGCTAATTTGGTTAGGAGAAGGAAAAAATACCAGAAACATATTAAAGAAGCTTGATAAAGCAGGCTTGTTGTAGAGGGAGAACTTGAAACTCAATATTCTAAATGGAAAATGATAGTCATTTCAGTAAATATATGTTTCCCACAGGAAAAAACTGATAATATTTAGCAAAAGAGCTAATGTACAGAATTTAGTACTAAATGTTCTATCAAGAAAAAATAAAAAAATAAAAAAATAAAAAAAATAAATGTTCTATCAAGAATGTACTGACACAGTTAAGTGTCTGCCTTCAGCTCAGGTCATGATCCTGGGGTCTTGGGGTCAAGACCCCCATCAGGCCCCCTGCTCAGCTAGGAGTCTGCTTCTCTCTTCCTCTGACCCCCCACTCCCCTGCTCATGCTGTCGCTCTCCCTCTCTCTCCTTCTCAAATAAATAAATAATCTTAAAAAAAAAAAAAAGAATGTACTGACATTTGCGATGCTTGAATCTCAACTGGATCTTGGTTTAAAAGGGGTGTGTGTGTGGGGACTTGCTTCAGTCAGTTAAATGATCAACTTGATTTCAGCTCAGGTCATGATCTCAGGGTCGTGGGATCAAGCCCCACATCAGGCTCCACACTGAACATGGAGTTTGCTTGTCCCTCTTCCTTTGCTCCTCCTCTGCTCACTCATTCTCTCCCTTAAATAAACAAAATCTTAAAAAAAAAAAAAAAAAAAGCTACACAAGATTATAGGGACAACTGAGGAATTTTGAATGTGAAAGGATATTAGATATTTTACAATTATTGTAAATGTTTCTTGGACATAACAGTTGCAGTATTATTGGGGTACCTGGCTTGCTCAGTTGGTTAAGCGTCTGCCTTCAGCTCAGGTCATGATTTCAGGGTCCTGGGATCGAGCCCCAGGTCAGGCTCCCTGGTTAGCAGGGAGTCTGTTTCTCTCTCTTCCTTTTGCTTCTCCCCCGTCTATCCCTAGCTCCTCCTTTCTCACCCTCTCAAATAAATAATCTTTTTTTTAAGTTATTATGCAGGAAACTGTCCTTATTATTATTATTTTTAAAGATTTTTTATTTATTCATGAGAGACAGAGACATAGACAGAGGGAGAAGCAGACTCCATGCAGGGAGCCTGATGTGGGGTTCAATCCCGGGACCCCAGGATCATGCCCTGAGCTGGAAGGCAGATGCTTAACTGCTGAGCCACCCAGGTGTTCCATCTGTCCTTATTTTTAGATGTGTTCTGAAGTATTTAGGGATAAAGTGTCTGATGCATGCAACTTACTTCCAAAGAGTCCAAGGAGAAATAAATAAATAAATAAATAAAAATTTAAAAAACACACACAGGTATTTGTAGGTGTATGTATGTACATGTATACACATCAGTGGTGGTTGGAGACCCACTGGGTATTTAAAACGTGTTTTCATAAAAAGAGCTGTAGGAGGAAAAACGGATTTAATTGCATTATTTTCTTGAGTTAGTGAAGAGAAACTTCTTTCTTGACCGATTTGTGGCATTAATATTCTTTTATGTGAAAATGTGAAATAAACGATTTTTAATCTTTACCAAGCCAAGGAAGTCTGGGATCTTAAAAAGTAAAACAGCATTTGAGGATTTTTCACCCAAGAATTATCCCTTCTACAAGCAGTTAACAGATCAATACTCTAGCCCACCCTTTAGTTTTCAAGCCTGGCTACTCTTGGATTCCATTCTCAGCCTGATTGAGTAGAGTAGGGAAGAACTGCCTGTCATTTTTCAATCTGGAGACATGTTCTGGAATCATTCTCCAGTGCCTATGTTTATTAACCCTTTAATATATGTGCTGCTGAAGCAAGCACTGTTTATTAACCCTTTAATACAAAGCTATCAATTCCTGCTGTGGAGCCATTTCAGCGAATAGCAGGTACACAAATTCATATTCAAATAATGTTTTATTGTGTTGCTCTTTTCTTTTCTTTTCTTTTCTTTTTATTTATGATAGTCACACAGAGAGAGAGAGGCAGAGACATAGGCAGAGGGAGAAGCAGGCTCCATGCACCAGGAGCCTGACGTGGGATTTGATCCCAGGTCTCCAGGATCGCGCCCTGGGCCAAAGGCAGGTGCTAAATCGCTGTGCCACCCAGGGATCCCTGTGTTGCTCTTTTCTTTATTAATGCTATTATCCTCCAACACTAAGACTGTTGGCTAATTAGACCCTTGTTTTTACTGATTTGACAGCTGATGGCAGCAGAAACAGAAGCAGACAACCATAAACTATTTCCCCTCCAACCAGAAGAAAAGTGCTTCCCTTGCAAAGCTAGAATATTATACTCTCCCCACTTACATAACTATTTTCTAGGAGGGGATAGTCTTAGTAATAACAAGCCTTTCAACCTGAGCAATCAGAAAGCTTATTTCTACTGTCAGACCAAGACATCTCATTCTTTTGACTCAGCAGGCACATAGGTGAAACTCCTTAACCTAGTCCAAACTTGTGCTAACAACCAGATTGTATAAAATGGATAAAAGACAAAAGAAAAAATGAAGGTCGACATCAAAATGGATCCTGAGCACTTCCAAAATGGCATTCATTAAAGAAACTTAGCTAAGTTCATAGAACAAAACCAGAAGTTACAGCACCAAGGTAAGAGGACAACTTGCAGTTTTGTTTGGCTGGTCATTTTTAGGTTATCGTGTATGTTTGTTACATCAGACCTAGAAGGCATATACTAGAAGTTTCCCAAACTAAAGTTAGGTTAACAATGTCACTTACTCCATTAGGAACACTGCTTGGTGTATGGGAAATGAGAGCAGGCTCCTATTTAAAAGGCAAAGACTGACAAATAAAGGGCCTGAGCAGCTTATTCTCATCCAAAAAAAAAGTAGTTTATCCCTTGTTGAATAAGAAAAAAATATTATGGCAGCAGGAGAGAGTTAAAACCACAGATAATTTCACATTTCATTTTAGCTACTATTTTCTCTAGCTATACTTTTCACCAAAGCTTCTGGAAAGAAGCCAACCAATTTCATATCATATCATCTCCTTTAATCTTCCCTCTCCTATCTACTGGTAGAAAGATGGCAAAAAGAATGCAAGCAGAAGAAGGAAGAGAAGTTAAAGGTACGGAAAAATCAACTAGATAACTCTCCATATTACTCAGATGTGTGGGCTGACTGAGGGTTGAGATTTATCCTGCATCTTATCCTCTCTTTGTTAAACTGTACTGCCACCTACTACTCTTAAGCTGCCCCGCAGAAGATTCAGAGTATACAAGGACAGTTCTGATTCTTGAGGGATGTCTCCAATACCAAATGTACTAGAAGAAAAGTATGTTGCTTCTCCATCTATTTTTAAAGGATTTCTCTTTGGTTTCTTTCAAACTGCTCTAAGAAAATGCTAGAAAAATCCTGAAGGGTCTTTAAACGCAGAATATTAAGAATTTCTCTATGACTTAAGACTTCCTTTCTCATGGCAAATGGTTGAAGGCACCCCACTTCAAGCAATTAGCATTAATAGCTCAGAATTAAGATATGGGAGATGGAATCATTATAAAACTCTAGCTGGCCCCACTTGAGGAATGAATGTTCTGAAAGAGAAATCCTGTATTTTAATTCTAAGGAAAGAAAAATGGAAAGATGAAAGCTGAATTATCAACAGTGACAGAAAATGGGAAGTCATCTTAAAGGCAATATATAACATGAAGTTAGAAGAGATTTTTTTTTCACATCTACCATATCAATAAAGTTTGCATTTCACTTAGGAAGCAAACGTTGTCCATGTTCTGTTTTCAGTACACAGTTATCCAACACAATGTCCCCTGACTTTAAACAAATAAATGAACAAGAAAGGCCAAGGTCCAGTATCAATTCCTATCCCACCATCCCTACCTAATCTCCCAGCAAGTTAATGCAAATCAAAGCAAGCACTTCAAGTGCTGCTGGTAGTGAAGCCTGTTCCTTTCCCAAGAGAGGCCTGTAAAACAGGACAGTCACTGACAGCAGTACAATTACTGACACAGATACAGACTTTATGGACATGTTTATCTCCGCTGTAAATCCATACTCTCTCTCCACTCCGATTCACGAGTCATAAAGAAATTGCAGATAATGAAAAAGTTGGGGAAATTTACAGCATGTCGGAAACCTCAGACAGCCAGAAGAAATTAAAGAGCTGACTAGGGATAAATCACACAGGTACAATTAAAACTTCCCGCATACCTCCTTCATTTCCAAACTGAGGCACAATCCAATGGAGCTGATGAAAAGTTGAGGTCACGACTCCTCAAGCTGTAATCATTTCTTAACTAACTGCATGTTAAAAATTAGCCAATTCATAGGTCATGTATAAATGCTGATTTCTTGCTGCTACCTTGATTTTCTTCACTCTCTACTAGAAGAACTCAGAGCAGTTCTGTCTGTAAACAGGCCAAACTGCAACAAGCCATAAATGGAAAGGTGATGTCCCTTCTCCACTGCCATCTCTGTAGCTGCAAGACATCTTTTACCATTGCCACTGTGGATTGAGCATTAAAATGAGAAAGTGGAGCTACAATGAGTGAATGAAATTGGAGGTTTCTTCTTCCCCAATAAATAACCATTCTGAAGGTTTCATTTGATCTCTTTTCAACATTCCAAAGGAGATTTTAAAGGACTGTTATGTCTGATACTAGAATAAGAATTACTTCTGGTGATACTTGTTTTTCAGGAGTGGACTGAGCTAATAGCCTCTACTCTTAGGTAACTGTCTCAGCCTGAGCTGAAATGTGGTATGGCCCTAAACCATTCAACTTTTATTTTTTACATTGTTCCAGTTGCAAAGGCTACAGGAGGGGAGGAAAAAAACATAAAGGAAAAAAAAAGGCAAAATGAAACTAAAACCTTTGATTTTACCAGAATCTATGTGCTAATTAATGTGTAATTCTTATTCCAATAAAATCAGAACATACCAAAGAAATTATGTCTATTTCTTAAATAATGACACTTAACAGAGCCCCATGATTAAAGACTAGAATCATGTAAGTTAATTATTGGCCCCTCTGTTCTATAAAATCCTCTGTAAAGGGGAAAAAAAAGGAAGATTCTATCACATGCCACACTCTATCATTTTCCCCAACTTAGTTAGATGAAACTAGCAGGTTTAAAAAAACCATCAACCCAAACATTTACAAGATCTCTTTGGAAAGCAGAAACGCATAACACATTATTTTTACCAACTAACTTCTATGTAACTGAGGCAAACCAACAGTGCCAGCAAAATTGTACATCTCTGTAGGATGAGGCTTCAAATTAGCTCTAATATGATTCTGAAAATCTGAGACCTGTCAAGAAATGAAAGTTAACGGGCACTTTTTTTTTTTTTTTTTTTTTGATATCTAGAGGATGTAATTGACATGGTTTCGATTTTGTTCCTATTGACCCCTTGATGATTTCAGGTCCATTTTACACTTCAGAGAATCCAAATGTCATTTTCATTTTATATGTTAAGATTTTACTCTCTATGGAATAAAAATGGTTCTAAGGAAATACTGAGAGTTTCAACCTAGACATCTGTACCACAAAAACTTAAGTTATATCTAGCTCATGGATCTCAAATCTATTCACCCATAAGCCAAAGACATGGTCTTTGATCTGTTTTTACTTATTTTTCTTAAAGATTCATTTATTTGAAAGAGAAAGCGAGTGTAGGGAGGAGCACAGGGTGAGAGAGAGAGAAACTTTAGCTGATTCCTTGCTGAGCTCAAAGCCAAGGCGGAGCTTGATCTCAAGACTGAGATCATGACCTGAGCCAAAACCAAGAGTCCGATGCTTAATGGACTGTACCACCCAGGGGCCCCTGACCTGGTTTTGCTTAAAATGAAAGTTCCTTATGCTCCTAAATGTTTGGTTGGTGTCCAGTATCAAACAAGAACTGTCAAGCAGGGGCAGAATTTTATTTACAAGTTTTCAAGAGGCAAATCATATGTTATCAAATGAACATTTAAGTGAAGTCAAGAAAAACATCTACTGTTACTACTCTAAGAGGCAATGATACTTCTGGATCAAGCATCACAAGACTTGAATTCTAGCCCAGATTTACAAATAACTAGGTGTGTGACTGAGCAAATCACTGAAGCTCTCTGAACAACAGATGAACCTCTTTCACATCATCTGTTCAAATGGGAGTACAGCTGACCCTTTGAACTGCATGGGACCACTTACCTGTGGATATTTTTTGACAAATACAGTATTAAAAACATTTTCCTTTCTCTGCTTAATTTATTGCAAGACTACAGTATTTAATACATGCAACATACAAAATATGTGCTAATCAAATGTTTATATTATTGGTAAGGTTTCAGGTCAAAAATTGGCTATTAGTAATTAAGTTTTGGGGAAGTCAAAAGTTCTTTGAGGATTTTTGCCTGCTCGGTGGGTCAGGGCCGCAATGTCTGCATTATTCAAGGATCAACAATAGTAAAACAATAGTGAGAATTAAATGAGAAAACACATATAAGAAACACAGCAGGCTCAAAAATGTTACTTGCCTTTCCCACTTCATGAGACACGATTCAGATTCCTGGTTCTGTCATTAATGAGCTGTGTAGCTGTCCTTAGTCAAGTCACCTAATATCTTTAGGCCTCTGTTTCTGCATCTGTAACATTAGAGGATTGGGACTCGATGATGTCTAAGATCCCCCTCCAGCTCCAGCATGCTATGATTACCAATTCTGTCCCTAAATTACTGGCTGACCATGGGAAAGTCACTTCATTTCTTTAGACCTCAATTTCCTCACCTTTAAATATGGGAAGCTGAACCAACAGAAAAGGAGACAAGAATGATAATAGGAAATTCATAAAAGGAGGAAAACATGTGGCCAATAAACAACTTCATTAGCAATCAAAGAAATGCATGTAAAAAGTACTGAAACATAGTGTTTCTATAAAATAGGCCAAGGATTGGGGGCACCTGGGCAGCTCAGTGGGTTAAGACTTCAGCTCAGGTCATGATCCTAGGGTCCTGGGATCAAGCCCTGCATTGGGCTCCCTGCCAAGCAGGGAGTCTGCTTCTCCCTCTTCCTCTGTGTGCTCTCTCTCTCAAATAAATAAATATTTTTTAAAAAATGGGCAAGTATTAAAAGTTTAACAATATCCAGGGTTGGCTAAGTTGGAGGAATACAGTGCTTTTATTTACCAATCTCAGAAATATAATTTGGACAAGTGTGGAGGTCACTTTGACAAGATGTATAAAAACATTAAATGTGCCATTCACTTTGATCTCGCAAAGGATTCTCATTGCAGCATGAATTAGTTTAGTGAAATACTGGAAACAACCTGAATGTCCACTAAGAGAGAATTAAAAAAATACATGACAAATAACCATATAATGGTATTCTGCACAATCATAAAACTAGTGATTTTACTATGTTTTTACAGACACTGAAAGATGTCCATGATGAACTAAGTTGAAAAAGCAGATTGTAGAACAAGAATAGCATGATGCCATGCACGTAAAATTTATATTTATATGCATATGTGTGTGTGTACATGCACGTGTGTATAATATTGATTAGAGATGTCTGGATGACTTGGAAGAATGGTCACTTAAAATGTTAAAAGTGACTACCATTTTAGGATGCTGTGATTTTGTTTGATTTTTGCTTTCTTTATGTTTTCTATAATGAATATGTATTGTTTTATAATGGCAAAAAAATAAAGCTCATATTTAACTTTTAAAAATATACATTACAGGGGTGTCTGGGTGGCTCAGTTTAGCGTCTGCCTTCCCCTAAGGTCCTGGGGTTGGGCTCCCTGCCCAGAGGGGAGTCTGCTTCTCCTTCTCCCTCTGCCCCTCCCTTCAGTGCTCTCTCTTGCAAATAAAATAAAATCTTAAAAAAAATACACACTACAAAAAAAACTCTCTGTGGCTTTAACAATTATTTTCAGTTAGATAAGTAGTATCTCTTGTTCTTACAGTCTCTCATTTCTAACATGTATACAGTTACATGATTAGCATCACAATGTACTTGGTTTACTTACACCTTTGCTAAGCACTTTACACATGCCATTTCTAATCTCTCTACAATGCTATAGGACCGTTTTTATCCTAAAGAAAACCCAGCAGGGCTTTTACATTTTAGAACCTGTTTTCCCCACATAGATTTTATTTTGAGAAGTGTAATAAACTGCAAACTGAGATCTTTAAGACCATAAAACTATCTTTATTTTTTTTAAGTCACTTTGTAAATACAAACAAATCTTTTTTTCTTGGTTATCCTCCAAATCTCAATTAGAAACACTCTTGCATTTAGGAATTCTAAACTGACACTAGGAATATATTCAGGATTGCCAGAACCCAGGAAGAGCACAAGCGTGGTACTTAACAAAGCACACTGGAATGTGGGACAGGATCTGGGCTGATTATTCGTTGAAGGATGGCCTGGATAGGAAAAGAAGATACCAGTGTACTTAAGAATAAACAACCTTTTTTTTTTTTTAAAGAGAGAGAGAGAGGAGGAGGAGAGAGGGGAGGGGCAGAGGAATGAGGGAGAGAGAGAATCTTAAGCAGGTTCCACCTTCAGTGTAGAGGCAGAACCCAACATGGGGCTTGATTTCACAACTCTGACATCATGACCTGAGCAGAAATCAAGAGTCTGACACTTAGCCGACTAAGCCACCCACTAAACAACTTAATTCCTAAATCATGCTGAAATTTTGGTTACCATTCCACATTAAAAGCATATTTAATTACCTCTTCATTTGCTGATATGTTTATTCAATTTAAATTGCAGAGGCACAGAAAAGGGAACACTGTAATGTAATACACAGGCACTCTCTCACCTTTCCATCAATGCACAGACCTGCATAATCATCTATTCTCCCCATCCTCTGATTATGACACAGTAGCCCTATCTTCCAACCTGAGGCCAGCACACCTGTGCTCTAAACCCTGGCCCTTCTCAGGAAGCTTACTTATACTTTACCCCTCTTCACCTGTGTCTCCCATCTTTGCCACCGGAATTTAAACATACACAAGTCTTTTTATTTTTTATTCTTTAATTTTTATTTATTTATGATAGTCACACACACAGAGAGAGATAGAGAGAGAGAGGCAGAGACATAGGCAGAAGGAGAAGCAGGCTCCATGCACCGGGAGTCCGATGTGGGATTCGATCCCGGGTCTCCAGGATCGCGCCCTGGGCCAAAGGCAGGCGCTAAACCGCTGCGCCACCCAGGGATCCCCACAAGTCTTTAAAAAAAAGTATTTTGAGAGATAGCACAAGCACAAGCAAGGCAGAGGGAGAGGGAGAAGCAGACTCCCCATTGAGCAGGGAGCCCGACTCGGGGCTCAATCCCAGGATCATGACCTGAGCCAAAGGCAGATGCTCAAACGACTGAGCCACCCAGGTGCCCCCTAAACACACACAAATTTATTGTCTAAAAGCAAACAATACACTTTGACTCTACTTCTCCCTCTAGCAACCACCTCTCTCCCTCTTAACAGCTGAACTCGGTAAGCATTATCTACATTTCTTATCTTCCACTCACTCCTCACTCCGTTTCAAACTACCTCACTCATCCATACATTCAACTGCCTACACAATGTCTCCAATTAATATCCAAAGCCAAACCCCTGTCAAAAACCAAACTCATAATTTTTCCTCACAAATCGGTTCCTCCTCCATTGTTCTTTCTAAAAAGTGTAGTGAGATATAATTCACATATGAACTGCACATACTTGGAGTGTACAGTGTGGAAGTTTTGACAAACATATTTACCACTATTGAGGCAAAACCCTTCTGAGTCCTATGAATCACGAGATTTTTCCGGTCTGGCTGGTGGGGCTAGATACTAGCACTGGCCTGTGGTGTCAGTCACTGTTCGCCCAATCCCTTCAGATGGTACTCTCTTCAGCCTCCAGTAGTTTACTCACATGAATGGGTGGACTGGTACTCAGTTGGAGACTCCAGGAGAATCCTCTACAGATCTCCTGGGTTCTGTGTAGCCTTCTCCTTTTTGGAATTCTGTCCTGTGAACACCAGCTGCCTTGGTCTCTCCAAACTCTTAGCTCTGTTTCTTCACCTCAGGGAGTCTGTCAATCTCTGCCTGGGGTCCCCCTCCCTGTACCACAGCTTGAAAACTCTCAAAGCAGTAAGCTGGGATGATCACAGGGCTCATCTCATTCACTACTTGTCTCTCGGAAACCACTGTTTCATAGATTTTGTCATTTAAAAAAATTGTTCCAGGTGGAAAAGTGAATCTAGTCCCTGTATTCCACCTCAGCCAAAAGCAGATGGCCTTCCAATGTTCTTTACATGCCACTGATTTATTTGATCAGGGGAGAAATCTGGATTCATTGTTGATAACTCCCTCTCCTTTCTCATGTCCCACAGCAAATCAATCAAGACTTTGTCCTAAATCCTCAAATTCAGTGACCTTCCTCCCTGGCCACTACCTAGGCATCACAGTCTCGGCTACTGCAATGACCTCCTACTTGGTGTCCCTACTTCCTCTCTTGCCGCCCTCCAAACCATTCTCTTCATGGCCAGATGCTGAATATTGCTTCCTTTAGTCCTTCAATGACTTCCTGGTGTTCTTAGGATAAGATTTTAAAGGATAAGATTTTAAAAATCCTTAATTTTTCTTCTTAATAAGAAGTCTTTTTTTTAAAAAAAAGATTTATTTATTTATGATAGACATAGAGAGAGTGGCAGAGAAACAGGAGGAGGGAAAAGCAGGCTCCATGCCGGGAGCCCGAAGTGGGACTCGATCCCGGGACTCCAGGATCGTGCCATGGGCCAAAGGCAGGCGCTAAACCGCTGAGCCACCCTGGGATCCCTTAATAAGAAGTCTTACATGATCCAGCCTTTGTCTACTTTAGCAGTCACTGACTGTTTCAGGCATATTATTCTTCTTTCAGTTTGGCAAGGACATTCTAGTATTCCTTCCCACAACCAGAATTGCTACTCCTTCTAGGCAGCTCATTTCCCTTTCTTTCACTCAATTAACTCCAATTCATTCTTCATACTTAAGTATCTTTTTCTCAGGGGAACGATCACTGCCCATTTGACCTCTGCCCCACATTCTACTTAAAACAATTTATCAGCAAACAATTATTTGTGTAATGCCTTTACTACAAGAATGTTAGCTCTGTGACTGCAGAAACCATCTCTCTTATTTACTGCTAAGTCCTTGGTACCTAGCACAGTACCCTGAAAGTACACAATAAATATTTGCTGTATGAATGTGAGATAATAAAAAGTATATATATTGGTCCCTGCCCCTGGTTCCTGGCACAGAGCTCCTAAAAACTCTCATAATTTCCTAACTGGTAAGAACCCTAGGAGAATTTTTTGTTCTAATATTTATCTTTGACCCCAGTTCCTGACACAGAGTTGCTAAATCCCTTGGCATCTATCTCCTGGGTGACAGTAGTGTCTTTTGTTCTAATGAGGTGACTTGTGGTGGGTTCCTGGATGGGGGCTGCTCACCAGAAAGACCAAGCCATGATTGGAAGCTTGGGATTTTCATTCATATCACTCCTTGCTCCAGGGAGGGGAGAGTGGCTGGAAATGCAGTTACTGACTGATCATGGCTATGTGATTAAAACCTCCATAAAAATTAACCAAGTACAGGGTTTGGGGGCTTCTGGGCTGGTAAACAAGTGGAGATACTGGTAGAGTGGCTCATCTGGAGAAGGCACAGAAGCTCTATAACTATTTTTTTTTTTAAGATTTTATTTATTTATTCATAAGAGACAACACAGAGAGAGAGGCAGAGAGACACAGGCAGAGGGAGAAGCAGGCACCCTCTGCCCAATGCGGGACTTGACCCTGGGACTCCAGGATCATGACCTGAGCCAAAGGCAGATGCTCAACCACTGAGCCACCCAGGTGTTCCCTGTGCCTTTTCTACACACTTTGCCCTACACATCTCTTCCAGTTGGATGTACATCTGTATTCTTTATCATATTCTTTTACGACAGACTGGCAAACAGTAAGTAAACTTTTCCTGAGTTCTGTGAGGTGCTCTAGCAAACTTATCAAACCCAAGAAGAGTTTGTGGGAACATCCAATTTACAGTCGATCAGGTCACAGGCACAAGTGACAACAACTGGACTTTCAACAGGTATCTGAAGTGGGAGGGAGGGGAGTCCTGTGGCACTAAGCCCTTAACCTGTGGGATCTAACAGTATCTCCAGCAAGTCAGAATTGAGTTAAATAGCAGGACATCCAGATTGGTGTCGCAGAATTGCTTGGTACTGGGGAAAAGAAACCCATGTGTGGTGTCAGAAGTGTTTTGACAGTAGAGTGTGACAGTAGCATGAGAGTAAAGGAGAAACCTAGGAGGAGTAAGAATCAGCTTTCCCCACAAAATGAATTAAATACAATGTCTTAAAATAATAGAGTTTTAATGTTGTAAGCATCTGAGGAGTCTTCTAGTACAACAACTTCATTTTTCAACTAAGGAAACTGATGCCCAAGGTCACACCACTAAATTAATGATAAAGGTATCAGGCAGTAATAAATGATAAATTGTATCAGGCAGTAATAAAATCTAATATTTATTGATAGCTAACTAGGTGTCAAACATCATCCTATGCATTTTTCTCACAGAAGTGAATTTTTTAAGTGTACATTTCAATGGCATTTAGTATATTCATAATATTGTGTAACCACCACTTATACCAAATTCTAAAACATCTTCATGACCCCCAAAGAAATTCCTCTACTCATTAGAAGCAGTCACTCCCCCTCTACCCTATCTCCTATCCTTTCTCCTGATTGGCAACCACCAATCTGCTCTCTGTCTCTATGGGTTTATTACCCAGGATATTTCATATAAGTGAAATTGTATAATATGTGACATTTTTGTGTCTGGCTTCTTTATTAGTATTATGTTTTTGAGATTCATCCATGTTGTATCAGTACTTCATCCATTTTTATGGCTGAATAATATTCCATTGTATGTATTTGCCATAGTTTGGTTATTCATATATCCGTTAATGCATACTAGGTTTTCCCCATTGTTTAGCTAACAGGAATAGTACTGATATGAACATACATGTGCAAATATTTGTTTAAGTTTCTGTTTTCGATTCTGGGTGTATATCTAACAGTGGAATCGTTGGGTCTGGTGGTAACTCTATGTTTAACCTTTAGGGAACCACCACTTTCCCCCAGTGGCCACATCATTTTACATTTATACCAGCAATGTATGAGAGCTCTAATTTCACCATATCCTTGTCAACACTTGTTACTTCCTGTTTTAAAAAACTATTATTATTATAGTCATCTTAGTGGGTGTGAAATGACATCTCACTGTGTCTATTTTGCATTTCCCTGATAACTAATGATGTTCAGCATCTTATTATGTGCTTATTGGTCATTTGTGGATACACAATTCAAGTCCTTTGCCCATTTTTTAACTAGGTTGTCCTTTGATTGTTGCGTTGTTAGAGTTTTTTATATATTATAGATACTGGGTCTTATCAGATAAATGAAATCCAAGTTTTCTCCCGTTTTATGGGTTGTCACTTCACTTTCTTGATAATGTCCTTTTATGCACAAATGTTTTTAACTTTAATGGAGTCCAATTTATCTATTTTTGATTTTGTTGCTTGTATTTTTTGGTGTCATATTAAGAATCTGTGGCCAGATCCAAGGTTATGAAGATTCATACTAGGCATTTTATAATCGTCATCCAATTAATTTAATCCTCTCCACAACCCAATAAGATAGGTATTATTATTACTACCTCCATTTTATACACAAGGAAAATGAGGTCAGAGAGAGACAAGTTGTCAAGTTTAGTAAGTATTAGAACTAGTCTGTTCCCAATGACCAGGCTCATAATCCCCAAGTCAGTTTTTCTCTCTATCCTTACAACATGGGAGCTTGTTTTTCTGAAAAGGTGATGAGGGAGAACAAGACAGAAGTCATGGTCTTTTTGTCACTTCTGCAGTTACTAGACCCAGCCCACACTCAAGAGAATAAGATCATGCAAGGGCCTAATTCCAGTAGCAGGGATCAGAGAGGTCATGTCAGAATCTGCCTACCATATCAGAGTTCTGTTTTAATGTCACACATCCTTCCTGGGTGATCTCTTTCTCACTGATGGCTTTAACTAGAACCTATAAGCTGATGATGTTCAAAACTATTTCCTGTACACTAGATCCATACATTTAACTATCTCCTGGGTAGAACCACATACATTGCTTACACATAGACCTACAACTGAATTCTTAATCTCTCTTCTCAAAAGTGATCTTCCTATATTAATTCAAGCCAGAAACCTAAGAGACTTTTTTAATTTAAATATATGTGACATATAACTCTGTACAAATTTAAGGTATACACATTAAGAGTCATTCTTTTTTATTTTTAAAATGTTCCGTTACCAGATTTCTAAGTAGGAAAAATTTTTTTAAGTTTATTTTTTTAGTAATCTCTGCACCCAAAATGGGGCTTGAACTCACAACACTGAAATCAAGAGTTACATGCTTTTCCAACTAAGCCAAATAGGTGCCCCTAAGAGTCATTCCTGATTCCTCATTCTAACTGCCCAGAACTCCCTGGCCCCAATACAACCAACCAGTCACTAAGACTTTCCATTCTACTACCCAGATTTCTAGAATCCATCCTTCATTTTTCATTTCCACTTCTACTATCTTAGTTCAAGGGCTTATCATTTTGGTCTGGCTTACTGAAGAACTTACTAACTTGTCTTTCTTTCTCTGTCTCCACCTTATTCTTTTTATTATTAATCCATCTTCTATCATGTTAGCAAAGTGATATTTTTAAGAAAGTATGATTACATGCCTACTATGCTTTAAATTTCTCATATGCTCCCATAATGATTACAAAAGTTGATAGTTTTTAAGCACTGAAGTGCCAACACTATGCTAAAATTTTATAAATTATATTGTATCAAATCATAAAAAGAACACTCTCAGGTAAAAGCTCTCAAAGTATGGTCAGAAAACCCCTAAGAATCACTAAGCATCTTTCAGGGGGTCCATGAATCCAAAACTATATGTATAATACTAAGATACCCTTGTCATTCATTCTCTAATAAGTGACCAGTGAAGTTTTCTAGAGCCTACCTAACAGAAGATATAACACTGAAAGCAAAAGAAGATATGAAAATCTTTTTCAGGCTGTCTTTTATCAGGCCAGACAGTAAAGAAATTTGAAAAAAATGCCACTCTTGTCAATATTTTTTTGTTCAGAAAAGTTAGTCTTCATAAAAATGTTACTTATGTTACTATGTAATGGATGTGTTCCCATTTTAAAATCCATTAATAAATATTTCTAAATTTTCTCCTTTTTAATTTCTGAAACAGTAAATATAGACAGATATAACCCATACAAACAAGCGCCCTTTCAGGTCATCATGAATCTTTAAGAGTGACACCAAAAAATCTGAGAACCACTGTTCTAAGGTTATTATCTCCATTCCACAAAGAAACGAGCACTTAGAGAGTTAAGAAACTTGCCTAAGTGGTAGACTGAGGTGCATAATAAAGCTGCATGACTCCAGAACCCAAACTGTTCATCACTATATTGCCCTCACTTGTTCGTTCTTTTCTTTTCTTTTTCTTCCTTCCTTCCTAAAAAGATTTATTTATCTATTTATTCATGAGAGACAGAGAGAGAGGCAGAGACACAGGCAGAGGGAGAAGCAGACTCCATGCAGGGAGCCCGATGTGGGACTCAATCCAGGCACGGGATCAGGCCCTGAGCCAAAGGCAGATGCTCAACCACTGAGTCACCCAGGCGTCCCTCATTATTTATCATCTGGTTCCTACCTAATTATTTCTAAGCTAATGTTCTTTCTCTTATATCGTACTCAGGCCATCACGTTTTTCCACTAGCCATAGTTTCCTCAAATGGAGGTACTTTTTATTTTTTTTAAAGATTTTAATTATTTATGAGAGAGAGAGAGACAGGGGCAGAGGCAGTGGGAGGAGCAGAGGAAGAGAGACAAGCAGACTCCGTTCTGAGCACTGAGCCCAATGTGGGGGTTAATCCCAGGACCCTAAGATCATGACCTGAGATGAAACCAAGAGTCAGGTGCTTAATCGACCGAGCCATCGAGGCACTCCAAATAGAGGCTCCAATAGAGCTCCAAATAAAGCTATATTTTGAAAAAGCAATTCCTATGAGCTATTCACTACAATAAGTTAGTACAAAGCTTTCTTTACTTTTTCTTTTTTTATTTATGATAGTCACACACACAGAGAGAGAGAGGCAGAGACACAGGCAGAGGGAGAAGCAGGCTCCATGCACCGGGAGCCCGACGTGGGATTCGATCCCAGGTCTCCAGGATCGCACCCTGGGCCAAAGGCAGGCGCCAAACCGCTGCGCCACCCAGGGATCCCAACAAAGCTTTCTTTAAACCAGACAAACTTAAGTTTATCAACCTATCAAATACAGATATAATTCCTTGGATCTGACCCCTTAAGGATTTCTTCTTAAGGGATGCCTGGTGGCTCAGCAGTTGAGCGTCTGCCTTCAGCCCAGGGCGTGATCCTGGAGACCCGGGATCGAGTCCTGCATTGGGCTCCCTGCATGGAGCCTGCTTCTCTCTCTGCCTGTGTCTCTGCCTCTCTCTGTGTGTCTTTCATGAATAAATATATAAAATCTTAAAAAAAAAAAAAAAGAATTTCTTCTTAAAAATAAACCTCACAGAGCACCTGGGTGGCTCAGTCGGGTAAGCATCTGCCTTCAGCTCAGGTCATGATCCCAGGATCCTGGGATGGAGCCCGGGTTGGGCTCCCTGCTTAGCACGGAGTCAGCTTTTCTCTATACCCATCCTACATGTGCTCTTTCTCAAATAAATCCTTTGGAAAAAAAAAAAAAAAAAAAACCCAAACCTCACAAAATGTCCACAGAAATGCCAATGATTATACTAATCTCCCAGGGGATATGTTTGGAACCAAGAAACAGGGACTTAAAGTCATTGTTTACATGTTTTATGTTAGTTACAATGTATTCATTTCTACAAAAGATTTATGAACTGAAAAAGAAAAACTATACTGGACAGTAAGCCACTGAAGATTGTGTACAGTGCTTCAGTGATTTCCTAAACCTTCACAACAAAGATGCCCAAACAAGCTCTTTTTCCTCAGGCATCTTCACAGCAATGCGTTTCCTTCTTCACACTGGCTTTTCTTTATAGTTGACTGGGGAATTTGACACAGATTCATTTGCACAAGACGTAGTTCCAATCCTCATGAAGTTATTATTTTTTTTTTCTCAAAAGAAACCTATCTAGTATGCTCCACTATTTCTAAAAATAATCCACTGCACAGGGTAGATTTTCCGCTCTGGGTCAAACTGTAAGGTCTATAAGCACCGCGCTTAGATAAATCATTAATAATCCAACTGAAGTCAATGGCTCCAGTGTAATTCCCTGTGGTTTCCACATCCCACATCCCACCCAAACAACTTTTCTAATAATCCTCCATTGCTTAGATCTGCTGTTTCCATTTTATATTACAAATTTACTATTTCTTACTAGCCATAATAGTTTCCATACACATTTGAAAAGATGTCTTTTATAATTAAGTGATGGAAGTTTTAATTACTAATGTGAGACTAAAATCTTCCTTATTCTTTCCTTTCCAATTCTAAAATAATTATATACACCAACTCAGTTATTACTTCATTATACAAGTTTTTTTGTCATACGGTGCCCAAGTTAGTCAACAGTTAAAGATGTTTTGGTTTTTCAAAGAAAGTGGTTTTCCTCTTTTTTTTTTTAGAAAGTGGTTTTCCAAGGATTTCCACATGACAAATGATAACACATTTAAAAATGCATTGTTCAGTAAGGCTGTCAGAAAACTTACATATCAAATCAGGAAACCAGTAAGAAAACACACTTTCACTTTGTCCACTTGAATTTTTTCTATTATGTAACCAATAATGATATTCTGATATCCCCATGAGGGAGAAGAAGTAGGGGAAGAAAAGAATTCAGCCAGCCCAAGTCACATATCTAGTAATTTAATATTCATTTCTAAGATACTAGAGCTTTGACATCATAACCTAAGCTAAAATGACAGGGGTGGCATTAACAAAAAGTGAAAATACTCCCAAAACGAACTATACTAAAATTCAAAATTTGTGTTTAAATTGGAGAAATCTGGGGATCCCTGGGTGGCTCAGCGGTTTAGCGCCTGCCTTTGGCTCAGGGCGTGATCCTGGAGTCACGGGATCGAGTCCCACATCAGGTTCCCGGCATGGCGCCTGCTTCTGTCTCTGCCTCTCTCTCTTTCTGTGTGTCTTTCATAAATAAATAAATAAAATCTTTAAGTAAATAAATAAATAAATAAATAAATCGGAGAAATCTGAATAAGGATTGTATGTCAATTATATTGTATCATGGTAAATTTGAGTGTGTTAAAATTATACTGTAGATATGTAGGAGAATGTCCTCACTCTTTAAAAATTATGCTTAAAAAATAATAAAAATAAAAAAATAAAAATTATGCTTAAGTATTTATGAAGTGTCATGGTTTCTGCAGCTAGCTCTCAAATAGTTCAAGAATAAAACAATAAACTTAAAATTATATGTGGAAAGATAAAGCAACTGTGACAAATGTTAACAACTGGTGAACAGGTGAAGGGTATATAAGTATTGTACTGTTCTTAAAACATTTAAAAGAGATTTGAAACCTGACAAAACATAAAGCTGGGAGAAAAAAACCCCAAACTTTGGCTCATTAGAATATGCCATTAAGAAAATCAAAAGGCAAGCCATAGAGAGGGATAAGATATTTGCAATTTATGTAACAGACAAAGAATGCATTATCTGGAATATGTCAATAATACTTGCAAATCAATTTTTAAAAGATTGACAATCCAATTTTAAAGATGGGCAAGAGGTATGATAAACACTTCACAAAAGATGTTATCCAAATGGCCAATGAACATACGAAAAAGTGCTCAACCTCATTAATAATTAAGAAATGGAAATTGAAACTACATTGAGGTACCATTATAATTATCAGAATGATTAGAATTTAAAAGTCTCCCAGTAAGGATTTGGAGGAACTGAAATTGCCAAAGGGCTTATAAATTGGTATAACCACTTTGGAAAACTCTTTGGAAGCAGCATCTATTATATAAACATAACCCAGCAATTCTACTCCTAGTTATATATACAACAAAAATGCATATACCAAAAAAAGACATATACTACTAATGCTCAGAGTATTTATTTATAATTACCAAAAGCTGGAAACACTTCAAATGTTCATGATTGGCAGAATGAAAAAAATTGTATTGTGTTCTTGCAACAGCATACCACACACAGTGATGGAAAGAAACAAATGACCACTAAAGACAATGGATATCATAATCAAAATGTTGAACAAAAGAGGCCAGACACAAAAGAGTATGTAACTTGTGATTCCATTTACATAAAGTTCAAAAACAAACAAAATTCTTTCATGATATGTCACAGTAGTGCTTGCTTTAGGGGAAGGGGCAGATAGTTACTGAGAAAAGCATGAAGGTGGCTTTATTTTTTTTTATTTTATTTATTTATTTATTTATTTATGATAGGCACACAGTGAGAGAGAGAGAGAGGCAGAGACACAGGCAGAGGGAGAAGCAGGCTCCATGCACCGGGAGCCCGATGTGGGATTCGATCCCGGGTCTCCAGGATCGCGCCCTGGGCCAAAGGCAGGCGCCAAACCGCTGCGCCACCCAGGGATCCCTGAAGGTGGCTTTATATTCGAAAGGTTTATATTCGAAAGGTTATCTTCATCTGGTCTGGGTCATGGTCACAGGGAAGTACTAATTTTCTGAAAATTCATTAAGCCGTAAATTATAATTTACTTTTCATTATATATATTATACTTCCATTTTAGAAAGTTTATTAGATAACCAAAAAAATGATGTCACAGTGGAATATTTTTGTATCCCGAATCTGAGGTCTCATTTTACTTCCCATCCAAAGAGCTGCAATTTCATACATTCAAACAGTTCTTTGCTCCTACTAAACAGTTTAAACTAAAAGTATTGTTCTCCAACTACAGGTGAGAAAAGCTGAAAGAACAAAGCTGGACAAAATCTTGGCCAATGTTTGCTTATGAAAAGATCCTCTTTCACCAACTAAGCCATCTTTTGCCCTTGACCCAAGAGGCTACCACTCCTTTTATTCCCAAATTTCTACTTCTGGAAGAACATGCTAAGGATGGGAAATGAAGTATCACAACTCTCCCCTAGCTATTCATCACTTGCTTAAAGTGATCAATTATTGTTAATGGATCTAGTCATTTTTATTTATTAGAAACAGTCAGTAAAAGAGTTTAAAATTTTAACTGCACAGGATATCAGGAGATAGATCTTTCATGTAACTATAATTTTGTTTCTAGAATGGGATACAATTTTTCTCTATTTCTTTAGTTTCTCTATCCAAAAATAGAATGTGCTCATTGTGGGCAGTAAGGAAAATTCAGAAAATTTTAAAGAACAAAAAAATCACTAGATAGGCATTAAAACATTTGTGCATTTCGGGTGCTTATAGGGCAGAATAAATGTTTCTTCCTCTAGGGCAGAAAAACAAACCAAAAACATATTACTGTATTTCCTTCCCATCATTTGTCTATGTCCACACTACCAAAAAACAAAACCAAAAAGAAAAAAAAAAAAAACAACTTGATTTTGTGTTGTGCATTATAATTTTTTCACTTGCAATTATCCTTACATACAATCAGCAGTTTTCTGTCATTAAGTTCTCCTTAATGCTTTAACATTTTTATGGCTGCATTGTCTTCTCCTGTGTGGATGGTACTATAATTTACTTGGATATTCCCCTAGTGTTGAACTTTAAATTGTTTCAGTATGTACATCCTCCCCATGTATTTTCTACAATTAAACAGAATGCTACTTTGAAACCAACCCCATCCAAATTAATGTATGCCCCACTTGCTTTCCTCTATCTTTGCGTTCCCCAACCCCCCACCCCAAATCAGAAGAGAATAGAACATCACAAGCATTTTATGGTAAAATCCTCTTTGTGCATAAAGCCATTTCAGAGCCAATGTTGGGTTTATGAAACAACTTGACTAATGGATAAAATATATGAATGCTTATAAGCCTTAAAGGTAATTTGAGGCTTTGTGTATCCTAATTTGTTAACCAAGAGAAAAATGAGAAATAATGGCATGTTTTATTTCCCATTATCATAATACATTTTTAAAACAAAATACTTAAGGCTAAACTGACAATTTCTAATTATGAGGAATAACCTTGATCCTTCCAAAGTGGGATTTCTAGATTTTATACTGTATTACTACCTAAATAGGATCCCATGCTAATGACTATGGTGAAATGGTATGGCAATGTCCGAAACAAAGAAAACAAAAGATAAATTTCATTTGGTATTTGAGTAGTGCAGATTAAACACTGTCCTTAAGGTGCTTTTGCATCAAGTTCCCTGGCTTTATTTTTCAGGTTAAAATAATTTAAATACATACCTTCTTGAATTTCCCTGTCAACAGATATAATTAAGAAACATTAAAAAAAAAAGTTCATCCTCACAACTGAAAAAATAAATATTAAAACAAGATATTAATGTTTTGCCTACCAAGTTCGCAATGACTTTAAAATTATAATGCTTGGTGTTCATAAGAATGTAGCAGTAGGAAATGCCTTTCTAGAAGACAATTTGGCAGTAGATTTCCTCTCTGTCAGAGATCTCACAAATCTCTAGCTATACGTAAAATGTTGTCTTCACTCCTGGGAGGAACTGACCCTGTTGCTGATATACTCCAAATATAGCCGTTAATTAATAGATGTATCAACATCAAGTATTTGGGGCCAATTGCATTATTTTAAACATATTCTTTATTTATTTTTGAAGTATAGTTGACATACAATGTTATATTAGTTGCAGGTGTACACAGTGACTTGACAATTCTATACATTATACAATGCTCACCATGTAAGTGTAGTTACCACATTATTTCAAATTTATACTTCTGAAATTTTTTTCCAGTTAATAAAGATTTGGATATCAACTATATATAAAGACCATACCAATTTCCTGAATATAGGTAAGCTAAGTGAATAAAATATCACTACCATGGAAGAAAACTATACAAAGTAATTTATTCAACTGAAAGGCCTACTGATCTGCCAAAGAGTACTGTAGAGGGACTCCACAAATCCATTTCTGAAGTTATGGATATCCTGTTACACATGTTTATCTCCCTGACAGAAAAATATCTATTCAAAACATTACCTGTTGCCCAAACTAGAGTATTGCTGTCACTCTATTAATAACATCCACCTAAGAACAAATGGCTTTTACTTATTTCTTAAAAAATCAAGGTGCCTGACTCCTAAGAAATGTATAAAAGAGTTATGTGATGTTTTTCTTTAACTGGATCTCCCTCCTTCTTCTGAAGTCCCTGTAATTAGTTAGGTTCAAAGCATCATGGTAGACTCTAATTTCAGCTTTATCCCTTCGATCCATCCATCCAGACAGTTACTTAGTTCTGGAAATGACAGAGCTGAAACATCTTCTGTCAGTGCATTTCTTTCCATTCTCACTGCACCATTCATTCAAGCCCTCAACTCTTCTTGCTGGACTCCCATAATACCTTCCAGCCTCCTGGCTCTACCATTCCATTCCATCCTATGCACCAACATCTCCTAACCACGTGACTTCCCTACTCAGAAATCTTCAATGGTAGAATTTTTGACACAGAAAAATACTTAAGACGGAATGAAAAAAATGCACAGGCTAAAACTATATACATATAACTAGTCTCGGTTATTTAAAAAGCATGCCTGTGTATGAACACAAGCAGAAAGGGAAAACAGTGGGGCAAAAAACACATCTAATATTAACAATGGTTATTTCTTAGTGTTAAGGCTATATAGTTTTTACTTTCTTATCGTTACCTTATGATAAGGTCTCTTTTAGTGAGTGTCACTATAAATCATCTATAATGAATGCACAGTTCATGTTATAGCTGTTAAAATACCTTAAAAATTTCACATGCTTCTGCTACCTTTAAGTTTAATTCCTCATCCCCTAGTATTGAAGGCTCTCCTTAATCCAGGCCCTGTCTCCTTCCTTGTCTTAGTCCTTATGGACCTTGATGTAACCTGGGCTCCTGAAGAATCAGATCACCCTCACCCATTCCTTGAGCACAGGTATTCCTTCAAACTCTGTTTTGCTCTGAATATTCACTCCACCTGGAATATGGTCCCTTCCCACTCCCACCTAACAAGCTCCTATGTGTTCTTCAACGTCTATTTTCACTGATCCAGATACAGCAAATACTACCACATCCCTTCCTCTTGTCCACAGCAGACAACACTGACTGACTTCTCTGAATCCAGGCTCCTTCTCAAATCCTCAATTCAATGGCCCTATACAATCCTTACTAATCAATCCATATTGACATTCAAAATCAAACATACCTGCCATTCCTATAGCAATCTAATGTAATTACTCTCTTCTCCCCCACCCCACAGGTCTTCAAACACTTATGGAGCTCACCTCCTCTACTTTCTATTGAGAATCATTTACTTAATTGTCTTATTTCCCTTTCCTACTGGATTTTAATCTGCACAAGGACAGTAATTATGTCTTATTCATCTTCATATTCCCCTGCAGAGCCTTGCACGAGGTCGGCACTCAGTTGCTGAACTGAATACTTCATTCTTTTCCTATTACCTCATGATTCAAAATGGCTATTTGCAAGTTTTATTTTAAAACAGTTAAATTCTTCTTGAAGAACGACTAATGAATCCAAGTTTATTTCATCAATTTTAGCCAACATTCTTGCCTTAGCTTAATAAGGCAGTGTCTAATCTCACACGGTAACCTGCAGAGTCAAAGGATAGAACAAGATAAGCCAAGATGAGAACTGAGCCCATTCTGAGAGGGCTTATATCCAGGTACAGAAGCTATTGAATTAAACTACCACATTTTTAGAATTTTTTCTACCAATCTCTTTAATCAAAAGCAAAATGTTGGGATGCCTGGGTGGCTCGGCGGTTAGGCACCTGCCTTTGGCTCAGGGTGTGATCCCGCAGTCCCGGGATTGAGTCCCACATGGGGCTCCCTGCATGGAGCCTGCTTCTCCCTCTGCCTACGTCTCTGCCTCTCTCATGAATAAATAAAATCTTAAAAAAAAAAAAAAAAGCAAAATATTATTTCTGACAATAGAGAAACTAAAGGACTCTGAGCATCAGAAATATATATTGCTTTGAAAAGGGATTTAAAAACTGGATGAAAAGGAAAAACAAAAATCTAAAGAATCAAGAAAGGCATCAACAAAGTTAGGCAAATAGTCTGGTAAAGTCACAAGAATGTCTTACCTAAATCAGAAACCCAGTTCAAGAGAAATGGTCAAGGAAAAGCTGGTAGCACAGTAAGACTCATGCTGCCATCTAGAGGTTAAAGGCTAGATGATTTTCCTCCTCAATCAATCAACTGCAGTTAATTTAACTTCTATTATAGAGGGAGACCCTACAGGCCTTATAAAGTTAAGTCAGACAAATCTGCTGTCAGGCCACAGAGAAGAATATCCAGGCTGCAAGAGTCCCAGTTTTTCTCTCCTTCTCTTCCTTCGCAGATTAAAATAAAAAATCTAAAGACTAGAGCTAACTGTTCTTCAGAATTTTATCTAGATGGGAAACAATTTCTAGATATAAATGGTCATTTTTTTCAAAAAATTATATGCCTAGAGGGTAGAGAATACTATACCACATAGTATACTACTATACCACAGGCTACCTTGGAAGTTTTTCTTTGGTACCACCTCTTAAGAAAGTTGTACCAAATAGTTTCTGGTATTAGACAACTTCATCAATGTAGATTGATGGGATGAAATACCAGGAATGGGGAAGTCTGTTTTTTTTACGATAAAATGTTGCTTTTAAAAACTATGGTAAGTGATTATATTTAGCCAAATAACAATCCCATTGAGACTTCTAAATGAACATACAGGATTAGGTTATAAATTAGCAGAAACAACAACTTATAACAAAGTAAGCTGAATTTGGGATGCCTGGGTGGCTCAGTGGTTGGGCGTCTGCCTTTGGCTCAGGTCGTGATCCCAGGGTCCTGGAGTTGGATCCTTCTCCCTCGGCCGGTGTCTCTGCCTCTCTCTCTGTGTCTCCCATGAATAAATAATCTTTTTAAAAACCAAAAAAACAAAACAAAAGCTAAATTTCGTAAAGCTAGTCTTAGAGGGTGATATGCTCATTGTGAAATTATTTACATTAATAACTGTTTAGCCTATCTTTTCTTTATAACATTAAGTTTCTACTCAGACCAACTAAATGAGTATAAATTGAGATTTTCATTTATTTTGTAATATAAGGTAAAGTGTAATCAAGAACTTCATCAAATTCAACACCTTTTCATGATAAAAACACTCCACAAAAAAAGGGGTAATTTCCTCAACCTGACAAAGGACATCTATAAAAAGCCCACAACTAATATCATACTTACTGCTTTTATCCCAAAAGTCAGGAAGAAGACAAGGACGTCCACTTCTGCCACTTCTATTCAATCCTGTACTAGAATTTCTAGCCAGGCCAATTAAGTAAGACAATGAAATAAAAGACATCCAGATCAGAAATAAAAAAGTAGGGGATCTCTGGGTGGCTCAGCGGTTTTAACGCTGCCTTCAGCCCAGGGTGTGATCCTAGGGTCCCGGGATCGAGTCCCGTGTCGGGCTCCCTGCATGGAGCTTGCTTCTTCCTCTGCCCATGTCTGTTTCTCTGTGTCTTAAATATATAAATCAATCAATCAATCAATCAATCAATCTTAAAAAAAAGAAATAAAAAAGTAAAACTATATCTGCAAATGATATGATTCTGTATAAAGGAAAAAAAAAATATATATATATTTCAAGATTTTATTTATTCATTCATGAAAGACACAGAGAGAGGCAGAGACATAAGCAGAGGGAGAAGCAGGCTCCATGCAGGGAGCCCCATGTGGGACTCAATCCCGGGACTCCAGGATCATGCCCTGAGCTGAAGGCAGGCACTCAACTGCTGAGCCACCCAGGCGTCCCCTATATTTTTAAGTAAGCTCCATGTCCAGCATGGAACCCAACATGGGGCTTGAACCCACAACCCTGAGATCAATACCTGAGCTGATATCAAGAGTCAGATGCTTAACTGATTGAGCCACTCAAGTGCCCCTGAATATAGAAAGTCTTAAGTAGTCTACTAAAACTCTATTAGAACTAATAAATGGTTTAGTGAAGTTGTAGGATATAAGATCAACATACAGAAGTTAATTGTACATTGATCCTTGAACATGGTTTACACAGATTTTCAACTGGACAGAGGTTTGGCACCTCAAGCCCCATTATTCAAAGGTCAACTGCATTTCTCTAAAGTACCAATGAACTTCAGAAACAAATGAACATGGTGTGGGGGAGACGGGGAAAGAGAGGCAAACCAAGTAACAGACTCTTAACTATAGAGAACCAACTGATGGTTACTTGAGGAGCATGGCAGGGGAGATGTTAAAGAGCTAATGGGGATTAAGGAGGGCAGTTGTGATGAACACCAGGTATTCTATGTAAGTGATGAACCACTAAATTCTACACCTGAAACTAATATTGCACTGTATGTTAACCAACTGGAATTTAAATAAAAACTTGGGGGAAAAAATAAAGCATCAGTAAACAAATTGAAAATGAAATTAAAAAGACAATAACATTTACAACATCAAAAAATAAAATACTTGGGAATTTAACAAAATGTAAAACTTATACTTTGAAAACTACGAAATACTGAAAGAAATTAAATAGAAAGACATACTACATTCATGAATCATTTTAATATTAAGATGGGAATATTCCCCAAAATGATCTAAAGATTCAATGCAATCATTTTAATATTAAGATGGGAATATTCCCCCAAATGATCTAAAGATTCAATGCAATCTCTATCAAAATCTCAACTGACTTCTTTGCAACAACTGACAAGTTAAAATTCCTATGGAAATTCAAGAGCCCCAGAGTAGCCAAAACAATCTTGAAAAAGAACAAAATTGGAAAACTCATACAGCCCAATTTCAAAACTTACTACAAACCTGCAGTAATCAAAACAGTGAGCTAGAGGCATAAGGATAGACATATAGATCAATGAAGCAGATTTGAGAATCTAGAAATAAACCCTCACATTAATGGTCAATTGATTTTTAACAAAAATGCCAAGACAATTAACAGGAAAAGAACAGTCTTTTTAAACAATGTTTGAAACAACTGGCTATCCACATGCAAAACAATGGATTTGGATTCTTGCCTCAAAAACACACAAAAATTCACTTAAAATGATCGAAGACCTAAGTGTAAGAGTTAAAAACTATAAAACTCTTAAGAGAAAACACAGGCATAAATCTTTGGGACACTGGATTAGGCAAAGGTTTCTTAGGCATGAAACCAAAATAGAAGCAACAACAAAAGTAGAGAAATCAGAATTAAAATTTTTAAAGTTTCTGCTTCAAAGGACATCACCAAGAAAGTAATAAGACAACCTACAAAATGGGAGAAAACTTCTGCAAATCATATATATAAGTGACCTGTTTATAGAGTATATAAAGAACTCTTATAACTCAATAATAAATGCCCAAATACTCCAACTTAAAAATTGGTAAAGGGTCTAAACAGTTCTCCAAAGAAAATATACAACTGGCCAATAAATACAGGAAAGCATGCTCGGTATCACTAGTTATTAGTCAAATGTAAATCTAAACAATAAGATACCACTTCATATCCACTAGGATGAATGATAACTTTTTGAAAACAAAAAACGAGTATTGGCAAGGATATGGAGAAATTGGAATCCTCATATACTATTGGTGAGAATGTAAAATGGTGCAGCCAGTATGGAAGATAGTCTGACAGTACCTCAAAAAGTCAGATACAGAGTTATCATATGATCCAGGAATTCCACTTCTGGTTATAAGCCCAAGAGAATGGAAAGGTAAATCCATACAAAAACTTTTAAGTTAATGTTTATAGCAGCCTTATTCATACTAGCCAAACTAGAAAAAATCCAAAAGTCCATCAACTGGGGGATAAGTATAATGTGGATAATTGGTGGATAAATACACAATAGAATATTATTTGGCCATAAAAAGAAGTTAAATACCAGTACATTCTAATATAAACATTGAAAACATTATGTTAAGTGAAGGAAACAAGTCACAAAGACCACATACTGTATGATCCCACCAATACAAAACGTCAAAAATAGATAAATTCATAAAGACAGATTAGTGGCGGTCTAGACCCATGGCTTAGGGGGCAAATAAGGAATGACTGTTAATGGGTCTAGTGTTTCTTTTTTGGGAGATAAAAATTGTTCTACAATTGTGGTGATAGCTGTACACAACTCTAAATATATTAAAAGCTACTTAATTGCATCACACTATAAATAGGTAAATTGTAGGGTGGGTGAATTATATTTCAACTAAGCTGCTATTAAAAAAAGAAACAGAACATCATCAGAGTTCCAAGCTTTAGCCCTAGTTTCAAATGGCACGATCCTCTGCTTTCCCAATTTTCACATTCTATTTAAAAATATCTTGAATATAGGGACGTCTGGGTGGCTCAGTGGCTGAGCATCTATCTGCCTTTGGCTCGAGTTGTGGTCCCGGGGTCTTGGGATTGAGTCTTGCATCAGGCTCCCCACAGGGAGCCTGTTTCTGCTTCTCCCTCTGCCTATGTCTCTGCCTCTCTGTGTCTCTCATGAATAAATAAATTTAAAAAAAAATCTTAAAAAAAATCTTGAACATAGTCATTATTTAGCTTATCTGCATGGGCTACTAAATGGTTTCTAGCTTTCAGAGACAAGAGGGAACATCTTTTTAAAGGGCAAAAGGTGTTGAGAATCAGTGTTCAATGGATTCATGATAGTTCCATTGGGGTTTTTTTTAGATTTTATTTTATTATTTATTTATTTATTTATTTATTTATTTATGATAGTCACAGAGAGAGAGAGAGGCAGAGACACAGGCAGAGGGAGAAGCAGGCTCCATGCACCGGGAGCCCGACGTGGGATTCGATACCGGGTCTCCAAGATCGTGCCCTGGGCCAAAGGCAGGCGCCAAACCGCTGCGCCACCCAGGGATCCCTTAGATTTTATTTTTAAGTAATCTCTACACCTAATATGGGGCTCAAATTTACAACCCTGAGATCAACAGTCACATCCTTTATTGACTGAGCTAGCCAGGCACCTCTAGTTCTACTGGTCTTAGGAATAAAGCAACCAATGGACTGTTGAAAAGACTAAATAAATCAAGATCATGTCCAGGTCATAACAATGATGGAATAATGTTCAAGTAGAAGATAAAATCAAACCATCATCAATAAGCTTCATTCTTTTTTTTTTTTTTAGATTTATTTATTTATTTATTCATTCAGAGAGAGCGAGACAGAGGCAGAGACACAGGCAGAGAGAGAAGCAGGCTCCATGCAGGAAGCCCGATGTGGGACTCGATCCCAGGTCTCCAGGATCATACCCCGGGCTGCAGGCGGCGCTAAACCGCTACGCCACCGGGGCTGCCCAATAAGCTTCATTCTTATCTTTACTATGTGTGGTTGATCATTCTAGCCATTAGAGGAAAAATTCCAGACATTACAAATGTTACTTCTCATCACTAAAACTATCTAGAAAAAAGAACGATTTCCAGAAACTTTCACCTTTTCAGTTTTGTCCATGGATTTCATTAGAAAAAGTCTATCATTTCACCCAAAGTCATCAGCAGTTGATCATTAATTCAATCAGCAAATACACACTTGTACATTTACGACATGCCAGGTACTCTATGGATTAGACAGTCCAAAGTATGATTCTTACCTGAAAGAGTTACAATCAATCAATGAATAAGACATGTACCAAAAAATCTCCCAGAATGGTAACAATGCCATACAAATAAATACACTGCTCTAGGAGCAATGTGGGAGGCCAGAAAAGAGAGCTCACTTTCCAGATAAGGAATGAAAAGGAAAGACTGGTAAAAGAGGTAAATCTGAGACTAAAGAGCGAAGGAAGAATAGAAGTTCTAATATTAGAAATAGGTCAGGGAGAGCTTTCTGAAAAAAGAATAGCATGTATGGAATTAAGATGGGCAAGTGTTACAGGAAAAGTAAATATTTCTCTTTATTTTAAGATTTATTTATTTATTCATGAGAGAGAGAAAGAGAGAGAGACAGAGAGAGAGAGAGGCAGAGACATAAGCAGAAGGAGAAGCAGGCTCCCCACAGGAAGCCCTATGTGGGACCCAATCCCGGACCCTGGGATCATGACCTGAGCCCAAGGCAGGCGCCCAACTGCTGAGCCACTCAGGGGTCCCGGAAGTGAATATCTCAAATGGGAATGGTACATGGTGTTTTTTAAGGAGAGAAGTAATAAAACTAGTCACTAAGCTAGGTCTAGAGGGAAGAGGATTTTGAATGCCATGCTAGAATATGAATTTGATTGCATGGTCTGTAAAGTACTACTAATGACTTATGAGCAAAGGACAAAAAAAGCAAATGATACTTTAGAAAGATTAATCTGAGGATAAACAAGATGGCCTGGAATGGGGTTGTTGAGAAGCAGGGAGACCGGTTAGAGACTGCAATAGTTCTGGCAAAACAGGAAGGACACTAAACTCAGAAATTACAGAAATGAAATTCTTTATATGATAAGGCAGTTTACAATTTTTCATATTTCATGGGAACTTCACATTAACTAACTGCTCAAATCAAGCCAAGGGACCCCAATCATGACAAGCTATATATAAATGCCTATACCAAAAAAAAAAATCACTGCACTCCAAAATATCCACACCAACAGGGTTGAGACATAATCATGTATCAAATCAAAGGGCCTGGTTCATCTTCCAAAAGACACAATCTAGTTACTATCAGCTCTAGAAGGTACACATTATTTCAATACTAACATATAACAATGCTCCAGGGAAGTGACAAACAATCATGTTTTGAGGACAAATATTCTTTGCATTTTTTTTCTTTCCATCATCTTTATCAGTGCAGATAATTTGCATGAAAACAGGATCACTGGTCCTTGGGGATTCATCAGTTCCTATTGCTTATTTTTCATCCATGTCATCCTCTCAATTAATGCAGCAAAGAGGATTGAGACATTGAAACACCAGATTAGGGTGTCAAGTAAATGTCAACCCCTAGAGTAGATGAATAATCTGTAAGGACAAAAAAAGATCTTCCTTTTATGCAAATACACTATATACAATAAAACAAAGAGAGACTGTAGCCAAGAAGTCCAATACATAACAACATGAATCTTTCCAATTCTATTAGCTAAAACTATTTTTTTAAGATTATTTATTTATTTATTTATTTATTTATTTATTTATTTATTCATGAGACACAGAGAGAGAGAGAGGCAGAGACACAGGCAGAGGTAGAAGCAGGCTCCATGCAGGGAGCCCAATGCGGGACTCGATCCTGGGATCAGGCCCTAAGCCGAAGGCAGAGTTTCATCCATTGAGCCACCCAGGTGTCCCCTAAAACTATTTTCTATATGTCAGTTAATTTGTTGTAATCAGGGAAAATGACAGTAAGTTGCAAAGCACTGCTACAGAAATTGAAATAAGGCTGAATTTTGAACCAGAAAATAATTCTGAAAAGTCTCAGCTGTTCTCATGGGACTCATGTGGCAGAAATGAGCATTTCTGTTGCAGAACTTTGGTTCAGTGCTTAAGGTAGTTGAGTTTGGTGACTCCAAGTACTCACCTCCAATGTTTTAAGTTTTAAAGATACTTGGGATGCCTGGGTGGCTCAGCAGTTGAACATCTGCCTTTGGCTCAGGGCATGATCCCACGGTCCCAGGATAGAGTCCCGCATGGGGCTCCCTGCATGGAGCCTGCTTCTGTGTCTCTCATGAATAAATAAATAAAACCTTTTAAAAAAAGTTTTAAAAATACAAAACACTGAATAGTAATAACGTTTTTAACTGTGTGGATTAAAAACTAAAACAAACCACATCAAGTTTCTGATTCTGTGGAAAGCCATTAAAATGAACTTTACTAAAAAAATAAAAATAAAAAATAATAAAAAATAAATAAAATGAACTTTACTAATGTTTAAGGGGGAACTCTTTTTTCTAAAAGCTGATAAAGAGAAAGAATAATTTATCCTGTAGAAAAAGCTTTCAAGGTAATAATAAATAGTTGATAAGATAAAGTCCTTTATAGAAAAATATAGAAAAATTTTAGCTAATAACAAAAAAATGACAGAATGAGAGGATTACCATCTGGCAACCTAAAATAAAACAGGGGATCTCAGCAGTTATCAAACGTTGCTAAAACTCTTGTGTAAGGCTGATGGAGAATTTTACAATGAATAATCAGGCTAGGGCAGCCCTGGTGGCCCAGCGGTTTAGGGCCACCTTCAGCCCAGGGTGCGATCCTAGAGACTCAGGATCAAGTCCCACGTCAGGCTCCTTGCACGGAGCCTGCTTCTCCTTCTGCCTCTCTCCCTCTGTCTCTCTTTCTCTCTCTCTCTGTCATGAATAAATAAATAAAATCTTTAAAAAAAAATCAGGCTAATGATGCCTTTGTCAACTAATTAATTTTAACATCACAAAGAGAAATAGATAGACATGATGTATCTTCTGATGGATGTACACAATACCACTTATGAAATGGCCAAAATAAAAAAAAAAAGTCAAGCCGTATCTGTGCAAGCTTCTAGATCTAACTACCAGGAAATAAAAAGGGATAAATGAACATATTCAACACTACCACAGAAATATAACAAAATTCAGAAAGTGGAAAATTCTACAGAATAACTAGGTTTAATAAATGGTAAGGGAAGATAAAAGGCAGGTGGAACTATGACAGATTAGAGAGACTTAAGAGATGTATCAACCAAATACAGTGTATGAACCTTATTTAGAACCTGATTCTAACAAACCTACTGTATAAAAACAATTATAACTCAAACTGGGAAATCCAAATCCTGATTAGCTATTTGATGATATTAAGTAAGTTTGTTAAAAATGTTTAGGCATACTAGTGGAATTGTGGTTATATCTAAAAAGGCGAGGGAAGGAAACAGAACTTGTGTTTTGGTAATATATATGTAATTACTGGCCAACGAGGTAATATAATACCTAAGATTTGCTTTAAAATAATTATGGGAGGTTGTATAAGTAAACAGATTGGCCGATGGTTGACTATGGAAGCTGGGTCATGGCAACATGAGGTCATTCTTCTAGTCTCTCTACTTTGATATATGTTTAAAACTCTCCATAATAAAAAATGGGAAAAATCTTACTTTTCCCAAAAGGAAGGCAGAAAAAAAAACTAATCAGAGGAAATATAGCAATTTCAACTACAACTAACTAGAGATAATACTATTGATAAATACATTTGGCAATATAACATCTTCTTGGGCAGCTCAGGTGGCTCAGTGGTTTAGTGCCGCCTTCAGCTCAGAGTCTGATCCTGAAGACCCAGGATCGAGTTCCACATCAGGCTCCCTGCATGGAGCCTGCTTCTCCCTCTCCCTGTGTCTCTGCCTCTCTCTCTCTCTCTGTGTGTGTGTCTCTCATTAATAAATAAAAAACAAAACAAAACAACAATAAAAAAATCTTCTTGATATAATGAGCATAAAATTTATAAAGAAAAACTGACACAGAGAAATAAAGGATTATTATTATTACAGCATTTACTACCTAGAGCTAGTAACAGAATCAACTTCTATATTATACCAACCTAGCATTCATGAATTTAATAATCACAGACTTGACTTTTCATTATAAACCCTGGAAGTCCATGACATACATGGTAAATGTTAACTTTGCCGACGCATAAATTTTAATCATGAAAAATAAATGGCCAGTAACACGGAAGAGAGTTAGGTAACAATGAGTGAACCTAGTAGACCACTAGCAACCATATCTCAAAGCAGTTTGTTGTTTCCTGCTCCTTGATTCATGAAGTGATTAAAAAACATTTTCTTGGTAAAAGAAGGCCAACTATTAATGACAGTGATGGAAATATAGAAAAGATAAAGAGGCCTAAGGAAGTGATGACTTTTAATCAAAAATTAGAAGTTTTAAATGATATTTTAAAGTGAAATATTGAATTTGGCAGTAATTTAAATCAACAATGTGAACAAATCCTCTATATGCTCTATAAATCAACAATTTATGAAATTGTTTTTGGGATTGTTCTAATCAGGGCAAAACTTGCATGTTTAAAGAAAATTATAAGCTAGTACAGCCTCTCACAATTGTGGATTCATGAAGGTGTCAGGAAGTACCCATTGAGAACAAAGTTCTAACCACTATATTTTGAGTTTCTCTTTCATTTACAAAGTGAGAATTTCTACAATTTCTTTTCCAGTTTTACAATGAACACAGTATGGGAAGAAATATAATCTATAAAGTAAGTTACACTAAAAGAATGGAGAGTAGACAGGAATAAATGAGAAGTTTTAAAATGATTACTCATGACAATAGACTATGTTCTTGGCCTGCTATATGGCCCTTTATTTGGGGAACCAATCCTTCCTCCCATTCCACATGATTTGGATTAGACTAACCCCTCTAATCTGTGTCTGCATCCTGAACCCAGGCTTGACCCATTAAAGTACTCTAGGCTAACTGGCTAAAGGATTGGTTCTAAGATAGGTACGTGAGTCAAGATGGTATAGAATGAGTCCTCCCCAGGATCTTTCTTTTGGAATGTTCAGAAAAGATGGTTCTTTATTTTGGGATTATGAAATTTAAATACATATAAACTGGAGCTACTTTTGGCCACCTTCCCCACCTCGAGATGCAAAACAAAAGCAAAAACAAGAGCACATCCCAATGATATTATTAAAGGTCAAACATCTAGATACCCTTAAAGCTACTTCTACACCTGAAATTTTGATTTATGTGAACTAATGAGGTCCCTCTTTAGCTTAAGCTACTTTGATTTGACATTCTATTGCTTTAAACTAATAAGGCTTCCAATATACTTTTATTGTACAGAGAAAAATAACTTGTTACTGAGTAAACTTAGTAATTATTCCAGTATACTATACCATAAAAAGGCACTCTAGATTACAGTGACTTCTTACCTTCACAATGCCTAGTAAAGATCTTTTTAAATTATAGCTAGCACTCATTAGGAAATACACAACATGCAACCCTGAAAAATGTGATCTGGGTACTCACACTCATCCAGCCCCAGCTGATAGGCCAAGTTCTGTAGGCCTCGTACCTTCTCCATCAGATTAGCTGTGGTGAGGCTCCCCAGTTCTGAAACACAATCATTTGTTTCAATATCATTTCTTTCTACTCTCCTCTAGTAACAACCTATTCAGGTTGCAAATCCTTGCTATAAAAGTTTTCAAGCTTAATTCTTATCTAAGAAGTAGAAAAAGGATCCATATCTCTTCTCATCCAATTATTCCCCTTACACACACAGTGAATTTTTCCTACTGTTGCAAAATGCTTCAGATGAACTTACTTAATGAGAAGAGTTAGTATAAATATACAGCAAATTATATTTTATCCCAACGATCCTTTTATAAATTTCATTCTGCCCATCACAGAAGATGAACACACTGTTAAAATATGAAACTTTGTGATCTGACACAGCAGATCTTAGTCTGAGAAAGTCTCACAGACTTTCAAAATGGATACTGTCTCCAATATCGTTTGTAAGTCTTCTTATTCCAAATAACAATAAAATAGCAATAAAACACTTACTCTTCCCCATTTCCCTAAGTTTAGAAAAGACTAAATATTAATCCAAACTTTCCCTTCAAACCAAAGTTCTATAAAATTTAAGTTTACCAGATAAAAAGATAGTATACTTTAAATAAAAACTTAGTTCCCAGATTTTCATTTAAATAGCACCCAATTCCTTTTATGTTTAAGGCACAGGTCAATTTGCATGGAACATAACGATATGATCCCTTTTAAAAAATTTAAAGTTTCCTTAGAAAATACACATGCATGAGATGTTATATAAATGTCCATTTGGAACATTTACAACAATGAACCTGAGATGCCCTTGAGACTTAATTTTTCCATGGTTGGAGGAGGGGATCCTCATTTAAGCATTTCATGCAGTACAATGAATTACTTCCGAAATCAAATAAAGATGTTATTTTCTCCCACTTATCATGCCACCCTCATTATCGATATCTGGCATAAGTAGACTTTCACGATCTATTCAGCTACTTAAATACCTCAAGAATGCCAGATTTTTACCTTAATTTCAGTCTATTACTTTACAACCATCATGAATCTTATCACCAGAAAGATGATAAAAATTAAATAAGTAGAGCAAAATCAAGGAAAATTAATGTTTTTTAATTTAAATTTCTACTCTGTGGTTGAGTTCCAAGTCATTTATCAAACAACAATATTCACTACTTACACTATTGTTTATGGGAGAAATTGATGAGATGGAAAGAACTAAAAGACAGGTTTTAACCCACTATGGGGTTATCAATTAATAGTACTGACAACAATACATAGCATTAAATCCTAAGTAAGGCACTTGTGTTAGACTAAGAGACTAGACTTAAAAGATCATTTTAAATTTTAACTCTTTCTAATAAATCTTGGTTAAGTTAACCTCTGAACCTTAGATATCATCATACCTAACTCACATGACCTTTATGAGAATTAAATGGGAAAAATTTATGAGATTTTTTCGACTATAACATTATACAAAATAAAATTAATATTAAAGGAATTTAGTAGCAGAAGAAATCATGAGTGGGTCCTGAACTGAAAGGATTTATTCACATGGAAAAGTAGAGACAAGCATTCAGACATGAAGAACCATGAATAAGCTTGGTTAAGTTGGCGGTTTGACTGCAGCAAATACTTGTAAGGGAACAGTGAGAGAAAATTGGAAAGGTGTTTTGTAAAGGAACATAAATGTCAGGTGACAAGTCAGAGGTCACCAGCATTGCTTACCTTTCAACATGTCAATGTCATCACGTTCTATTTCAGCCATCCATTTGGGTGGAGAGCTAGTAATAGGCTGTCAGAAAATAAGAATATATCCACTCAGATACATACAAAATGTAGAGACCATAATCTTCCTTCTTATATGAAAAGTAGCTGTCACACAACTTTCAGGTTGTTTGAAAATACTGGCAAATGATAATTTCAAAAACCCAGATTTCTCAAGCTTCAGCTATGAGCTAAAACCAGTCACCTTGCAAAATAATTCTGCTCATCTTTACAAAAAGCTGATCTCAGAGAAATGATCTTAGAAGAGAGGTCTGACCACAAAAAAAAAAAAAAAAAAAAGGCAATGCAAGAAATTACTTGAAATTCAGTTCTGGTAAAAGCCTCCAACTGAACTGTTTGAGACAGTCAGGAGTAACATTCTCTGGCAGAGGGGAAGATTCATAGAAAGATGTCTCTCTCTTTTCTCTCCACACAAATGCAGAGGACTATTACTCAGCCATTAAAAAGAATGAAATCTTGGGGTGTCTGCATGGCGCAGTTGGTCGAGCATCCAGCTCTTTGTTTCCCCTCAGGTCATAATCTTATGGGTTGTGGGAGTGAGCCCTCTGGCAGGAAGTCTGCTTTAAGATTCTCTCCCTCTGCTCATCCCCCACTCACATTCACTCTAAGATAAATAAATAAAACCTTAAAAAAAAAAAAAAGGAATGCAATCTTGCCATTTATGACAACATGAATAGATCTAGAGGATATTATGCTAAGTCAGACAAAGAAAGACAAATAGCATGATTTCTCTTATATGTGGAATCTGAAAATATAACAAAAAACCAGACTCATGAATACAGAAAACTGGTGGTTGTATTGGAATTAGCAAAATAGGTAAGAGGGATTAAGAGGTACAAACTTGCAGTTATACAGTAAATAAGTCACAGAAATGAAAAGTACAGCATAGGGAATATAGTTGATAATAATGTAATATATATAATTGTTGATTCATTATGTTCTACACCTGAAGCTAATATATGTCAACTATACTTCAATTAAAAATTTTAAAAAAGAGGAAATCCTCAATTTGTGAGAAGACTATAAGGGTCATCACTTCAAATTTTATTATATTGTAGACATTTTAGAAAACTGTAGAATTTTAAGTTATATTCTCATTTCATTTTTTTAAGATTTATTTATTTATTTATGATAGACATAGAGAGAGAGAGAGAGAGAGCGGCAGAGACACAGGCAGAGGGAGAAGCAAGCTCCATGCCGGGGGCCCGGCGCAGGACTCGATCCCAAGACTCCAGGATCGTGCCCTGGGCCAAAGGCAGGTGCCAAACCGCTGAGCCACCCAGGGATCCTCCTATATTCTCATTTCTGAAAAGTGAACTTAAAAATGTGAAAAAGAGGGATCCCTGGGTGGCTCAGTGGTTTAGTGCCTGCCTTTGGCCCAGGGCGTGATCCTGGGGTCCTGGGATCGAGTCCCACATCGGGCTCCCTGCGTGGAGCCTGCTTCTCCCTCTGCCTGTGTCTCTGTTTCTCTGTGTATCTCTCATGAATAAATAAAATCTTAAAAAAAAAATGTGAAAAAGAGCCCATTCTTGGAATAACTTTGGACAACAGTTTTCAATCCTAGTTACACACGAGAATCATCTATGTAACAAAAAAATACAGATGACCTGGCCACACTCTACATGCATAGATTTAAAATATCAGAGGTGGAAGGAGGATCCAGTGGAGAGAACAGAGCCAATGGCCAATTACATATGTATTTTTTAAAATGTAATACCACCTATTTAGATTCAAAAACATTTTAGCATCCTAAGCATACAAAAAAGGTAACAACATTGCAAATTGTATTTAGTACAGAAGGTTCTTGAACTTTCATTGTTGCACTGGCTCTTTGCTTTACAATGAAGACAATGAAGAGATCTACAATTTGTTTAAAACTACCACACTAGGGATGTCTGCGTAGCTCGCCGGTTGAGTGCCTGCCTTTAGCTCAGGGTGTGATCCCAGGTCCTGGGATTGAGTCCTGGATCACGCTTCCTGCAAGGAGCCTGCTTCTTCCTCTGCCTATGTCTCTGCCTCTCTCTGTGTATCTCTCATGAATAAATAAATAAAATCTTAAAAAAAAAAAAAAAAAAAAAAAACTACCACACTAGGAACACCTGGGTGGCTCAATGGGTTAAGCATCTGCTCAGCTTAGTTCATGATCCTGAGATCCTGGGATCAAGCCCCATGTCAGGCTCCCCTGAGTAGGGAGCCCACTTTTCCCTCTCCCTCTGCTGCTCTCCCTGCTTGTGCTCTTTCATGTTCTGTCAAATAAATAATAAAATCTTAAAAAAAAAAACCCACAAAACTACCACACATTAAAAAAGATCCAAACACTTCTCATGCCAGTGGACCCCCCTCCTTTTCCACAGCTAAGAATGGCAACAGAATGCTATGTTACTATACACAAAAATAAGACATAAAGCTAAATGAACACCCACCACAGGGTCCACAGGTCAAGCCACACAGCACACTTCCCGTTATAACCATTACATACGTATTTTTTAAAAGCTGCAGGACTGCACACAGATGATTCTGTTGTGCAGGCAGGGGTATGGCTGAGAAACATTATGTCAGCTGAGTCTTTTTTTTTTTTTTTTTTAATTAACATGAGTGACCAATGCATCGTGTTACTTAATTTCCAAATCAACAGGATGAAGCAGGTATTATCATCCTCATTTTACAAGGGAAAAAAACTGACGTATAGGAAAATTATAAATCACTTGCCTCTAGATACACAGCTACTGGAGCCAAGATTTAAACCCAGGAAGTCTGGGTTCAGAAACCATTACTCTACACACCTTTCCTAGAAGGCCATTGGTCAAATTTGCCATTTTTACCCACCAGTAGGAAAACAGACTATATCAGGAGATTTTAACCTAGGGTCCTGGGATGATCCTGAACTCCTAGAAACAAAACAGTATGAATGTGCATACTTCTAGGGAAAAGGGGTCGATACATAATCAGATTTTCAAAAAACAGCATACTTTAATAAAAGGTTTTTAAAGATTTTTTAAAAACCTTTTATTTCTAACTCAAAATACTTAGTTGTTACAAATATAATTAACTAAACTGAAAAGTCAGTATGAATGAGAACGTAAGAAAATTAATTTAGTCACTTTCTATTCAATCTACTAGACAAAAGCCAATCTAATACTAATAATTACTATGTACTCTTTATTACATCCTAGGTACAATGCAATGTATTTTACATGCATTATGGCATTTTACACTAAGAATCCTATGAGGTAGTTTCAACACTAAGGCTCAGAAATGTTAGGAAACTTGTTTAGGTCGCAGGCAGCTAAAAGCAGATTCAGGTCTCAAATCCAAGTGTATCTGACTCCAGAGCCCTATATTATTCCGAACTCTTCATGCTTAGGCCTTACTGAATGCTAAGAGTACGGACTGACTTTCCTATAACCCCAGCTTTTGAATAAATGAGAGGCCACAAAGTCTGACTAACCACTGAACAGATACTCTCAAGGAACCTAAAAGCCACTGGCCCAGAGGGGCTTTAAATATATATATATATTTAACTTTATTTATTTATTTATTTATTTTTAAGGTTTTATTTATTTAGGGGATCCTGGGTGGCTTAGTTGGTTAAGCGTCTGCCTTAGGCTCAGGTCATGATCCCTGGGTCCTGGGATCAAGCCCTGCTTTGGGATCTCTGCTCAGTGGGGAGTCTGCTTCTCCCTCTACCTGCCCCACGCCCCTGCTTGGGTTCTCTCTCACTATCTCTCAAATAAATAAATACTCTTCTTAAAAAATATATTTATTTATTTATTTATTTATTTATTTATTTATTTATTTATTTATTTATTTATAAGATTTATTTATTTATTTATTCAGAAAGAGCGAAAGAGAGGTGGGACTCGATCCCAGGTCTCCAAGATCACATCCCAGGCTGCAGGCGGCGCTAAACTGCTGCGCCACCGGGGCTGCCCCAAAAATATCTTATTTATTTATTTGAGGTGGGGGAGAAGCAGAGGGAGAGGTACAAGCAGAGTGAGTAGCCCAACTCAGGGCTCGATTCCATGATCCCGAGATCATACCTGAGTCAAAATTAAGGGTCATGAGGATCCCTGGGTGGCTCAGTGGTTTAGTGCCTGCCTTCGGCCCAGGGCGTGGTCCTGGAGTCCCAGGATCGGGTCCCATATCGGGCTCCCTGCAGGGAGACTGCTTCTCCCTTTGCCTGTGTTTCTGCCTCTCTCTCTCTCTCTCTGTGTCTCTCACAAATAAATAAATAAAATCTTAAAAAAAAAAAAATCAAGGGTCAGCCGCTCAAGGGATTAAGCCACTCCGGTGCCCCTAGGGGGCCTTATTTTCTAACTCAACATCTATAACTCTAACAATAAGTAGAGAATGCTAAGCATATAGCAAGGTACACAAGGTTCTTGAACTATCATTGTTGCAGTGGCTCTTCCCTTTACAGACAACAAAAAAGAGTTTTACAGTTTGTTTAAAAACAAAGTTTAAAACTACCTTTAAAAACATTTAAAACTACCACACTACATTAAAAAAGTGAGGGTTTTATTACAAGTCCCCAGTGGCATATTTTACTAGATAGAGCATGAACTCTAGAATAGATATAACCTGCATTCAAATGCTGGTCTGTCACTCACTAGGTCTTGGGCAAGTAATTTCCAAGGTTCCCTTTCAGTGTTAACTGAAAAGTTTTAACACTGGACTCAAATGCTTCTGTATATGATGGTAAGAGTATGGATGCTAGTAATCAGATCAATGGATTCAAAACCTGGTTCTGCCACATATTGCCTATATCCTTGGGTAACCTACTTAACCTCTCTCTCTCTCAGTCCATTTCCTTGACTATAAAATTGGGATAATAATAGTACTTATACCCCACACGGTTTTGTGAAGATTAAATAATATATGTATAGTGCTCAGAACAGTGCTGGGCATATGGTGCTATGTAAGTGCTGCTACCTGATACTATAACCATATTCTCCTGGTTGTGGGAATATAAGAGAATATATGGAGAGTATCTAGCACAGTGAAAGTACAAAAGGTATGGCTCTAATGGATGTCTTCCTTTGTTTTATGATGAATCACTGAGAAATTTCAAAATCCTGTAAGGAGGTATAAGTTAAGGTCACAATGCATCCCATAAACAAAAGGAAAAAAGCTTTAAAATCATGGCATGGGCAAAAAATAATACTGATGTTATATTAACTATTTCAACTAAAACAGAGCATCTGAACAGAGGAAGACATTATCATAAACATGATAATAATATACACGGATTTCCAGGGCTGCAGTTACAAACTGATTTGAAACCTCTGACATTTTTCTTGAAAATAAATAGGAGATATTTGAACTTTCACTAAAGAGCAAAACACTGGATAAACAATATTAGAGAAGTGAAATATGACTTACACTTTTAAAGGAAGCTGCAAATTCAGCGACACCTGGTACTGAAAAGAAAAAGACACATTATTTATTCAATAAACATTTCAGTGCCCCAGATATAGAGGATCCAAATAATAAGAAAATAGCCTTGCCTTCAAGGAGCTTAAAGTCTGGAAGAGGAGAAAGAGTACTCAGTAACCATAATATTGGTTAAGTGCTCCAAAAAAGATACTAGGCACAATGGGAAGATGGCGGGGGGGGGAGGGGGGAGGAAATCTGTATCAGACTGAGGGGGCAGGAAAAGCTTCTTAGAGAAAATAATTCTTCAACCAAACTTGCAAGGATCAGGAATTAGCTGTATCAGAGAATGGGAGATACACTATCTCTTATCAGAAAGTTTAAATTTTTTTAGGTATGCTGTCCCGTCATGGATTGACAATTGGATAATTGTTTATTTAAATGCCCCATGGGAAGAATCACGTTAGAAAATAAAAAGATAAAAAATAGATATTTAAAAATAAAATATTGTTCAACCAATAAAGAAATATGAACTAAAAATAATAAAAATCAGTAATATCCAGGAGCACCTGGTTGCTAGTTGAGCGTCTGACTCTTGATTTTGGCTCAAGTCATGATCTCAGAGTTGTGGGATCAGTCTTGTCAGGCTCTGTGCTCAGTGGGGAGTCTGCTTGGGATTCTCTCTCTCTCTCTCCTGCTGTCCCTCCCCACCCTCTAAATAAATGAATCTTTTTTAAAAAATCAGTAACATCCAATATTGCCTAGTATTTGAGCAAATGGGTACTCTCATACACAACCACTCTCTTCCTTGCACACAAAGACACATGTTGTTTGTAATGTCAAACAGTGGATCTAAGGTTTCCAAATAGGGTAGAAATACATAAACCATAGTATATCTATATAATGAAATACTTTAGGAATGAAATAGATTTACACCTACTAATGTAGAAAGATCCATTAAAAGAGGGAATAAGTTAAGCTGCATTAACTTAACCATGTATATATGACCCCATCATTACATCAAAAAAGCAAAAACAAAAACCCAAACAAACCCAAAAAACCCTGCTGTATACTTTATTAATATGTATGTATTTATTTACCATACAATCATAAAAAAGACCAAAAGAATTTGTACCAAACTATTAATTGTGAGTTTACAAGACTGAAGGAGGTGAGGAAATACTACTTTATGTACCTCTGTATTGTCTGAACTTATTACAGATGCATTTTTTAAGGGTCTCTATCATAATTTCTTGAGTCAACACTGTGTTCTGAAAAAGTTAAACTACCAAACAGCTAGCCTTAAAATTAGACCACAGAATTCAGTCTCTTCCCTGTGAAGTGAAATCAAAATTTTAACCATTATAGTTTAATAATAACTTCAAAAAATCTCTGTCAAAGTAGCACTGGATTGTCCTACATTGATTCTAATATCAAGAAACCAAAAACTTACATTGTTCAGGCCAAAGGTCTGGTGAGGCACGGTCAAGTTTTTCAAAACTTAGCAAAGATGCTTCCAGATCTGTCCCTAGAACAAAACACCCAGATGAGCCAAAAAGACACAAAACACTTTAATTTACAATATTTCAATCTCAAAGAACACAACAAACTGAACACTCACCTGGAAGTCTAGAAATTTGATTTCTATAGCTACTGATACTACTAGGTCATGATGTTATACAAATAAATTATTCTCCTTTAACAAACTTCACTTTTCTGATCTCTAAAATGGGAGCAACATTTTAGTCAGGTGTTAGGAAAAACAATTATCAACAAACCCACCTGCATCTTCACTCATACTCTTAGAATTTCCCCCAAGTGTCCTTGCTCTCAAGAAAGACAAACTCAGGGATCCCTGGGTGGCGCAGCGGTTTGGCGCCTGCCTTTGGCCCAGGGCGCGATCCTGGAGACCCGGGATCGAATCCCACGTCGGGCTCCCGGTGCATGGAGCCTGTTTCTCCCTCTGACTGGGTCTCTGCCTCTCTCTCTCTCTCTCTCTCTGTGACTATCATAAATAAATAAAAATTGAAAAAAAAAAAAAAGAAAGAAAGAAAGACAAACTCCTCTGCAGACCTGTGGAGGTCACTTTCTCTTGCTTTGTCAAAGATATCATCTTGAATAATCTCTCTTGCACAATCAATTTCTACCTTCTCTACTGGCTCAAATTCAACAACAAGCAAGCCTGCTGTAGAATTCCCCTTCTTTGAAAAAAACTCTTTGGTGACCCATTACCTCCTTAACTCCTCCTTCATTACAAAAGTTCTTGAGTATGTGTATCTTGATGTCTCCACGTCCTCACCTCACATTCTCTCCTTAACCCAAGACAATCAGGCTTCTGCTCCTGCATACATAGAAACTGCTGTGGTCAAGGTCATCTATAACCTATGTTGCTAAATCCAGTGGTCACTTCTCTGTTGTCTAATACATGGCTTCTTTGCAGCACTTACACACTGACCACTCTCCTTGAAAAACTCCATTTCCAGGGCACCTGTGTGGTTCAGTCAGTTAATCGTCTGACTCTTGGTTTTAGCTCAGGTCATGATGTTAGGGTTATGAGATCAAGTTCTGTGTCAGGCTCTGTATTCATAATAAATAAATCTTTAAAAAAAAAAAAAAAAGAAAAAGAAAAAGAAAAATTCCACTTCCAGCTTCTGTAAAACCACTATGCTGGTTTTTTTCCTACCTCATGAATTCCTTCTTTACTTTCCTCCACTCAGGTCCCACCCTAGGATGGCTTCACTCTCTACCTAAAGTCTCCTAAGGAGATCTCATCTAGCCCCATAGCATGTACCATCATTTATATGTCAATAACTCCATATTTATATTTCCAGTCCCAGTCCTTCCCAGAACTTCAGAGGTATAGCTAAGAGGCTACTTAGCAAACTTCTCTGCCAGAGCTCTGTTAACTCTTGACATCTCTCTCCATTTACATGTGTGGAAACTTTTCTAATTACGTTCAAAACCATTTCCAGCTTAAGAAGTATCACTGCCATGAACCCCAATTTTTCAAATCAAAACCCAGATATCATCCATCCTTCTATGCCTCCCTTTCCTTCAACCTTCCATTACAATCCATTAGTAAATCCAGTAGTTTCTACCTCCAAAAACACAATGAAACCAAATTAGTTAACTAAGGAAACATCACATCTCTCCCAGACTACTTCAGAAGCTTTTCAACAGTTCTCCCTGCTTTTATTACCCCTTCCCCTCTCTACCCAAACCTATTCTCACAAAGTAGGTAGAACGGATTTTTTCTTTTTCCTCTGGCAAGAAAAATACATTTTCAGAGAGCATCTAGGGCAGCCCCGGTGGCCCAGCGGTTTAGCGCCACCTTCAGCCCGGGGTGTGATCCTGAAGACCCGGGATCGAGTCCCACATCGGGCTCCCTGCATGGAGCCTGCTTCTCCCTCTGCCTGTCTCTCTCTCTCTTTCATGAATAAATAAATAAAATCTTAAAAAGAGAGAGAGAGAGAGAGAGAGAGAGAGCATCCAGTCAGGAGAAGGAATCTCTCTCTCCTTTTTAAGATTTATTTACTTAGAGAGCAAGAGAGAGAGTGTGTGTGTGTAGGGGCCAAGAAAGAATCCTCAAGCCGACTCTCCGCTGAGCATAGAGCCCCAATTGTGACTCAATCCCAGGACTCTGAGATCATGACCTGAACGGAAATCAAGAGTTGGCTGCCTAACTGAGCCACCCAGATGCCCCAAGGAATTTCTTTTTTGACTCTGAACACCCATAATTTCTTATACAGTATGCACCTGTGCTAAAAAAAAAAAAAAAAAACAACTTAAGATTAAGTTAAACTCAAAACCTAAGACTAATATATTATTTAGGTATATATTCTAAATGGTCTGCTGTTTGCCAGACCCTGTGCTAAACTCTGGGATCCAACTATGAACAAGACAGACTTGAATTTATAAACCAGTATGAAAGGGACAAAGTTAACAGAATAACTACGCTGACAATGAAGGTAACGAGATAGTGAATAACAGTGAAGAGAGGCAACTCTAGATACTGTGTTCTGGGAAACTTCTCTGAGAGGTGACATCTAAAATGAGACCTGACATGATCTCAGGGTTGTCAATCGGAGCCCTGTGTAGGGCTCCAAGCTCAGAGTGGAGTCGGCTTGAGAGTCTTTCCTCCTCCCTCCCTGTCCCCCTCTGCTCCTTCCCCTGCTCTCTCACATACGCTCTCTCTTAAAAAAAAAAAAATTATATATAAAATGAAACCTGAAAGTGCAAAAGCATTTACGTGATTGATTAATCTTTTCCTCTTCCAAAGCACCTCGTATTACATCTTTCACAGAGTGGGAACTCAGTAACAGCTCCCCTGGCTTCAATTGCTTTATTCCTGAAATTTCCAAGATTCCTTCCAAACATGAAATGTGTTTGAGGAGGAAAAACTACATATCAATGAAATGGACGTGGGGATGGCGACGGTGGAAGCAAAAATTAAGTAGTTCAGAAATGACTGCAAAACCATAATTAACAGAACCGCGCGCAAAAGCACGTGATTATATCAAAATCAACTGCTATCTGAAATGACTTGCATCTTAGACAACATATAAACAGAAATCGTTCACTCATTCAGACTGAGGAAATAACACATGCAGCAGAAGCAAGAGAGTATGAGATAAGTGTTATGACCTCACTGAAAAGCTCAATTGTCTGTCATCTTCCTTCCGGACTCTCACTGGGAGCGGCCAATAAAGGGCAACCATCCCAATCTAGTGAGACAGACAGGAGTATCAGGTTTTCCTCTGCGGCTTAATCCCGGGATGAGGTCAGCCACCAACCCTAGCTAGGGTTTGAGAGAATCGTTTCAGATGCTCACAACGGAGAAATTCGACCCTTCAATGGGGCGCCCTAGGAAGAGGAAAGCTAAGCTTTCACTAAGGCACCACATTTACCCTAGAAGCATCTCCTCCTCGGCTCTGCCTCACCCAAATGGGGCTAAGAGAGGGCTAGAGCGACCCTCGTCCTTTTGCCTGGAATGGGCCACACTAGGGTGCGCACCCTCCTCCACCCTCCTGGTGCACAGAGGGGAAACCGGGTACCTCCGGAGGTGCTGTGAAGAACCCGCGAGCTTGAGGACGCACTCGCATCCTAAGGAAAACTGTAAAGAGTGGGAGCCCAAGGAAAAAAAAGTGCAAGTTTGAGGGACAGACAAGAGAGTGGAAGTCCCCAGCGGAGCAAGGGAGGTTGCAGCCTAAAGATCTCTAAGCCAGTTCTTACCGTCTGTGGGAGACGCCATCTTCCAACCCATGTCACGTGACACCGCCAACCGTCGGCGGGAAAGCGGAGATCCATAAGCCACGCCCCTCCCCCAGAGACCCAATCGCCAGCTCGCAGCCTCTTTTCATTTCCCCGCCCCATAGGGCCATCTTTGCCTAGCCCCGCCCCCAGCGCTGGCCACACCCCCTCGCGCAGCGGATGAGGTGGCGCGACTGCGAAGCTCTTGCAGGGTCTTATTTACTCTCCTCGGTGAGGGGGTGGGGTGGCGGTCGTCCCTGTGGCCAATCGCGGTTCCCGTTTAGGGGGCGTCTCCTCCGAGCGCCCATTACTGAGTACCCAAGTCGGGGCACTGCCCTACCTCCGCCAACAGAATTTGCTGAGGTGGGAGGGCTCTTCCCCTTCTGACCAATCGCATGTCTCCAAGGCTGGGACCGAGGGGTGGGGTCAAGTGTTAGGGCGCGTGATTGGCTAAAGATAGCCTCGTCCACCAATGAAGCGGTGCGGCAGGATGGAGGGGCTAGGCCTGCGCGGCCTGGAGCTTCTGGGGAGTCACCCGCAGTAGGGGCGCGTAGAGGAGGGTGAGAGGCGGCTGAGGACCATGGCGGCGGTCGTGGCGGCGGCGGCAATGCGCGCACGGATCCTGCAGGCGAGTGAGCGTGGGACCGAGGGATCGCGAAGCTAGGAATTGCGTCCTTTCCGTCCACAATCTAAGCCAAAAGAACCCCACTTCTTAGCCGACCTTTCTGTTCCCACCGGACGCGCGCGGCCCCCCTGTCCCAGCCCCTCACTTCTTACCCGCCCTCGTTGGATCCTGGACTGTCACCCCTGGCCCGCTGCCCTTTTACTCTGAAGGCTCTCCTTATCTGGCTTGGGCCCACTCTGCTCCTTCGGCCCTGCCTGCCTCTGCAGTCAATCACTCTTACCCGCACCTCTTGTCGTTCCCTGACCGTGACTCCCTTTCACCTCCGTGCCAGTCACCTCTCTCTCACCAGAAATTCCCTCTTCTGGTCACCTTCTCCTGCCCAGAGCGACCAGATTGTTCCCTTCCCCCCACCCTACCTCACTGTCTGTAATCCATGGTAAGGGAAGGAAGCACATGAGGGGGAGGGTCAGTACATGAACTTTGAATCTCCTTCTAGAAAGCGTACACCAGGTCCCCCCCCCCCCCCAAAGCAGCTATTCGCTGAGCTGTTTTCCCTCTTTGTATTTTCCACGGTCTGTAGACTGGCCTTTTCCTGCTAAGACTTGGTTAGACCTTTAGCAAAGTTACATTATTCATGTTGGTGGTAAATAACGCATAGTTATGCTACCATGATGTCCCAAGCACATGCCAGGGACTAAACATCTCTTTAAAAAAAAAAATGATTGAAGAATGAAGTGATAAGCATCTCTAAAACAGGTGATTGAAAATAAAAAGGGGGGTGCCTGGGTGGCTCAGTGGTGGAGCATCTGCCTTTGGCTCAGGGCATGATCCTGGGGTCCTGGGATCAAGTCCCACATCAGGCCTCCTGGCAGGGAGCCTGCTTCTCCTTCTGCCTATGTCTCTGCCTCTCACTGTGTGTCTCTCATGAATAAATAAATAAAATCTAAAAGAAAAAAAAAGAAACAGGAAGTGTTAATTCTAAGTTCCTAGCCCAAAGTTAGCTCTTAGTGTGCCAACACACCCTCAACGCTTGCCCATGGTGGGGATTAGGCCCTTTCTGAAGCTAGCCTAAGGGGAGAGGTTCTACCAGGAGTTGCATGCCTGAGGCCTGTGGTTTCTAACTCTCTTCATAGTCCTTCCCCAGTTTTCACAGCCTAGCAAGGACTTAGGAGGCAAGATTTACTGCCAGAAACATTCTCCACCCTACAAGAAACAACATTGCCCTTCTTACTTGTTACGTCCAACCTGGGAACTTCTTCCTCCATATTGCTGGACTTTTAGATAATATTAATACTTACCAGGTTGCAGTGAGTTCTACTGCAGAAACTAACACATTTTTAAGATTCTTAGCAAAGTCAGCAAAGGTTCATGTTTAAATGCTATTTAAAGGGATGCCTAGGGATCCCTGGGTGGCGCAGCGGTTTGGCACCTGCCTTTGGCCCAGGGCGCGATCCTGGAGACCCGGGATCGAATCCCACGTCGGGCTCCCGGTGCATGGAGCCTGGTTCTCCCTCTGCCTATGTCTCTGCCTCCCTCTCTCTCTCTCTCTCTCTCTCTCTGTGTGACTATCATAAACAAATTTTTAAAAAATTAAAAAAAATAAATAAAGGGTTGCCTAGGTGGCTCCGCGGTTGAATGTCTGCCTTTGGCTCAGGGCATGATTCCCGAGGTCCAGGATTGAGTCCCGCATCCAGCTCTCTGAAAGGAGCCTGCTTCTCTCTCTGTCTCTCTCTATGTGTCCCTCATGAATAAATAAAATATTTTTTTTAAAAAATGCTATTTAAAGGGACAGCGTAGAGAAGGGGCTGGAAGAGTTTGTTAGTCTGGCTTTATTCATCTATTTCTTGCTGTGATCCAAGTTCTATTTTTCTAGTATCTTTTTTTTAGTAGTACAGATACAAAGTTTCTACCCTATAATTTCCATTACCAACTTATCCTTGAAATCTTTTACCAAAATTGACTTTTTTCCTTTGCCTCCTCACCATCACAGTGAGTCATTAATAGCCTTAAGAAGATATTTTGTCCTGGGATACCTGGGTGTCTCAGTTGGTTAAGCATCCAAATCATTTTGGCTCAGGGTTGTGGGATCAAGTTTCCATGCTGGGATTGGAGTCTGCTTAAGATTCTCTCTCTCCCCTCCACAACCCTCTTCCTACTTAAAAAAAAAAAAAAAAAAAAAAAAGTATTTTGTCCTTTATTTATTTTTTATTTTATTTATTTTATTTTTATTTATTTATTTATTTTTATGATAGTCACAGAGAGAGAGAGAGAGAGAGAGAGAGGCAGAGACACAGGCAGAGGGAGAAGCAGGCTCCATGCACCAGGAGCCTGATGTGGGATTCGATCCCGGGTCTCCAGGATCACGCCCTGGGCCAAAGGCAGGCGCCAAACCGCTGCGCCACCCAGGGATCCCCGTATTTTGTCCTTTAAATCAAGGAGAAGAATCATCCTTCCTATGCACTTTATTTTGGACACAGACACTATTTTCTGATTCATTTGAAGAAACTTCTGAGTTGACCTGAAAAAGAACAGAAATGGTAATCTTTAGCCAAATAGGAACAACTGTAACATGAAACTCTGATAAAGAGTAGTCTAGGGGGTGCCTGGGTGGCTCAGATGGTTAAGCATCTGCCTTTGACTCAGATCATGAACCCAGGGTCCTGAGATCAAGTCCCACATCAGGAGCCTACTTCTCCAGCTCCCTCTGCCCCTCCCTCTGCTCCTGCTATCTAATTCTTGCTCTCTCTCAAATAATAAAATCTTTAAAAATAAAGTAGTCTAGATTCTGACAGTCATGAATTTCAGAGCATCATCAAAAGGGTCTATAAAGGAAAGAGCTTGTGTTTTCAGTAATTTTAAGTACATATGGTGCTTGATGTTCGATAGCTCAACTTAAAACTTTTTGATTTTACAGTGGTGTGAAAGCAGTATGCCTTCAGTAGAAACTGTATTTGGAATTTTGAGTTTTTATGCCCTTTGCATCCCAGTGAAATGCAGTATGATAGTCTTGAGGGGATGCTGGGCAGCTCTCCATCAGCCACATGATCACCAGGTTAAACAATTGATACACTTATAACCATTCTGTACCCATACAATCATTCTTTTTTTCACTTTCAGAAACAGTATTCAGTTCATTGCATTAGATATTCAACACTTCATTATAAAATAGTAATTGTGTTAGATGATTTTGCCCAACTATAGGCTAATGTAACATGAACATGTTTAAGCTAGGCTAGGCTAAGTTGTGATGTTCATTTGGTAGGTTGGGTATATTAAATGCATTTTCAACTTACAATGGGTTTATCACTCATATTCAGAGATAAGAAAACCAGTCTTTTTTTTTTTTTTAGATTTTATTTACTTATTCATGAGAGACACACAGAAAGAGGCAGAGACACAACACAGACAGAGGGAGAAGCAGGCTCCATGCAGGGAGCCTGATGTGGGACTCGATCCCAGGACTCCAGGATCATGGCCTGGGCTGAAGGCAGAGGCTCAACCACTAAGCCACCCAGGCGTCCCAAGAAAACCAGTCTTAAAGAAACTCTGTGATTTGCCTCTGAGATGTGCTTTAAAGAGTACAGGGTTTACAATCACACTTGCATTCTTTCCCACCTTCACCACCTTCTTGTTTTTTTTGTTTGTTTGTTTGTTTGTTTGTTTTTAAGATTTATTTATTTCAGAGAAAGAGAGAGAGAACAAGTAGGGTGAGGGGCAGAAGAACAGGGAGACTCTCAAGCAGACTCCACACTGAGCATGGAGCCCAATGCGGGGCTTGATCTCATGCCTGTGCGATCATGACTTGAGCCAAAACCAAGAGTAGGTGCTCTACTGACTGCCACCCAGCCCACCCACCCCCACCTGCCAAGCTCCACCACTTTCTGGTTTTTAAGAATATTTGTGAAGATTGGAATTCATGATTATAATGAAGTAAATTACCTGACACTTAAGTAAATTACCTGACACTCCAGGGTCTTTCAGCTAGTGACTGATGGGGCTAAGAATTCAGGACTTAAGTTTTGGTATCTCTTTTTGTGTCAGGCACTGTCCCCAGGCTTTGGGAAAGGAGAGGTAAGTAAAACACTCACTGAAAACTCCTCTGTTAGTGGCTCAGCGGTTTAGTGCCGCCTTCAGCCCAGGGCCTGATCCTGGAGACCTGGAATCGAGTCCCACATCAGGCTCCCTGCATGAAGCCTGCTTCTCCCTCTGCCTCTCTCTCTCTCTCTCTCTGTGTCTCTCATGAATAAATAAAGAAAAGAAAACTCCTCTGTTATAACGCAATGATAGTGCACAGACAACTGCAGGGGTGTAGGGAAACTATCCCAAACTCAACCTGTCCATTCAGGAAAAGATTCCAAAAGAATTCGCTCCAGGCTTGACTTTTGCAAGACTAACAGACCTTCAGCCAAAGGGAAAAGGGAGTGCAAGGGAGTGCCTGATAAAGGAAATAGCAAGTATGACATAAACACCAAGAGAGGAAGAATTTTGGTGTGACTGGATAGAGGATACTTTCTTCAGCAACAGTGCTAATGAGTGTTTCTTGAGAAATGAAGATAGGAGACCCAACCTGTCAAAAACTCTATACTAATGTTTTGTTATGCCACATGCAGTTCCTTTCATACCCTCTTGATGTCAGGGAAGTTGTGTATAAGTAAAAAAGTAAAATTAAGTGGCTTAGAATGCTCATTGGCTGATCTATACATTTTCTGCCTTGTAAGAGAGTATGCATGAAACATAATACTAACTGATTGCTTGGTGAGTACTCATTCTTTCATTCTGCAAAAAATGTTATTGAATGCTTACTCTATTTCAGGAATGGTGTCAGGGGCTGAGGACATAGCCATCTAGTGATCTTTAAGGAGAGAGAGACCTAATAATTAGGTGCTTGGTCTAGACTTGATATTTTGACTTAAAAGCTTCTGACTCTGCTACTTCTGCTTTCACTCTCAGAAGTTAACTTTGTCTTTTCCTACTTTGGAGATTACAGAAACCATCAGTTGAGAACTCCCTCAGCTACCTACTACCAGACATACAAAACTGACCTGCACTGATACCCAAAGTGATGGCTAAGTAAGAGGCTAAGGAGTAGGAGAGACCCAAGCAAATGGGATGAAACAATTCCAGGCAAGAAGGGACAGCATGTACACAGAACACAAAACACATGTTCCAAAATGCCTAGAGCATATACAGCAAGGAGGAAAGGCCTTTCAAGCTATGAAACTTGAGATGAAGTCTTCTAAGCAACATCAAGATTAGTCTTTATCTAAAAACAGAGGAAAGCCATTAGAGCTTTTTAAACAAGAGAGTAATCTGCCCTGGGCAGCCCATGTGGCTCAATGATTTAGCACCACCTTCAGCCCAGGATGTGATCCTGGAGACTCGGGATCCAGTCAGTCAGGCTCCCTGCATGGAGCCTGCTTCTCCCTCTGTCTGTGTTTCTGTCTCTGTCTCTCTCTCATGAATAAATAAATAAAATCTTAAAAAAAAAAAAAAAAGAGTAATCTGCCCAGATTTGTGTTTTAGAAAACCTCACTGGCTTAGGGTAGGAAACTAGATTCAGCAAGCTTAAGATTGGAGGTTGAGAGATCTGTTAGGAAACAGTTAAGTCTAGGTGAGAGACAATGATGATAGAGACTATGGGGATGGCAGGAGGGGTAGAGAAAAAGGTCTGTGTTCCAAGGACTTCTAGGAGGACAGATTGCCAGGAATTGTTTGATTCACTGTGGAGAGAGAGGGAGGAATTGTGGTGACATTCAGGTTTCTTCTTGGGCAACTTAGGTGAATAGTGGCCCCCTTCACTGAAAGGTGGGATAGAGAAAGCCAGGCAGCTTGATGAGAGAAAGGTGAGGACTTCCACTTTTTCAATATGTACCTGAATAACACCAAGGTAGAGGCATAGTGAAGACAGTTGGGTGGGTGTTATCTGAAGAGGAAGAGCTGGCTAAGAACTACAGATTTGGGCATCATCAGAATCTAGATCATCAAGCCACAGGAGTTGATGAAATCATCCAGGGAGAATGTGCAGAATAGGAAAAGGCAGCCTAGGACAAAACCTTGAATTTAAATAGATAGTGGCCAGGTAGCAGAGGACTAATCAGCACAGAAGGCAGAGATGTGTCAGAAGAGACACAGGACATCCCTGAAGACAAGTGAAAAGGGCATGAAAAATCAAGTATAGGAAGACTGGGAAGAACCCAAGGGATGTAGGAAGTCACTGGTGTTTGGTCATGAAGGTTGGAGTAGACTGAAGGGTTCGTGGGAAATGAGGAAATAAAAGGTAATTAGCAAAGAGAATCCTTGCTATTGGATGGAGAGATGTTTAAGTTTCAGGAAAGAAAGGATAATTGATGTGTCTGGGTGGGAGGGGCAGGAAAGGTGGGTTTTAGAGCACAGGTGCAGAGGAACCTCATCAGTTAGTCCACAGATACTAGTTGTGCACTTCAGTCTTTCAGTCACTTTTTCCCCACTGAGCTTGCTAGCTACCTGCTCCCTTGTAAGAAGAAAGGAGGAAAAGGGGTGCCTGGGTGGCTCAGTCAGTTAAATGTCTGCCTGTGACTCAGGTCATGGTCTCAGGGTCCTGGGATCAAGGCCCACACCAGACTCTGTTCTAAGCAGAGAGTTTGCTTCTCCCTCTCTCTCTCCCCCTCCTTGCCCCACCATGCACTCTCTCACACACACAAGTAAATCTTTAAAAGAGAGAGAGGGAGAGTGAGAGAAAGGGAGGAAGAAAGGATGGGTATAGGTCAGTTTTGTAGATTTGCTAGTAGGAAGTTAAAGTTCTCATCTGATGGTTTCCAATCCCTCTGAAGTAGAAAAAACAAAGGTCAGCTCTTAAGAGAGGGGTAGCAGTAGGGTTAGAATTTTTTTTTTTTTTAACTGCGGGATTGTACCCTGAGCCAAAGGCTGACGCTCAACCACTGAGCCACCCAGGTGTCCCCAGGGTTGGAAATTTTAAGAGAGTAAGTTCTGAAATAGCAAGGAGTGAGATAAGCTTTGAAATAGCAAGGAATTGGGATGCTTGGATGGCTCAGCGGTTTAGTGCCTGCCTTTGGCCCAGGGTGTGATCCTGGAAACCCAGGATCGAGTCCCATGTCCGGCTCCCTGCGTGGAACCTGCTTCTCCCTCTGCCTATGTCTATGCCTCTCTGTGTGTGTCTCTCATGAATAAATAAAAATCTTAAAAAAAAAATAGCAAGGAATAAGAGCAAATAAGTAGCAGGGAGATAGAGATAGCAAGGAGATAAGAGATAATAGTAAGGAGATACGAAAAGTTTTGAAATAGCAAGGAGTGAGAGCAAAAAGTATAATAATAGGGGATCCCTGGGTGGTGCAGTGGTTTAGCGCCTGCCTTTGGCCCAGGGTGCGATCCTGGAGACCTGGGATCGAATCCCACGTCGGGCTCCCGGTGCATGGAGCCTGCTTCTCCCTCTGCCTATGTCTCTGCCTCTCTCTCTCTCTCTCTCTCTCTCTGTGTGACTATCATAAATAAATAAAAATTTAAAAAAAAAGTATAATAATATAGGAGTAACATCGAATGAGCACCAACAACTTGCTATTTTCCATATTGGGACAATCTTGACCATAACAATTGTAAAGTAGGTGAGCAAGTCAGATGTAGTGCCTACCTTAATGGAACTTCAGCCTTTTTGTTTGTTTGTTTTTAGATTTTATTTATTCATGAGAGAGACACACACACACAGAGTGAGAGAGGCAGAGACAGAAGCAGGGTCTATGTAGAGATCCTGATGTGGGACTCAATCCCGGGTCTTCAGGATCAGGCCCTGGGCTGAAGGCGTCACTAAACTGCTGAGCCACCAGGCTGCCCAAACTTCAGCCTTTTAGGCAACAAATACCCAGGCAATTACAACTAAGACAGAAAAACCTGATAGGGTTAGTACTGGCTGCTAACCTAGTCTGGGGTGGGGGCAGTTAGCTATCCAGTGGACCTTTCATTTGTACTGTAGATGTTTATTAAACACCTACTATGTAGCAGGTAACATGTTGGTGTTGGGAACATTGCTATAAATAAGACATGGTGGGCTCCAGAAGAGTGTTGATGGTTTGAAAGTTTTTGTGGGGAATGGGAGAGGAAGTAGATGAGGCATTTGGAAGAATTGTCTGCTGGCCCAAAGGACCTGCATCCTTTCCCCTGGTTGGTGCTGCAAGAACACAAATTCTTGTACCTCGTTTAGCCCTAAGCACTTTGGTTAATGTGTCTGTCTTCAGACAAGATAAAAGATTATTAGATTGCAGTTTTCCTTTATATCCCATTCTAAATGTTTGTTTTCTGAATTTGATATATTTGTCTTTGAATATTTCTTAAAACAACTTCCATAGCATATATACAAATGAGGGATTATTTTATTGTAACTGACCCCTCTCCCTCCAACATGCTGATTATAGCCTATTAAATCTTAACTATATAGTACATTCTTTTCCTATAAGGTACATGTGGCATTTTTTTTTTTTTTTTTATTTATGATAGTCACACAGAGAGAGAGAGAGAGAGAGAGAGGCAGAGACACAGGCAGAGGGAGAACCAGGCTCCATGTACCGGGAGCCCGACGTGGGATTCAATCCCGGGTCTCCAGGATCGCGCCCTGGGCCAAAGGCAGGCGCCAAACCGCTGCGCCACCCAGGGATCCCTACATGTGGCATTTTTTAAAACAGCTTTCTTGAAGTAAAATTGACATAAACTGTACATATTTAGGGTATTTCATTTGATAAGTTTTATATTTGCATATGCCTGTGAAAACATCATCACAATCAAGATAGTGGACATATCCATCAGAAAATGTTTTCTTTTTACTCTGTCTTCTGTACTTCCTCCATCATCCCCAGGCAGCCACTGATCTGCTTTCTCACCCTATTGGTTCATTTGCATTTTCTAGTTTTATATAAATGGAATTGTACAGTGTGTACTGTTTTGTCTGATTTCTTTCACCCAGTATAATTGTTGTAGTTATCGATGTTATTGCATGTATAATAGTTCCTTTCCATTGCTGAGTATTATTTTAGTGTATGGATATACCTCATTCCATACACTATTCCCTATTCACCCATTCAATAGTGGACATTTAGGTTGTTGCTAAGTTTTGGGCTATTACAACTGCTATGAGCATTTGTGTTTAAATATTTATATGGGGGCAGCCCGGGTGGCTCAGCGTTTTAGTGGTTTAGCGCCGCCTTCAGCCCAGGGCCTGATCCTGGAGACCCAGGATCGAGTCCCATGTCAGGCTCCCTGCATGGAGCCTGCTTCTCCCTCTGCCTGTGTCTCTGCCCCTCTCTCTCTCTCTCTCTCTCTGTCTGTCATGAATAATTAAATAAAATCTTTTAAAAAATAAATATTTATATGGGCATATTATACTACCTTTGACACTTGGTTATGTACTATCAGACATATGACACCTGTTGTGTTAAATACCATCTAAGAATTTTCATATTAGGATCTGTGGTGATGACATTTTTCAGGCCAAATATTAGGAAAATATGATCTAATAAAAAACATTTTTAAATCAGGACTCTTCTGGAAATTGAGGACGTGATCATTATGGATTATTATTTTCTCATAGTTTGCTGTACCTCATAGACTGTTATCTTTTCTCTTTAAAGACTGTATGACCATTAAGAGCAAATACCAAGTCCTCTTCCATATACCTACAGTAACTAGTGTAATGTTAAGTATATAGTAGCTATTTGCTAAGTCTTTAATAATTTTCTGCTCTCATCAAAATAATCATTCTTTTACCTCACAGGTCTCTTCCAAGGTGAATTCCACTTGGTATCCAGCATACTCCTTCTCTTCTTCAGTGGTAAGTTTATTTGGCACTGAAGTTGGATTTCCAAGAAGGAATACAGTATAATTTTGGGATTTTTCCCATTTACTTTCTTTACAAATTTGTGACAAGAATATATGTGAAATTTTCTCTCTTGGTTTTCTTATCTAGTATTATTTTAATTATGTCATAAACATTTTCAGTATTGCAAAATGCTCTTTATACTTACTATTTTTAATGGCTGCATAATATTCTGCCAAATATATATAGCCAGAATTAACTAAAAATTTTCCCATATAATACTTAGATTGATTCAATTTTTCAATATTATAATGCAAACATTTATATAGTTTTTTCCCTTCTTTTAGATAATTTCCATTCTGAGGTAAGATTACTATGTCAAAAAATACATTTTCATGGCTTCTAGAGGTTTTATTGATTCTGCCAGATAGTTGTCCTCTTCACAATCTTTATAAGTTGTTTTTATAAAACTGTCAGCCATTTGCAGTATCTAGAATCCAATAAGGATAGGTGCTCAAAATCCTTTTTATCTATAAGCACACACTGTAACACAGTAGTCCTTCACATTTTTTAGTCCACAGCCCCCTCTGAAAATTTAATGTAAGCAAGCTACTTCTTAGAAAAACTACACACAAAAATATTAAAAAAACAAAACAACTTTTTATCACAAAGGTAATACATGCCCATGGTGAGAGGTTAGAAAGTCAGCTGGCCAACAAGCCTTACGAGCTAGTCTTTGTTAACACAGAAGCTACTACTTTTTTAGTGTAAGCCTCATAGTGACGTAAAGTTCCACACTGATTATCAAGGAAGTTTCCTTTCTCAAGAGAGATCATAATAGAGGCTCAGCCACATCTTAAGGCTATAGACAAGTACACCATGTATCTCTTTCCTTGTGGTAACATTTCTAGAGAAGAGATGATTCATTTATCAACCCTGAATTCCTTCCTCTTTGTGAAGGAGAGAGAAGCAATGAACTAATATAAAGTTTTGTGGGGTTTTTATTTTCCAGCCAACTGTAAAGCTCTTCATTGATGGGAAATTTGTTGAATCCAAAAGTGACAAATGGATTGACATCCACAACCCAGTAAGCAAAGCTGCTTTGGGATTTAAACTGACTAGTCCAGAATTCTGGGAATGTGGTGGGAAGTTAGGAACCTGGGTGTGTGTCATGTGAAGTACATAATGCTGCCCCTGTGACTAGATGAAAAATGGAGAAGGTGATGATGATGCAAAAGATGATGTGCTGCTTTTTCCCATCAGGCCACCAATGAGGTCATTGGTCGGGTTCCTCAGGCCACCAAGGCTGAAATGGATGCAGCCGTTACTTCTTGCAAACGTGCTTTTCCTGCATGGGCAGACACTTCTGTGTTAAGCCGCCAGCAGGTCCTGCTCCGCTATCAACAACTCATTAAAGAAAACTTGGTAAGAAATTAGAATGGTGTCATTTTCTAAACTGTTGCCTAGGATACTTGTCACACCCACACAGAAGCCCTTTCAGCTGCTCTCCGTTAACTCTATAATCCAGAAAGTCATAGATCATGGCTTTCTCCCTTGTACTACTTCTCCCTTGTACTACTTCTTGTACTTTTTTGTTCTTCCTTGGCTACCTAAGAACTAAAACCAATGCACATCCTTGCATTGGTTTCTATTTGTGTGCTTTTTCTCTAGAAAGAAATTGCCAAGTTAATCACACTGGAACAAGGGAAGACCCTCGCTGATGCAGAAGGAGATGTATTCCGAGGCCTTCGTAAGCTGGGAGTCCCTCTTTGGGAGTTCAGGAACCTTTTGGGAAAGAGCAAAGGGAAGATAGGAGGCAATGATCTCAGAATGGGAGGTTGCTTCTTCCAGGTAGATTTTGCTATCCCATAACATCTTTTTTAATACTTGTGGGAAATAACAATACTTCTCAGGTACATAGAAAATAGTTTGCTTCATTTATTTTACTTGATCTTCCAGTAGGTACATGCATTTCACTCTCTTTTCCCCCCCATTTGGAGAATCTCATTTTGTACATCCCCTTCACATGGAAGGGCAAATCAAGGTTTCTTCCCTGTGTCATTGGCCTGAGCCATTCTTTATCCTCAGGAATGACTAGAATATGACGAAGCTAAGTAGTACACAGTGGAGAGCTGGTGGTCTGACTACTTCTCTGTTCCAGAGGTGGTCGAGCATGCCTGCAGTGTGACATCTCTCATGCTGGGAGAGACCATGCCATCCATCACCAAAGATATGGACCTTTATTCCTACCGTCTGCCTCTGGGAGTATGTGCAGGCATTGCTCCATTCAATTTTCCTGCCATGATCCCTCTTTGGATGTTTCCCATGGCCATGGTGTGTGGAAATACCTTCCTGATGAAACCATCAGAGCGAGTTCCTGGAGCAAGCATGCTTCTTGCTAAGCTGCTCCAGGACTCTGGTGCCCCGGATGGGACACTGAATATCATCCATGGACAACATGAAGGTAACTGCCCTTCTGTACATGGCATTTAATCTGGCTACCAAAAAAATCAAGGTGTTGAGTGGCAAAGGAATATTTTAGGATGAGGAACCTAGGGAAGAAGGGATTTACTAACAGTAATCTCCGTGTTTGAAGATAATGTGTGTTGACTGTTTGCCATCTCTATGCTAAAGTAACTAATTGAGGAGTAGCAATGCTTCTTGCCCTACAGAACACCTTGGGACAAAGAAGTCTGGATTAGGGCAAGACCCAAATAAAAGATAAAGTTTTCTCTTCAATATTGAGAAAATTTCTAGATCTTAAAGACATTCTAATTCATGTAGTAATAGCTAACACTTAAAAAGCATTTCTGTGTTTTAGGTACTGTTTCTAGTGCCTTTCATATATTATCTCATTTATTCTTTATAACAATCCCTCAAGTAGGTAATGTTTTTCCATTTTACAGGTAAGAAAACTGAGGCATAATGAAATTAAGTAATTTGCCCAAAGTCACAGTGCTAGAAACTATCAAAGCCAAGTACCCAGGAAAGCTGACTCTAGTTTTTACTTTTATTTTTATTATTTATTTATTTTTATTTATTCATGAGAGACAGAGAGAGAGAGAGAGAGAGAGGCAGAGACACAGGCAGAGGGAGAAGCAGGCTCCATGCAGGGAGCCCGATGCGGACCTTGATCCCAGGACTCCAGGATCATGCCCTGGGCTGAAGGCAGGCGCTAAACCGCTGAGCCACCCAGAGTTCCCTGGCTTTTACTTTTAAATACTAAGCTATATTGCTGCTCCCATGAGGGCACAGTAGTATGAGAGTGGCAACCAGAGTCCTGGTTATATAGTGACAATTAAGGACATACCACATTCTTAAAGGACAACTTGAGTATTAAAAGGCCCTGGGCTGAAGGCGCCACAAAGCTACACTGCTGAGTCACCGAGGCTGCCCAAGGCTGCTATTTTGGGACACCTGGGTGGCTCAGCATCTGCCTTTGGCTCAGGGCGTGATCCTGCGGTCCTGGGATCAAGTCCCACATCGGGCTCCCTGCATGGAGCCTGCTTCTCCCTCTGCCTCTGTCTCTGCCTCTCTGTGTTTCTCATGAATAAATAAATAAAAATCTTTAAAAAAAAAAAAAAAAAAGCTGCTATTTTGGAGGAAAACAGGAATTTTTGTTTTTGTTTTTAAAGACTTTTTTAGGGGCACCTGGGTGGCTCAGATGGTTAAGCATCTGCCTTCAGCTCAGGTCAGGATCTCCAGGTCCTGGGATCGAGTCCCACATCAGGCTCTCTGCCCAGCAGGGAGTCTACTTCTCCCTCTCCCTCTGCCCCTTCCCTCTGCTCTCTCCCCCCCACCCCACCTCAGAAATGAATAGGATTTTTTTATTCATTTGAGATAGAGAGTGAACACAAGCAGGAAGGGCAGAAGGAGAAAGTGCTGGTGCAGACCCTGATGTGGGGCTCAATATCACAACCCTGAGATTATGAACTGAGCTGAAACCACTGCATCACCCAGGCCATCCCCACCCCTTCACTCTTGCTTTTGGCTTAGGTCATGATCTCAGGGTGGTGAGATGGAGCCCTGAATTGGGCTCTGTGCTCAGCAGGGAGTTTGCTTGGGGTTCCTCCCCAACCTCATCCCTTTCCTCTTCTCCCTGCCCGCCCCCCTCATGTGCATGCACACACATGCATGGATGCTTTCTCTCTTTCGCAAATAAAATAAATAAAAACATTTTTTTAAAGAATTTAAGAGATAGAAAGAACTTCAAAATTGGAATCTAGAATAGAAAAATAAAAGTATGGAAGCTTCTCATTCACAGCAATGGGAAAGGGGAAATTTGCCATGTTGAGAAGCCCACAGCTATTTGTTCCTTTGTAGTAATCATTTATTTTCTTCCTAAAGCTGTAAACTTTATTTGTGATCATCCGGATATCAAAGCAATCAGTTTCGTGGGATCCAACCAGGCAGGAGAGTATATCTTCGAGAGAGGGTCGCGACATGGCAAGAGAGTTCAAGCCAATATGGTGACTTCCTGTTCCTTTTTCCCCTAAATCTGTTATATGTATTGAAATTACCCACAGACAGCTCTTCAACAGAGGGGCTATTTCCCACTCTAATGCCAGTGTATTTTTATTTCCAGTTCATCCTGAATGAACCTTTAGCCATGAACCTTGTGATGAGTTTTATCCTAAGTCCCTTTCATTACCTTTTTATCCTATACACCTAATCTTGATCACAAAGGGCACCTTTCTCCCTAAGAATGTTATTCAAATGCTTTGGGCTTTAGAGGTAACAGCTGGATTCTGGTTCTGGCCCTGTATCTTCCTTCATACCATGCTTTCTAGTGCTTTATCTTTCCTTCCTGTCAAGGCATATCCTAACTACTATAATGTCAAAGATACGCTTTGCCTGAGAGTCCAAGCTATCTAAGGTACTAGAAAGAGCCAAATATCCCTGTATGTGAGTGTGGTTTCCTTGGTTGCAGTTTGCTCTTCTCTTACTAGCTCCTTGCCTAATACATATTAATTCTTTGATACTAAATATAAAGTTCAATTACCGCTTTCTCACCCTTTGGTTAATGTTGCAGAAAGGATAGCCACCTATGCACAGGCTTGGAACCTGCTTCTGATATGCCTACTTATTTCTTTTCATGGCTAAATGTCTTGGCCATTTTGACTTAAGTCCCTACCCGTTCACGACATATTTACTGAGTATATTCTGTGTCTAATAATATACTATGTGTAATGGGATAAAATTAAGTAGCAGACATGGTATCTATTCATGGACTCCACTACAGTTGTACAGTAGTCCCTGTTCATCTCTGGGAGATGTCTTCCAGGACCCCCAGTGGATCCTGAAACTGGATAGTACTAAATTCCATGTATACTATATTTTTTCCTATACATATGTATCTATGACAAATTTTAATTTATAAACTAGGCACAGTAAGAGATTAATAATAATAAAATAGAACAATCTTAACAATACACTGTAACAATATGGCTTCTCTTTCAAAATGTCTTATTATACTTTATTCACCCTTATGATGATGATGATGTGAGATGATAAAATGCCTACATTATGAAACAAGGTGAGGTGGTGATGTGCCACAGCATCAGGAGGATCATCTGCTTCCAGGCCTCAGTTGATTTTGTGTGACTGAAACTGTCAAAAGTGTAACCACGGAAAAGGGGGGGGGACTACTGTATCTAGAAACATGCATGGACATGACCATGTATGTTATCTTACATAGCTATGTTTCATGAGGCTATGCATCTGGAAGCAAGTCAATTTGGGGAACCTCTTGGTTCTTGGTTCTTGAAGTGGTGTATTCAAAAGGTCCATCTAGTTCACCTTTCAGCTGGCCACTGGCATTATTACTGGCAAGCTCTTTGTTTACATCACTATTCATATAATTGGAAATCCCAGCAGTCAATAGACTATTTCTTGTCTAATTTAGGAAAGAGAAGGGAGTTATTCTTGGTTTCTGGATGCAGTACTTAGCTTGTCAGTTTGTGACTGGAGGTTTTGTTATGCTTTTTGGTAATGGTTTTGATCTAAATAAACACATATCAGCTTATCAGCTAAGGAAGTAGAAAAAAAGTAACCTGGAGATTCGCTCTGTGCTACCAAGACTTTAGCAGTATCAAAATGATAATAAATCTAGCCTCAAAGCAACAAAGGGTATATTCTCTCTTTCCTTAAATTCCCATTTGAAATCTCAGATTCTTTGCTTATTTTCTTAGCCTAACTGAATTTTGCCAAGGGGGATTCATGTACTTTCTGTATTTCCTTAGGGAGCCAAGAACCATGGAGTAGTCATGCCAGATGCCAATAAGGAAAATACCCTGAACCAGCTGGTTGGGGCAGCATTTGGAGCTGCGGGGCAGCGCTGCATGGCTCTTTCCACAGCAATCCTTGTAGGAGAAGCTAAGAAATGGCTGCCAGAGTTGGTGGAGCGTGCCAAAAACCTGAGGGTCAATGCAGGTAATCAGTTATCTGCCTGGCTCCTTTAGACTTTGCATCTGTGACATTAAGCTCTTGGTTTGAGCATTGGCCTGATCAATGGGAGTAATCATGTTGACTCTTTAACCATTGCCTCTCTTTCCACTGTACTTGCCATTTGGAATCATCTTTAGTTGACAGTCATAATTTATTATAATGAAGATCTTACTTTTATGTTGTTTTACAGGAGACCAACCTGGAGCTGATCTTGGCCCTCTGATAACCCCCCAGGCCAAAGAGCGAGTCTGTAATCTGATTGATAGTGGAACAAAGGAAGGAGCATCTATTCTTCTTGATGGTCGAAAAATTAAAGTGAAAGGCTATGAAAACGGCAACTTTGTTGGACCAACCATCATCTCAAATGTCAAGGTGAACAACTCTGGGTTATTTATTTCACAAATATGAGCACTAAAAGCATTTTAGGAGCTATGGAATCTCATCCTTCCAATTTATAAACGAAGCCATTTAATGACTGAGTCTTTGTCTCTTGCTGGTATTCCTCAGTTATTTTACCTTGAGTCTGAATGAGCCTCCTATCCTGATTCCCAACCTCCTTCCACTATACCAATGGCTGGCAAACTTTCCATAAAGGGCTAGATAGTAAATATTTTTGGCTTTGCAAGGATATACAGTCTCTGTCACAACTACTCACTATGGACGTTTTAGTGTGAAAGCATATTAATGTTGTCTGGCTGTTAAATTAACCTTTATTTATAGACAATGGAATTTTAATTTCAAATAACTTTTCATGTCATGATTGATTTCTTTTGCAGCCATTTAGAAAATACTGAAACCATTCTTAGCTTGTCAGCTATACAAAAACAAGCAGCAAGCCACATTTAGCCCATAGGCTGTATTTTGCCAACCCTATCTTTTGTTACTTACTTAATGTTTTTCTCTTCCTGCTCCTTGCTATCTAGCTTATAGTTATTGCAGTGTCTCCATCAATAATCAATCACCCAATATTTATTGAGCATCTACTCTGCACCCCAAATTTAGTTGCATCTTCGCCAGAAAGATATGAAAAAGAATTGATCTCAATTTTTATTTATCGAAACTCTGCAAGTCTCTCAGCTAAAATTAATGACTAAATAAATTGAGGTTAGGAGGCTTTTTTTGAAATTCATATGTCCCCACTAATCCTACTATAATCCTGAATAATTAAGAGTTGAATGTAAGTATAGTAGAGATTAAGAAGCCTCTTGTCATAGAACCATAGGAGAAAAACCCACTTATTAGCAACAAACACACTGACTAGTTGCAGTGGTGAAGGATGTTTTGAATGTTTAATGTGACCTATATCAAAATATAATTATACAGACTCATTTGAGAAGCAAAGGAAACTTACCACAGCTAAGTTTAGCACAGAAACACTCTCCTGTGGTGTTTTCGATATATATTTGATTTATGAAAAATGAATTTCATGTAACCTATCAGTAAGATAACAATTGTGTAAACAGGTTTTACAGGTATAAAGAGGAAAACGGTGATGGGTCATGGGACCTAAAACTACAGTGCTTAAAGGACAGGAGTGTATTTATAGTTAATAGGAATTTCAAGTTGTTTATTGGTTTACAGCTTGAAGATGGAACACAGCAAGAAAGGACTTTTTTTAAAAAGGTGGTTTAAAAATGGAGAGATTCCTAACATGAAAGCTGTCCATATAAACAGTGGGTAATAAAGTACCAGATAAGCATCAAATACTAACTTTTCTGGATGCATCTCTCCTGACAGCCAACTATGACCTGTTACAAAGAGGAGATTTTTGGTCCAGTTCTTGTGGTTCTGGAGACAGACACTTTGGATGAAGCCATCAAGATAGTAAATAGCAATCCATATGGAAATGGAACTGCCATCTTCACCACCAATGGAGCCACTGCTCGAAAATATTCCCACCTGGTGGATGTTGGACAGGTTTGTGAACAGGATTTTTAGGAGATTCTTGTAGCCATGTACTGTTTCCTACCTAAGGGAGGTGGTAAAGTGATTAGTCACCGCCCCTCTGATTTCCTGTAATGCCCCATTTTTTCCTTAGGAATCAAAGTTCATGGGATGCAAGATGGGGTAGAAGTTAGGGTATTTAAAATTGGTCTCTCTGATGTCAGGCATTTGTGCTTCTAGATGGAGAGTTCCTTTGTTTGAGTCCTTTTATTTGTTGTGGATTTGTTCTGCTTTAGGTGGGGGTGAATGTCCCTATTCCAGTGCCTTTGCCAATGTTCTCATTCACCGGCTCTCGATCTTCCTTCAGGGGAGACACCAATTTCTATGGCAAACAGGTAATTGTAAGAAAACGTTTTTTCTTCTAAGAAAGTTTCTTGAACATATTCAGGAACAAGGATTCTGCAAGGAAGGATCTGTGAGTAGCTTCTGTGGGGTCATACACTGTTCAATAGTGCTTGTCAGGAGGTCCCCTAGAAGAAATTTAAAAAGTAACAAAATTTTGCCAAAGCTGCTGCTTCCTGAATACCTCAGGGCAGCAAGATTTTGGGGAAAGAACATGAGGAAGTCCAAGCCTTTATGTATATCCTTTCCTCTGTCTGAGATCCTCTCCTCCTACCTCCCTTTTTTCATCTAACAATCATCTGTCTTGTCTAAGTTTAAAGCATGGACTCCTCCAGAAAATCACCTCTGACCACTACCACCCTCCTTCCTTGAAGCTAGGTTAGATATGCCATCGTGTGCTCCCATTGCACATTTTTCTCTTGTAAGTTATTCATTTACAAGAATTTTCCTGAGCACCTTCTTTGTACCAAACCCTATTCTAGGCACTATAAATACATCACTGAACAAGAAAAATTAAGGAGATCTGGAACTGAATGGTCTGGTTTCACATTCCAGCTCCGCCAGTTATTAACTGTGTGACTTTGGGAGAATGCACCGTCTCTCGAGTTTCTTATCTATAAAATGAGAATAACATTAGTACCTATATATTTCATAAGATTAGTAAGATTAAATCACTATCCCCACATCCTTTAACAGGTACATATGTCCTAAAGCAGGAAGAAGCACAGCAATTTCAAAGAGCAGAAATAAGCAGGGGCACAGAGAGTGAGATGAAGATACAGAGATAGGCGAGGGAAGTCCTGTCGGGCTGTGTAAGCCATGATAAGAAGTCCTCATCACACCATAATTATTATTTACTTCTTAACTGTAGTATCTGGCACAGAGCCAAGTGCTCAAATATGTGTTGAACAAATTGGTGAGTGGAACTTCTTTGTAGCTCCATAGTAATACAGCCATTTTGGAACCTTCAGTAATTAAATGACATGTTTTCTATACAGATCTCTTTTATAGTTCAATTAAAAATTAACAGTGCATATTGCATAGCAGAATGTAATAGTATGACTAACTGGTTAAGAAAACATTTTGGTTTTTTGGAGGCAGCTTATTCACTTTGTGCATTAGTCACAGCTTTTGTGTAATTGACTAGTTTGATACTATTAAGAAAAATTTCTTTCCAGGGGCACCTGGGTGGCTCAGTGGTTGAGCATCTGCCTTTGGCTCAAGTCGTGATCCCAGGGTCCTGGGATCAAGTCCCGCATCAGGCTCTCCACAGGGAGCCTGCTTCTCCCTCTGCCTGTATTTCTGCCTCTCTGTGTCTCTCATGAATAAATAAAATCTTAAAAAAAAAAATTTCTTTCCAGGGAAGCAGAGTAAAACTATTGCTTTTTTTCTCCCCTGTTTTGGTTTAATTACTGTAAGTCATTCTGGTTGAAGGAAAAGACTGACCCCATATACAGCTTGAAGTCTTAAATTCTTAGGTGATCAAATTGCTATTTTGCATCCTGGAAAAAAAACTTGAAAGTAGGTAATAATCTGTCAGTTTTTTTCAATAAAGTACCATGGTCCAGATTTTGTCAAATAATTTTAGAAGAGTACTTTGATCAAGCTAGTGTAATGTTTTTCTAGCAGTAGTATTGCTAGTATTTTTTGGCTTGCTAGTATTTTTAAAGATTTTATTTAGGTATGTATGTATATATGTATGTATATATATATTTATATATAATATAAATATATATATAAAAATATATATATTTATGTATGTATGTATGTATATATGTAATTAAGAGGAGTAGGGAAGCAGCAAAGGGTAGGGAGAGGGACAAGCAGACTCTGCAGAGTGCAGGGCTCCATCCCACCTCCCTGAGATCATGACCTGAGCTGAAATTAAGAGTCAGACACAACTGACTGAGCCACCCAGGGGCCCCTAGCTTGCTAGTATTTTTTGTCTTAGCTCTTATCAGTCTATTCTCTTTCACTCAAACCTAATCTTACAAAATAAACTATATATATATAGTTTATATACATATATATATATATATATAGTCTTAAATATGCTGAATTTTTTTGGTTCACATTATACATGATTTGGAAGTGATTTTGAGTAATATCAGACATTTTACTTTAGATTTATAAGATGTTATGGATTTTATTACATCAGATATAGAGCTATTTATCACTGACAGTTGTCAGAAATAGCATGTATTTCATCCCTAATTGTTAGTTTTTCTCTCCTTCCTGAGAGAAAAACTAACAATTATTGAATAGCAGTTACTTTGCTAGGATGTTTGTAGGTTATTTCATTTTCTCCTCACAGCAACGCTATGCTGGGCCATAGATAACAGTTAAGGCCCAAAGTTACATGGCAGTTGATAAGGAAGAGAGGCAGGATTTGAGCCATGTTCCAAGACCTGAGAGCACAAGACTTTAAGCCCTAGGAACAGAATGAACTGTGAGTTTAATAAATTACATTGTTCAATTTTTCCACTTAGATCCTCTTGACTAGTTTCAACACAATAATAGCTAGGGTTTGACTATTTACTCTGTGGGAGGTATTATGCTAAATGTTTTAGATAGATGATCTAATGAACAATATGTTGGATTTTGGGTGCACCAATTCCTCAAGTGGGAATGTGAGTAGCACTTTTCAGCACCTCCTTCAAAAGTTGATTCAAAGAAAAATCATGAAACCCCCAGGAATATATGCTACCTCTATTTTTTCCCCCTTTGTTCTCTTTAGGGCATCCAATTCTACACACAGATTAAGACCATCACTTCTCAGTGGAAAGAAGAAGATGCCACTCTTTCCTCACCTGCCGTAGTCATGCCTACCATGGGCCGTTAGAAACAAGTTTGTTCTAGACTCAGTCCACCCTGAGTAATCTCTCTATATTCTTGACCAACTTTATTCGCCGACTTTGCTCAAGTCAGATTCCTAGGACTGGAATACCTGGTAACTAAAATTTTTCTCAAGACCATCAAACCCATGCAACGTAGCTCTAGGAGACTCCTACTGTAACTCTGAAACCAGATTTTCACTTGCTCTTCTTACTTCAGCTTCTGAGATAGCTTTTGTAACTGTGAAATGCTTACATGGTATGAGAACTGAGACCTATTTTCTAGAAGTTCTCCCCTTTTCTGATGACTTGAAGGAAGGGAAGATTAGTGTATGGAAAGAAGATCTTCCAGTAACTAGAAGAGGACCTCTTGGATGGGGAAATAGGACAGAAATAATTCACCCTTTGGTTGTTCCTCAAACACAGCCCTCCATAAATGGCAGTGGGGGGAGACCCCTCTGCCAAGCTTTCCTGAGCCTCTCATTTAACCCACACTACACAGGACATAATCCATTTCTACTTATCCCACAGTTGTGACAACTGCTTTCTTTTTCGATGAATGCCACTTTGTCCTAGTGATTTATGACCACTAATCCATCATCGTCACTGTTCCTGCTTCTAAAATCACTTCTCAAGGATACCTCAGTACTCACTGGATAAATCAACTTTTTGTGGTGTGTACCAAGTGTTAAATTTCAGATTTGGCTTCAACAATCAATAATGTTTCAGTCATTAATTCGGGTGCAAATGGAGTTATTGTTTTTTTTTTTAGAAAACTATTTCAAAAGTTTTTTAGGCCCAGAAACCAAGGAGTATTCCAGCTATGAAAGTGTGCAAGACTCTTGCCTTAAGTAAGTATAACCAGATATTACTTGCCGAATTTTTTTAGGTTCTTTTACCTTGCCTGCATTTCTCATTAGTGATAAGTTTTAATGAAAGAACCCTGAATGTAGAGTGATTGGGGCCTAAGAAATTTCAAGGCTCTTCAGGGTATGAAATAGTAAAAAAGAAATGCTTTGGCAAATTCTTTGGCTACCATTAATTCAAATGTCTTTATGCCTTTTGTTCCTTTTGATATAGCTGAACTTTAAGTCAGAAATTGATGAGCTAAAAAAAAAATAGATTTTCAATTGAATCAGTCTTTTCTGATACAGTTTTTACCTAGTGTACTAGGAGAAGTAGGAGAAAGCTCCTGGCTCTGAGAGAATAATCTCTGGTCCTCAGCCAGAAGACATAGGTCATTTATTTTTCTGTTTCCTCATTACTCACTTAGATTATGCTAATCTGCCCCATGGCAGTGATTCAGTGATTAAGGATAGTGAAAACTTGGAAAAAATTTGTGCACTGTGTAGATTTTAAACTTATTACTACCACTACTATATAGAAATGTCAGAATCTTCAATCATTTAAGGTGATTGGAACTTTAATAAAATATATTTATGACCCTAGTGGGTCTTTTTTTTTTTTTTTTTTGATTTGCCTTCCTAAACATGAGGTAATAAAAATTTTTATTTGGTAATAGAATACCCTTTGTTATATCTCTACTTATCACAGCTGGCAACTGATAGTGATATTTAATCCAATCCAACGACTACAGGCTGGGTTGAATGAAAGGTCATATTGTCTAAATTCCAAGTGGAATTAAATATAATCCCAGAGATTCCTAAATTTTCCTTATATTTAAGGGAAATCACTTTTTTTTTTTTAAATACTGGCTCATCAGAATTATGTTGCTCTAATTGGAATCAACTCATTTGGCTAGCTATTTGCCACTTAGAAGAAAGAGTTTGTTTCTTAGATGGAAAAAAATTGCAGTTATATTCAGCTTAAAAATTTAGTATTTTATTTTCTTTTTGCTCTGATGCTGCCTTATTTGAAATTTCTCAGATCCTATGTTGTACTGATTATCAATAAAAAGCTCCTAAAAAGAAAACCTGGCTTTTTTGTTTTTTCATAATGCCTTTGTCCCTTGCTTCTAGGGACTCAGACTTCCCAACTCTATTCAAAGCCAAGAGTTATGTGGCCCTTATATTTATTTTTACATAAAAGATAGTACAGGGCAGCCCGGTGGCTCAGCGGTTTAGCACAGTCTTCAGCCCAGGGTATAATCCTAGAGACCTGGGATTGAGTCCCGCGTCAGGCTTCCTGCATGGAGCCTGTTTCTCCCTCTGCCTGTGTCTCTGCCTCGCTCTCTCTGTATCTCTCATGAATAAATAAATACAATCTTTTAAAAAAAAAGCTAGTACATATTTTGGCTAGGCTATATTTCAAAAGGCAATTTATAGGCTTTTCCACATTTACTAAAAGTGGCACAAATGTGCATTTGCATTAAGTAGATATGCCTGCCAAAGTGTAGATATGTTATAAAAATGTCCACAATCTTACACTAGTGTTATTACTCATTTCGCTGAACCCTGAGAGCTCTTGGCTAGTGACTTAGCAAGAAGTTGCATGGGAAAAAGTAGCAGTTACTATGTGTATTATTTGGTTAGATTTTTAGACTCCTTACTATGTCAGACTCTTGTGATCCTTTCTGAATGTTGGGTATCATCAGTTCACTAGAAGAGTCTGAGATTGGTACTTGCTGGGTGATGAAGGTTTGATCTTGAAGCTTACTGTCATTCCTGCAATAATGATAAAATAACAGACCTGTCAACAACCACATACACATGGAACTTGATTCAGAACAACAGACTTGTCATATAACTCCCACTTAGTTCGAGCACATATAAAATGTCCCCACACTGTGATCAGGTTCACAGTCATTGCTTTGTCAAGAAAGCTCTTACTCTAATTCCTCTGTATTTCCATCATCAGGAACAACATAGTCTGGAACTGGAGGCCTAGAATGCTGGCTGTATTTCCTGTGGTAGGTAAAAGTTAACAATGAGTTAATGTCTCCTCATGCTCCACATTTCAACTACACTTTAATAGTGCTAAAGGAAATGCTTTAGTTGGATGAGCTTCTTATTTTCAAAACTGAGCTTTATATATAGAGAGACAATATAATGTTAAGCAAGTTAATATAAACTTATTTTCTCTTAAAGTTGAGATGTGTTGAACTTAAATGGTAGTATTTATGGAGATGGTCATAATGATGATACAGATACAACAGCTATTAATGGTGATAGTTAAGACTAAACCAGACTACTGACCAAAAAGATGGCCAGAAAAATTCCATTCCCACAAAAAGAACCTCAAACAGAAAAATTACCTAATGGAGATAGACCCAGTATGAAGATTTCTTCTTCTACTTTGGAAAATCTGTTTTAAGAACGAGAAATAGGACAGCCCTGGTGGCGCAGCGGTTTAGCGCCGCCTGCAGCCCAGGGTGTGATCCTGGAGACCCGGGATCGAGTCCCACATCAGGCTCCTTGCATGGAGCCTGCTTCTCCCTCTGCCTATTGTCTCTGCCTCTCTCTCTCTCTGTGTTTCTATTTATAAATAAATAAATAAATCTTTAAATAAAAAAAGAAAAAGAAATAATTATATCACTAATTCAATATTCTAATGGAAAGTGAGCTTAGGGACGCCTGGGTGGTTCAGTGGTTAGGTGCCTGTCTTCAACTCAGGATGTGACCCTGAGGTCTTGGGATTGAGTCCCATATCAGGCTTCCTGCATGGAGCCTGCCTCTCTCTGTCTCATGAATAAATAAATTTAAAAATCTTTAAAAAAAAAGTAAAGTGAGCTTAACAGGATTATAAAAAATATAATAGGTTGACCTGCCAGCAGATAAAGACACATACTCTACTCCTAAAACTGGTCCTCAATTAGGTACATATGAAAGTGAGAAAAAAACACATTCAAAATATGGCTGTATTAAATAGTCTAATAATGATGCACAAAAAACATGTACTTTGGATACTATAGTACCGGAGATAGGCACAGTGATTGCTGATGCACTAAAGAGTACAATTTATTGGTTATATTCCTTGACTTGTTTAAGCACAAAGGAAAATATCATACTGTTAAAACCACAATCATACAATCAACTGAATTCATAAACTTTCTAGTTGCTGTCCTTGCTTTGATAGACCATTTATCATCTAATTCCTCTCCACTTGGGCTTGAGTTTTCTCATTTTCTTTCTTTTTTTTTTTTTTTTTAAGATTTTATTTATTTATTCATGGAGACAGAGAGAGAGAGAGAGAGAGGCAGAGACACAGGCAGAGGGAGAAGCAGGCTCCATGCAGAGAGCCCGACGTGGGACTCAATCCAGGGTCTCCAGGATCATGCCCTGGGCTGAAGGCAGCGCTAAACCGCTGCACCACCGGGGCTGCCCGAGTTTTCTCATTTTCATCTCCTCTTTACCTCACATTTCACTGTTCTATTCCCATCTTTTTCCTTCATCCAACTCCGGCATGGGATTCCAACAAGCTTAGACTTGTTCCATAGTGGCCAGATTTAAGTTCATTGCTTTGGTATGAAATATTTCTACTCAATTTCCTTTGTTTCTCTAGTGTTGAAAACAACACAGTATGGAAGTTGAGGCCTAGAACTCTGGTTGTTTCTTGGGGTACAGAAAAGTCAACTCAAAATGAGACAGACATTCTGTACCTTCAGCCTGTATTCTTTTCCACCTCTTAATAAAAAACAAAAAGCAAACAAAACTTTGGAAGGCTACCAGAGACACAAAGGCCATTTCAAAGTTCTCCTTTTTTCCATTTAACCTATAAGTCTTTTTTTTTTTTTTCCATAAGTCTTTAAGCTCTTTTCTTTTCGTTGTCCTATTATTTGTTCTTATTTATTATACTGGTTATTCCTAGCCTCAGCTCTTTACTCTTCTACCTTCATCCTCTCTCCTACACTCACCTATTAGTTTTCACTAAATATGTTCAAGTCTCCCTCCCTAAACTCACCTGTACTCCAATCCCTATTTACAAATGCCTTGAGTATTTTTCACTTCAATATATTGCCATCATCTCCAATTCAACACTGAAAATACTCCTATTTTTTCTGTCCAGAATGTTTTTTCCTACACACTCTGCTTCTGTTTACCTTTTAGAGGTCAGCTCAAATTTTTACTTCCTTAGAAACTTTTCTGACCTCCATTAGGTTATTGTTATTATATGGTTTCTAGGTTTGATAACAACTTGGTATTTCGTTACAAAAATAGGGAGTTACCTAGGAACAAAACCATTCATTTTTGCAAAGAGCAATCTCAAGACTTTCTCCTTCTGCTCCCAGGTCAAATCTCCAATATCCACATTTCCTTGAATATCTGTCCTGAAGAATTTCAAAGAAAAAAAATGAGACAGAAAAATATGGCCAAAGTAATAAGCATTTTATCTTTTTAAAAAATATGAAATATGTAAGCATGAGAAAGTTTCCAAACTGTAACTGAATATTAAGAGGTTTCCAAATGTAATGACTACAAAGAAAACTGCATTACAAAATCATAAGTTGAAAAGGATATCAATAGGCTAGCCATTCTGAAATGTTATATAAAGTCATTAAGATAAAAATAAGAAAAGCTATAATAAGAAAAAAGTTTGTGCCCAAACATTAAGCAAATAAGTAAAATAGGAAGTTGTTATATAACATTATGCATCCAAAGACAAACACAAAAACAACAAAAAAGTTATTTACAAGGTGAGATTATTGCTGAATCCTTTTAACATTTCTTTTTATATCAGATATTTTGCTATGAAAACAGAATAACAAAGTACATTTAGAAAATAACACCTAAGTTATCTAGCTTATTTTCTTACTTCCAAATAAACCCGCAGCTAAGCTCCCCAGGCAGGTCTTTATTTATATTATCACTTTCCTGGAGGATTCGTAGTCTATTTGCTGTTTACGAAAGCTGGCTGACATTGTAGACAGTATTGGTTGTACAATGTAAGAAATGTTTTTACACATAGGCCCATTGGGTTAGTTTTCTTTAAAAGTTTAGGTTTTGCCTTATGATCACTGTATACTTCAACTTTCCTTCCTCAATCTGCCTCCTAAGCAGATGATGTAATATTTTAATCACTTCTGCCCTGCTGGTACAGGCAACAGAACACTGAGGTTAAGATGAGAAGTTGTTCAGTAGCAAAAATGTCACACAAGGGCAGGAGAGGAAGAGTCCAGTTTCTAGAATAACAATGTGGAGAATCATTTTATATACTTCCGTCTGAAAACCTACTTACCACTTTGGAGACAAAAAACATAAAAGAAACTTCCTTATGTATGGTACAGACTCAATTTGCTTGACACAGTAAAAAAAAAAAAAAGAAATTAAGCTTTGCACAGTGGCAGTATCATAGCCAATGAGGTTTATCCAAGGTGCGATTATTGCTAATTGAAAAGAAGGAAATTATAGTGGACCTCTTGGTAATAGAAGTAACAGATTTCTGAATATGGCAAAAAGTTTTAAAAATCCTACTACGGACATTTTTGTAAAAGAATCTTATCCTTCAGAAGCCACATCATGTCCAACCTTCCCAACAGCTATGTAATTTAAAAGAACCTACAAATTATTAGTCCATTATAAAACAAAGCAGAGAACTCATTTGGAAGCACTGTTAATAAGATATTTAGTACATAGTAGTAGAGAGTCCTTTTAAGTTTCTTGAGTTAAGGCCTTTGAAGAACCTAACTACACTGGGATATAAAACGTAATTGTTTTGTTTTTTCAGAATAATCCTTAAAATGCTGTATAATTTATGGCTTAAGAATACACTGATAAGGGGCAGCCCGGGTGGCGCAGTGGTTTAGCGCCGCCTTCAGCCCAGGGCCTGATCCTGGAGACTTGGGATCGAATCCCATGTCAGGCTCCCTTCATGGAGCCTGCTTCTCCCTCTGCCTGTGTCTCTCTCTGTGTCTCTCATAAATAAATAAAATCTTTAAAAATGGGGGGGGGGGGTGGTTTCCTTTAAAAGAAAAAGAATGATAAGACAAAAATGTTAACAGGAAACAATCATTATATACAATTTACAACTGTCTCAAGCCTTCTGCTACCTTTATCATAATAGCAGTGGATATCTGGAGTGTATTTTGGAAACTTGTGGGGACTTTTGGATAATACAGTGATGGGGGCCCACTACTGGATGTCAGCTAATCCATAGGACAGTTCTGTACAATAAAGAATTATTACAAAGAACTGTTATATTGGTTTTTTAAATTATATGTTTAGTTAGATATTATTACCTATGAATTTCATCTCATAATAGTAAAGGGAACATTACAAAATATTTGTGAAAGTATGTTTATCAAAAATGTTTAAACTGAATCTGATCAAACCTTCATAATGAGTTTACAGAAAATAAAACGTTAAAAGATATTACAATGACATTTTATGGAACAAATGATCTAGTCTCTTTATCAAGTCTCTGTCATAACAAAAGGGAATCTGGGGATGCCTGGGTGGTTCAGTCTGTTAGGCATCTATCTGCCTTTGGCTCAGGTCATGATCCCAGGACCCTGGGATCAAGCCCCACATCAGGCTCTCTGCTCAGCAGGGACTCTGCTTCTCCCTCTACCCCTCCCGCCTGCTCATGCTTTTTCTCTCTCTCATGCTCTCTATCACACTTGCTTTCTCTCTCTGATTAAAAAAAAAGTCTTCAAAAATAAAAAAATAATTTTTTAAAAAAGGGAATCTATTGGGATCCCTGGGTGGCGCAGCGGTTTGGCGCCTGCCTTTGGCCCAGGGCACGATCCTGGAGACCCGGGATCGAATCCCACGTCCGGCTCCCGGTGCATGGAGCCTGCTTCTCCCTCTGCCTATGTCTCTGCCTTTCTCTCTCTGTGTGTGACTATCATAAATAAATTTTTAAAAAATTTAAAAAAAAAGGGAATCTATTAAGAATACCTACTAAGCCCTACACCGTGCTAAGCATAGGGGTTACAAAGATGAGTAAGATAGTTCCTGTCCTCAAATAACTTCGTGAGCAATCTTTTCAATATTTAGATACTAGCAAACTGAACTCAGGGTTCTTATTCCTCTAAAAGGTACAAAAGTTGCAGCACAAAAGATAAAATATTAAAGGTATGATTAGTACCATTTCTCAGCCTCCATAAGATCTTGATTCACACTATTGGTGCTGTGCTCTTTGCCATCGAACGTTCGGATTTTAGGATAATCTGTTCTTCCTGCATATGCCTCTCTCATTTTAAAATTGAAAGCAGCTTGTGCAACCTGTTTATAATGCTTCCTGCTAAGTAGGATCTGTTGCTTCACTTGGTGTAGAGCATCTAAGAAGAACCTTTCCACTTCTGTTCTCTCATCCAGTATGTTCTTGGCCAGCTTTTTGATTCGATTCATTTCTCTGTCCTTCATCTGGAGAAGTTGCTGCAGCTTGTCAATTTCAACCTGCCCTGCTTGGTTCTCTATCATTGCCTGTTGCTGCACTTTACAAACTTCAATCTCAAACTCTCTGGTCATACAACTCAGTGCAGTCTCCAAGCTTACCACCTTCTTCTGAAGAGTCTGGATTTGCAGTCTTTGCTGGGTAAGTTGCATGATCTTTTCCTTAACTAAAAGATCATTGATCTCCTAAAAACAAAGATAAGACAGGTGAGAGATTTTCTTTAATTGATTTCAGAACTTAAGAGTTCTTCACTAATTTTCATTACTTCATGAAATTTAAATTTGATGTCAGGTTGAGATGGTGATATCTGTGTATGGAGAGTAAAAATATCCTAGGGTTCTTCTCTAGACTTGGGAAGGCCACTAATTTTGCTAAGTAAGAAACTGTCCTTCCTCTAAAATTCTGAAAGTTTAAATATTTTTTATTCTCAAATAATTTCAAAATCAGTTAAGACTATACAGTAATACATTAACTTAACAACTATACAGTGGAAATTGTTACCTATCCTAGGCCATAGGCTAGTTGCCTATTTCTTTTTCATCTTCCCTTTCTTCCTTAGTAATAAAACTCTAACTTCATTCAGGAAGGCAGGAAGCCCAAGGATGCCTGGGTGGCTCAGAGGTTTAGCATCTGCCTTTGGCTCAGGACTTTGATCCCAGAGTCCTGGGATTGAGTCCCACATTGGGCTCCTGCAGGGAGCCTGCTTCTCCCTCTGCCTATGTCTCTGCCTCTCTCTTTCTCTCTGTGTCTCTCATAAATAAAGAAATAAATAAAATCTTTAAGAAAAAAAAAAAAGGAAGGCAGTAAACCCAACTGAAAATTCCCAGCCTCCCTTGCAGTTCAGTAATGCCAAGTAACTATGTTCTGGTCAATGAAATATAAGTAGAAGTGTGTGCAGGACTTCCAGGAAGACCTTTAAAGGGGGGGGGGGCATACTTTTTCCTCCTTGTCCTTTTTCCTTCCTGCCATTTAAGTAATAGAGTTCTAGCAGCCACTTTGGGCCACAAGGTGACTTTGGGGATGTAAGCCACGCATTGCACAACAGCTTTGTTGACTTTGTGGCACTACCATTCCACCTCTGGATTGCTAATCTCCAGACTTTCTTTAGGGGAGAGAATAAACCCTTTCATGGTAAAGTCATTGTTGCCAGGGCTGTCACAGCTGAACCTCTTCCTAAGTGATTCAGAGACCAACTCCAAGCAAAGTAAAATGAATATTTTAAGGTAATAGGGCATAAGAGTTATAGTTATGTTTCTGATATATTCTTTATGAAGCCAAGTTGGGGGATGCCTGGGTGGCTTAGTGGTTGAGTGATTGCCTTAGGCTCAGGGCATGATCTCAGGGTCTGGGGATCGAGTCCTGCATTGGGCTCCTTGCAGAGAGCCTGCTTTTCCCTCTGTCTGTGTCTCTGCCTCTCTTTCTGTAGCTCTCATGAATAAATTTTAAAAATCTTTAAAAAAATAAAATAAAGCCAAGTTGCATGCTTCTATGTCATTCTCGAAATTAATCCTTTCAAATAAGAAAGGTACATCATCCAGACAAAAGAAAAATGGTCCCATTGCCCTTATGTGCATTATTATACTCAATTTTTCATATTTACCAACCCAATTCTTAAACAAACAAACAAAAGCCAGAAAAATAGTAAATGAAGTCTAAATGGAGTGGGAACCTTTTGATGTAAAAGGAAAGTCTGAGTCTCTTGCAACTTCTGGGAATTTTTTTGTAGAGTATCAGCTTCCTTCAGATGGTATGCGAGAGCTTTCTGGAGATAAACATTCTCTTTAAAAACAGCTCTTCCAGCATTGTTCAATTGCCTGAAATAGATAGATATAAGATCCCAAAACACCGGCCTACGTTTTAGATATTACCAAACTAGAACAACGATTGCCTTATTCCCCAATGTTAAAAATAATGACCACCACTTATTTAGTTCATGGTGGGTACTCAACAGTTAGGTGGGGATCTTGTGACTTAAGTTCTCACCAATAGGAGAGTGAAAATGTATGTTACTTCCAGCTCAAGGTAGTTAAGGGCAGACAGGGGTTTCCCATGCTCTCTCCTTATCCATATGACTGGATGTGAAGAAGTCTAAGATGGAAGCAGCCCCAGTTCCTGAATCACCACTCAAGTAGAGCTTTCAGACTCAAATTGGATTGTTAAGTGAGCAAGAACTAAACCATTGAGACTTGGTAGTTTATTGGCATAACACAACTAAGTGTTACTTTCACTAACATACTTAATGATAACCCTGTACAGTTGCTATGATTAACCCAATACTTAGATGAAGAAATTTAATTTCAAAAAAGTTAGGAAATCTTTTGACACTGACTCAGCATTCAGGTTGGGAACCAAAGTCTAACTTCACAGCCTGGGTTCTTTCCTCCACACCACCTTGGTACAGAAAGGGTTGGGGGGAAAGGGGCCAGGATACAAAGAGAAAGAAACAGTGAAGGAAAGTAAACAAGAAAATGCCAAGAAAGCAAACCAGGAAAGGAGGGGGAAGACAACATGATAATAATAAAACAGACCAGCAAATAGGTCAGAGAGGCTATAAGAAAGGTAAAGGAGACAGCAGTCTCTTACACAACAGCTTCATGGTGAGCTTTCTCTGCCAGCATTATTATCTTCTTTTCAGCCTCTTGTTCTAGTCGGTGCTAAAAAAAGAAAATAGGCTATTTTAATACAGAGTTATATTTCTAACAAATTTACACATCAAAAAGTGAAGTATTGATTTCACAATGTCAAATAAAATATTCCTGTCCAGGGATCCCTGGGTGGCGCAGCGGTTTAGCGCCTGCCTTTGGCCCAGGGCGCGATCCTGGAGACCCGGGATCAAATCCCACGTCGGGCTCCCGGTGCATGGAGCCTGCTTCTACCTCTGCCTGTGTCTCTGCCTCTCTCTCTCTCTCTCTGTGACTATCATAAATAAATAAATAATACCTTTAAAAAAAAATATTCCTGTCCACATGACCTGGTATGAAGAACTCCAAGTGCTGGTAGAGGAACTAGCAAAGAGGAGTGTGTGAATACAGGAACCTCAGGGTACCTCCAAATTTCCTCACTAAAGCAGCAGCATGATATATAAGTACCAAAAAAATAAAATTCCACATCAGTATTGGAAAACAGAGTTGAGAGAAATTTCTACTAAATACAATGGGGTGGGCAGCCCCGGTGGCACAGCGGTTTGGCGCCGCCTGCAGCCTGGGGTGTGATCCTGGAGACCTGGGATCGAGTCCCACATCGGGCTCCCTGTGTGGAGCCTGCTTCTCCCTCTGCCTGTGTCTCTGCCTCTCTCTCTCTGTGTCTATGAATAAATAAATAAAATGTTTTAAAAATAATAATAAATAAATACAATTTGGTGAGAGTTATTTATTTACTTATGCAACAAACTCCTATTGAGCACTAATACTGTACCAGATTTTTTAGATGCTGGAGATTCTGTGTGGTGAAAAAACAGATAAAGTCCCAGATAAAATCTCAATTTATATTCTAGGTGAGATCCAGGCAACGATAATAATTAAAATGCATTGAGCATTTACTATATGCCAGGCATGATTCTCAGAGCTTTACATGTATTATTTACTTTTCACAATAACCCTAAAAATTAGATAGTATTATCCTCAAGAACAAGGACTGAGGAAATGGAGGGAAGGGGAGATTACTAACTTGCCCAGAATCAGATAGCTAGTAAGTGGCAGAGCAGAGATTCACAGTAGGCAATGTGATGTTTGCTATACCACCTCTCCTGTGATACTATCAATGTAGCAAACAAGGTAATGACATAGACAGTAACTGAAGGAGGTTATTTTATTTTATCTTATTTTATTTTATTTTTTATTATTCATTAGAGACACAGAGAGAAAGGCAGAGTCATAGGTAGAGGGAGAAGCAGGCTGCCTGCAAGGAGTCTGATGGGGGACTCAATCCCAGGATCCTGGGATCACAACCTGAGCCAAAGACAGATGCTCAACCACTGAGTCACTAGAGAGGTTACTTTAGATTGGGGTTTAGGGAGTCTATCTCTGAGGAAATGACATTTGAGCTCTGAAGAATGAGAATGAGAAGGGCCAGAGCCAGAGGAAGAACATTCCAGACAGGAATAGCAAAGTACAAAAACATGACACTGGGAAAGGGCTTGGTGATTTAAGGAACAGAAGGGATTAAATGGGGAAACAAAACAAAACACCAGTAACCTGAGGGAAGTCCTTTATATGACCAGGTGCAGCATGCTATGGTAGGAGATGAATAAGCAGGCTTACTGGAAAGCCCACTGCCATAAACTTGCAGCACTGGGGTTCACACCAGTGCAGCACTGGGGTTCGAACCTAACCAGGAGGTTTACACTTAACATGGTGAGATGGCTACTGCTGCAGCTGGCCATCCCATCACTTATTCCCATCCTATCCTTTTCCTTCCCAGCTGCCACTAGTATCTAGCAAAACAACACACTCACTTTCCCAGCATCCAATATAACATGGTTCTGGCCAATGAGATAGATGTAAGAAGAAATCTGCTAAGAGCTTCTGGGAAAGCTTTTATGGTCTGCAGATAAAAGGACAGACACAACGGGAGGCCCCCTTCTTCCTGCCTTAAACACAGACAAATCTTAGAGCTGCATTAACCATCTTGCGACTATGAGGGAAAGGCCAGCAGCCACCTGCTTCCAGATGTAAAAATCCTATTTGTTTATCTATCTATCTATCTATCTATCTATCTATCTATCTATCTATCAAGATTTTATTTATTTATTCATGAGAGACACAGAGAGAGGCAGAGACATAGGCAGAGGGAGAAGCAGGCTTCCTTTGGGGAGCCTGATGCAGGACTTGGTCCCAGGACCCCAGGATTACAACCTGAGCCAAAGGCAGGCATTCAACTGCTGAGCCACCCAGGGGCCTCAGAAAATCTAATTTACATAAGCACTGTTGGTCAGGTATTCTATAAAATGATCAAGCACTCCTAAGCTTTGTTTGTAAAATGCTACAAACTTAGTAGAGAAGAGATCAAGATTCCATAGGATGGGATAGAGGAAAAAAGCAATTGAGAGCAGCTGAGGACTTCCTGAGGGCTTCCATTCCTAACAGTACCAGGAAGTGCTCCAGAGTGAGAACACCAAAATGCTGCTTCTGCTCCACTCCTAGGTGGAGTGGAGAAAAATGACATTTTTCACTATAAAAATTGGGAATCTAGAGCTACTTTTTGAAGCAAATCTAAATCTAAACCTGACATGAGTACTTATTTGCCCCACCCTCAACTTCCTACATCCCTACCAATTTCTGAAAAAAAAAATCTGTTCAATTCTTCCCTGAGAATGAAAAATTAGAAGAATTAATGAAATACCATGGGTCCTCTGAAAATATTGTGTAGAAGAGAAGTGTTCCAATGCACTTCCCACAATTTGGAGAATTAATGTCAGAGGCACAGGGAAACATGGAAGTTTGTGATATGTTAAGGAACATTTTTGGGGCCCCTTTTATTAAGATCCTTAGCCTGGCTTGGCTTGACTGAGGAAACACCTTCATGTGTAACAGAGTGACCTCTCCCATCCAATCCCCCTATACAATGTGGTTATGTGCAGCTCTCCTTCCACCAGGGGAACACCAAGCTGACGGTGGTGTGTCCTAAAGCCTCGGTAAATTGATAATCCCTCTTGAGGATTTCGGGACTCTCTAACTAGGAGAGGGAAGAAGACTAGACATTGGTTTCGATTTCCCTGTTTTGGTTTTTTTTTTAATTCTGCTATGATATGATAAATATTCTCTAGTAAGAGTCAAATGAAAGGTTGACATGTCTCAGAATGCATATAGATACTTATATTGTTTTAGTAAATCAATAAAATATTTCTTTTTTTAAACAAAGTATTTAACTCTAAAATGTCATACCTTTTCTTCAAAAAACCTGCCCTCCAATCTTCTAAGAGTCTCCTGATGTTTCTGCTCTGTGTTCCTTAAATTCTCCTTCAGCTGTAATTAAAACAACAAAAAAATATCAATAGGAATTCAAGGTGATTGAGGCACATTCCTGGAATATTCTCAATAAAACATTTTCTGTTATACATTATACATTATTTCTGTTATACATTATATACATTATACAATATACATATTATACAATATACATATATTATTATTTCCGTTATACATTATTATACATCATTAATCCTGAACAGAACAATTCCACATCCCTGCCTGTGAGTACCATCTTTCCCAATAATCTTCTACAGACACAAGATAAGTATTCAGTTTCTAAAAAGCTGTTCATGAACAATAGTTCTCAGGACAAGTTGTTCTCATAATCATATTTTCGAAATATCATGTGGACTCATAGAATCATAATATTTTAGAATTGGGGCACCTGGCTAGCTCAGTTGGAGGAGCATGCAACTCTTGATCTTGGGGTCATGGGTTTGAGCTCCATGTTGGGTGCAGGGATTACTTAAATAAATACAATTTTTAAAAATAATATTTTGGAATAGAAAGGGACCTTAATAGTCCTATACAATTTCTCATTTATTTTTTTTAATTTTTATTTATTTATTTATTTATGATAGTCACAGAGAGAGAGAGAGGCAGAGACACAGGCAGAGGGAGAAGCAGGCTCCATGCACCAGGAGCCCGATGTGGGATTCGATCCCGGGTCTCCAGGATCACGCCCCGGGCCAAAGGCAGGCGCCAAACCGCTGCGCCACCCAGGGATCCCACAATTTCTCATTTAATATAAGATTCCTTCTATGAGAAAAACATTGAGACACAGAATTCATTAGACTAGCATTTCATAGTTCCCATTTTTAGAAAATTCTTTCTAGTATTAATCTATTTTTTAAATATTTCATTTATTTATTTTGGGGGGGAAATAAAATATTTTATTTATTTATTTTAGAGAGCAAGAGCAAGAGAGAAAGAGAGAGACAGCACAAGCAGAGTGAGTGGGAGAAGCAGGCTTCCTGCTGAGCAGGGAGCTCAATGTGGGTCTCAATCCCGGAACCCTGGGATCATGACCTGAGCTGAAGGCAGATGTTTAACCAGCTGAGCCACCCAGGCACCCCTCCTAGTATTAATCTGAAACACATTTCCTTATGATTACCACAGATGAATCCTTCTATCCTCAAAACATGTGTACATGGAATAAAAAGGACATAAAAACTCTTCTAGGCAAAGGGTAAACTACTTTAAAGCTATGATCCTATAGTCTACATTTCCTGCCAATCCATCAGGCTGAAATAGACATACTCTATCTAATCTTCATGTCATTAAAAAAGCAGTAGAGAAGGGTTTCCCCCAAGAGATAGATCTTTCTCACTTGCCATCTGTTTTACTCTGGGCAAATCACTTCTCTAAGTCTCAGGTTTCCAGGAATAAAAAGAGAATAATAATAGTAACTAGCTCATAGTGTGTGGCAAGGATTAAATAACAAACAATACATGTAAAGTACCTAGAATAGTAACTATTTAATATAAAGGCTAGTTATTATTATATCTACTATTGTCCTCCCTTATACTTAATAATTTTCCTGTGATCTCTGTCCTAACTGTATTAAATCTCAATTTAAAAAAATATTTTATTTATTTACTCATGAGAGACAGAGAGAGAGAGAGGCAGAGACATAGGCAGAGGGAGAGAGACACAGGCTCCCAGTAGGGAGTCTGGTATGGGACTCAATCCCAAGACCCTAGGATCACACCCTGAGCCAAAGGCAGACGCTCAATCACTGAGCCACTCAGGTGCCTCAAATCTCCATTTTATGTCTCTTTCAGATGTTCTTTCTCCCTGTATTTTTCATACAATTTTTTAAATGACCTCTTACATCGTTAGACTAAAAATTAATGTCAACATATAAATTTATGGAAATGTCTATCACCTTAGTGTGTGCAGGGATTTCATATGCCATTGGACTCCCTCAAAAATCCATAATTTTTAAAAGATTTTATTTATTTATTTGAGAGAGAGCACAAGCTGGGGGGGGGGTGCAGAGGGAGAGGCAGACTCCCCACTGAGCAGGGAATCCAACAAAGGGCTCAATCTCAAGACCCCAGGATCATGACCTGAGCTAAAGGCAGATGCTTAACCAACTGAGTCACCCAGGTGCCCTTCAGAAATCCATAAATTAACAAACCTTTCAAAAAATAATTGACATCTATAAAAACCTTTAAAAGTTTATGTTCTTTAACTTATAAATTCCACTTCTAAGAAGTTATCCTAAACACTAATTACAGATGTAGAAAAATATTATTACTTAGATATGCATCATGGTGTATAATAGTGGAAAATTAGAAAATAGTCCAAGGGCCCAAGGACACCTGGGCAGCTCAGTTGGTTAAGTGTCTGCCTTCAGCTCAGGTCATGATCTCAAGGTCCAGGGATCAAGCCTCATGTCAGAGGGAGTTGGGAGTCTGCTTCTTCTTCACCCTCTGTCCCTCCCTACTGCTCATGCTCTCTTTCTCAAATAAATAAATAAAATCTAAAAAAAAAAAAATTTGCTACACATTCTATAAAAAGTCCAGATGTCCAAAAACAAGGGATCAATTAACAAATTATAATAATTGGGGTGCCTGGGTGGCTCAGTTGGTTGAGCAATGGACTCTTGATTTTGGCTCAGGTCATGATCTCAGGGTCATGGGACTGAGCCCCATGTCTGGCTCTGAGCTGCACATGGAGTTTGCTTGAAATTCTCTCCTCCACCTCAGCCCCTCCCCCTCCTCTCTCTTTCTCTCACTCTCTCAATAAATAAAATCTTTTAGAAAAATAAATCATGATACATCTACCCAGTGGAATTCCATACATCTAGTCAGAAGATTTTATAGAATAATATATAATGGCATTGAAAAATATTCACAATAAAAGCAAAAAAGTCAGGTTAACAGTTTTTAAATAATAACCTCATTAAAAAAAATAACCTCATTTTTAAAAGCATATATTTTTAAATGTTTCTAATACAGAGGAAGAAAAATGGAAAGAAAATACACCAAAATATTTACCAGTTATCTCTAGGTAGTATAATTGTCAGGGGAGGACTTTTAATTTTCTTCTTTTTTATCACCTAAATTTGCTGAAATGGGTATTATCAGTTTGTCAAAAGAAGAAAAACTAAAACAAATTATTAAAAATAATAACTGCAACCTACCAATGTATGCTCCTTCTGTTAATCACGTAGATAGAAATCATTTTTTCTTTAAAATTTATGCTTTGAATGTCTTGTGATAATCTAAATTAGCCTCTTTTATTTATTTTAAGATTTTATGTATTTATTTATGAGCGACACAGAGAGAGAGAGGCAGAGACACAGGCAGAGGGAGAAGCAGGGAGCCGGATGCGGGACTCGGCCCCCGGACTCCAGGATCACGCCCTGGGCCGAAGGCAGGTGCCAAACCACCGAGCCACCCAGGGATCCCCTAAATTAGCTTCTTTTAATTTGCATAGTGAATTCTATATATACACTATAATTAATTTTCTTCCTCTGTGTATACATTCCCTTCCCATTTTAAGTTCATGGGCCCCTACACCTGCTTTATTATTTTTTTTTCCTACACCTGCTTTAATTCTTCCGTATTTGGTATTCCAGAGAATCACGTTGTTTTTTCCCATAATCCTTTGCCTTTGAATTTTAAGTCTTCCTGGCCCATGGCTCTTTTTTTTTTTTTTTTTTTTTTAAGATTTTATTTATTTATTCATGAGAGACACAGAGAGAGGGAGAGGAAGCAGAGACATAGGCAGAGGGAGAAGCAGGCTCCATGCAGGGAGCCCGATGTGGGACTCCATTCTGGGACTCTGGGATCATGCCCTGGGCCAAACACAGACGCTCCACCGCTGAGCCACCCAGGCATCCCATGGCCCATGGCTCTTTCTGAAAAGTCTGAAACCTATTTCTCCATTAGGTGGCAATATTGTTCTTAAAAAAAGAAATCATACCGTGGCCCATTAGAGTATCCACTAGTTAATTCACTTTGATTCAGAATGTATACCTATACTTCTGATAGCTATTTTGGGAGTTTCTAAAAAGTTATGGATCTTAACTTGATTCAGTCTTCAGGATTTTTTCTTTTTTTAAAGATTTTATTTATTTATTCATGAGATACAGAGAGAGAGAGAGGCAGAGACACAGGCAGAGGGAAGCAGGCTCCATGTAGGCAGCCCAATGAGGGACTCGACCCCAGGACTCCAGGATCACACCCTGGGCGGAAAGCAGGTGCCAAACGGCTGAGCCACCCAGGGATCCCCAGGATTTTCATATAAAATTTTTTTATATTCCTTTTAGAAAATTTTCACGCTTTGTTGAGGAATTATTAACAGTAAAGTATTTCAAGTGTATGATGATTCGACATACATATACATTATGAAAGGATTCCTCTAGTTAACAGAAAACTTGATATTCCATCAATTACATTTTTAATTTAAAGAACTACTCAGCATTCAACAAAGATCTATTGAGCATTACTGTGTACCTTGTATTTCAAGGAATACAAAGGAACAATGCTGTTTATGGCCCAAAGATTTGTAATCTAGTAGGGGAGATAAGACAAATAATAAGTATGTCAAGGTAGAATAGGCTAAAGGGTATAAAAGAGATACAAAGTGGTATGAAAACACAAAGAAAATTGTTATTTTTTTGCTAATAATCTTTTCTTTTTTTCAGCTTTATGAGGTAAATTGACATACAACATTGTATAAATCTTAGGTATATAACGTGTTGATCTGTTACACTTATATATTGTAAAATGATTACCACCATAGCATTAGCTAGCACTTCCATACTGTCACTTAATTGCCATTCCTTTTTTGTGGTAAGAACATTTAAGATCTACTCTCTTAGCAACTTTCAAGCATATAATATAGAATTATTAGCTATAATCACCATGCTATACATTAGATTCCCCAGAATTTGTCCATCTCAGTACTGGAAGTTTGTACCCTTTGACCAATATTTCCTCATAACCCCTTCCCTGCCAGTTTGGGTAGCCTCTAATCTACTCTCTGTTTCTCTGAGTTCAGCTCTTTTTAGATTCCACTTATAAGTGATATTATACACTATTTAGCTTTTTGATTTATTTCACTTAACATGACATCCTGAAGTTTCATCCAAGCTGTCACAAATGGAAAGAAGAAAATGATTACTTTTTTTAAGTTAATATTTTTAAACATGACTCTGGGGGACTGCCTTATGGAGAACATGCATTTGAGCTGAGCCTTTGAAGGACAGGTAAAATTATAATGTATAAAGACCTGTTGAAAGTATATTCCAGATAGAAGAAACAGTGGAAACTATGTAAAAACAGCAGAAAAGACTTCAGGGATAAGTAAATATCCACTTTGGGTGAATAAAAGGGGGTGTGCATGGGGAAGTATAGTAAAAGGAGAAAATAATGTTACAAAGTAGGTGTAGGGTCTTGACTTTCACACTAGGGCATTTGGGCAATACTGGGTTTACAACAGAGAAATACTAAACATTCTTCAGGGAGGTGATCAGAACATTCCTGCATCAATACATACTTTGGACTGTGGTAGTGTGATGGTTTTAAAATACATACACAACCTCTATGATTTCCAAGGCTAGGTCAAGAAAGGGATAGCTTCTAGGGATACCTGGGTGGCTCAGCGGTTGAATGTCTGCTTTCAGCTCACATCATGATCCCAGGATCCTGGGATCAGGTCCCACATCAGGTTCCTTGTGGGAAGCCTGCTTCTTCCTTTGCCTATGTCTCTGCCTCTTTCTCTGTGTCTCTCATGAATAAATGAATAAAAATCTTAAAAAAAAAAAAGAAAGAAATAAAGGGATGGCTTCTGTCTGGCTTTCTTTGGGATCACTCACTTTGGGTAAAGTCGTTGACCAAACTATGAGGGCACTCAGGGCCCCTTTGTAAGGCCCCTATGGGAAGATGTTGAGGCCACCCAGTATTTACTGGCTCCCACCTGACAGCATGTGAGTTGGCACCTGAGAACAGATCTTCAAGCTCTAATCAAGCCTCCAGATGACTGAAGCCCTGGCTAGTTATCTTGATTGCAACTTCATAAAATGCCCTGAACCAGAACTGCCCAATTAAACTGCTTCCAAATTCCTGACCCATGGAAATTGTGCTTTTAACAAATGTTTATTATAGCTGCAAGCTCTAAATTTGGGGGTAATTTTTCCTGCAGTAACTAATGAAGGTGAAAAAATAGAGGGAGCAGGACTAGAGGCACTGTACAGGGATGCAGGTCACTGGGGTTCTGCTGCCAGCTCTACAACTTACCATGAAAGTCACTTAACATCTTTCTGTCTCAGTATTCTTGTCAGTAGAATGACTTAGGTAGGCCCTAAAGTTTCTTCCAGCTCTAAGATTGTATGAGTTCCATAAAAGGGTTTTGTTTTAGATGGTTGCCTTGTATCACTCATTTAGCAAGTTTTATTATTATTGTTATTATTTTTAGAAGCCACATGCCCAGCCTGGAGCCCAATGCAGGGCTTGAACTCATGACCCTGAGATCAAGACTCGAGCTGAGATCAAGAGGTGGAGGCTTAACCGACTGAGCCACCCAGGAACCCTGCAAGTTTTATTATTAAGTACTAATCCAGGAACTAGTGAGGAGTGACAAGGACATACACAAATAGATGATTTGGCTCCTTTTATTCTCAGTTTACAAAATTAAAGAACACAAATATAAAATAACTAGAGAAGACAGTTATAGAGCTGCTATTTTAAGGACTTCAAAGGTTTGGAAACCCATAGGAGGAGAGAGTTCCTCTGAAAATACTTCAAAGGAGCTTGTATAATGGTGAGCTACAGAAATTAAGAACAATTTTAAAGCAACAGTTATTAGAACAGTTGTAAAGCAACAACTTATCAAGTTCATGAACAAAGTCAGCCTAATGGGAAGTTCTGGGGATAACTTTGCAATTGTGATAAAAAGAGTTAAAACATACTCCTCCACATTCCTCCAGTCTAAGAAAGTATCTTCCCCTTTCCTAACTTGCCTGAAATGTGCCATCTCATTCCTTTAATTAGAGCTTTTAGGAATACTCTACTAAGATTTTTAAAGCTATATAATCATAACAACAAGTAAACAATAACAACTATGCTACTACTCTTACTGGGGATTAAAGGAATGACTGTCCTAAGTATTTTACACACATTACATTATTTAATCCATATAACATCTCTAAAAGGAGGCAGGTGATATTGCAGCCACATTTTACAAGTGAAGAGTCTGAGACTCAAGTTAACAAACTATCCAAATAACTATCTGATAGTTATTCGCTGTGGAACTAGGATCTGAAGGCTATGATTTTGAACACTACATTATCTTATCCAACTTAATTCATTTCTCATATATTGTTTCAATTTGGCAATTAGCTAAAAGGTAAACAGAAATAAGATGCAGGGGGATCCCTGGGTGGCGCAGCGGCTTGGAGCCTGCCTTTGGCCCAGGGCATGATCCTGGGGACCCAGGATCGAATCCTACATCGGGCTCCCGGTGCGTGGAGCCTGCTTCTCTCTCTGCCTGTCTCTCTCTCTCTGTGACTATCATAAATAAGTAAAAATTATTATAAAAAATAAAATTCAACAAAATTAAAAAAAAAAAAAAGAAATAAGATGCAGGAACTCTGGTTTCCCATCAAAGCTTGTTCTTGTTAAATAGGGTTCTGAGTAGCCCAAGGAGAGCTTGAGGGGCACTGCATGCTCAGAGAACACCATGCTCAAGAGTGAGAGGCACTAAAAGGGATGGTGGAAGGGCCTTAATAATACTAATAGCTATAATCATAATTTTAGCAGCAGTGATAATAGCAGCAGGATCAGCAACAGCAGGTAATATTTACCATACAGTGCTATGCATTTACCTTTTTTTAAAAACTATTTTTTAATAATCTCTATTATTTTTTAAATAATCTCTTTTTTAAAAAGAGAGAGAGAGCACATGCATGAGAGAGAGAAAGAGAGAGCACAAGCAGAGGGGAGGGTCAGAGGGAGAAGCAGACTCCTCACTGAGCAGAGGGAGCCCAATGAAGGACTTGATCCCAGGACCCTGAGATCATGACCTGAGCCAAAGGTAGATGTTTAACCTTTGAGTCACCCAGGTGCCCAGTGCTATGCATTTAAAACATTATTTCATTTAGTCTTCACAATAACCCTTTAAAGTTGATACCATTACTCTCTCCTCCATGTTTCATAAGAAGAAATTTAACAAGATACCCAAGTAGTAAAAACAGTATACTTTAGCAGTCTGGCTTCAGAGCACAAACTTTTAGCCCCTCCACTACCTGAAATAGATTATATTAGGTTTGGTAATATACTGCTATTACTAGTAATAGCAACAATATTCAGCTGCACATTGCAGTGGGCTCATACCAGGAATTTTGCTAGCATGTTGAAACTTAAAATTGGTACTTGAAATTGGCCATAATAAAAGTATTCATACTAAGGAAATCAGCAAATGCTATAAATCAGGACTTTTATCTGCAGAGAGCTATATGCCACTATCAATATAATTTTCACTTATGTGCCATACAGTATTTTAAGCACTTTAAATATATGAACTCATTTCATCCTCACAACAACTGTATGAGCCTGTGAGTAACCTTTATTATCCTCAATTTACAGATTAGGCAACCAAAGTATAGAGAGGTTTATGCAACTTGCCCAAAGTCACAAAGCTGATTTAATCTACTATGCCCAGCACTCACCTATGTCATTTATTATTATTAATGCAAAAAACTATATCTGAGCTGAGGGGATGGGAAGTAAAAGAAAAAGCATAGCAAGGTCAGAGAAACTTTCTAAAAGTACTTAGTTTTTCTCATCCTGCCTACCCTTAACAGAGAGCCTTCTAAAATGTTCTAAAATCATCTTTCATTAGTCTAAACCTATTTTCCTTTAGGACTTTGCTATTTTGCCCCTTATAATTCCCAAGAACTGTAATTTCTTTTTTTTTTTTTTTAAGATTTTATTTATTTATTCATGAGAGACACACAGAGAGGCAGAGACACAGGTAGAGGGAGAAGCAGGCTCCACGCAGGGAGCCCGACGTGGGACTTTGCCCTGGGCCGAAGGTGGCGCTAAACTGCTGGGCTACAGGGACTGCCCTGTAATTTGTTTCTTATTGAAGTCACTCCAAAGATTTAATTGCTGATAAATGTGGTGGTGCCTAGATGGCTCAGTTGGTTGAGCTTCTGCCTTCCAGCTCAGGTCATGATCTCAGAGTCCTGGGACTGAGCCCATATCAGGCTCCCTGCTAAGTGCGGAGTCTGCTTCTCCCTCTCCCTCTGTCCCTCCCCTCTGCTCATTCTCTCTCTTACAAATAAATAAAATCTTAAAAAAAAAGAATAAAAAAATTATTGCTGATGTGAAAGGATGTGTTGGCTAAGAATTGGTCACAAAAAAAATCAATCAATGCTTAGAAAAGTCTTAGAAATAAGACTTGCACCCAGTGCAACACTCATTATGTCTTCCACTTTCTCACAAATAATAATAATAATAATCTCTAGAATGTCAAAGGGAGTCTTTTACCTTCTCACAGGAGTAAATGTCTATGAAAGCTCTTGCACACATAAGTATAGTACTGTAATAGTCACTTTATTGTGGCTCTCTGGAACTGAACCTGCAATACTTCCAAAGTATACCTGTAGTTAATTCTAATTTCCTTTATTTAAAGAAATAAAGAAACTTACATCATCTAATTCTTTCTCCACTTGGATTTTTCTCTTCTGGAATTGTTTTATTGTTTTCAGCTCTGTCTGAATCATGCCAATTTCTCTGGCTTTTTGATGGAACCGTCCCTCCAGCTCATTTATTTGCACAGTATACTTTTGTTCCTATATGCAAAAAAACAGGTAAGTGAGTTAGGAAAAAGAACAGAAGGGGATCCCTGGGTAGCTCAGCGGTTTACCGCCTGCCTTTGGCCCAGGGTGCGATCCTGAAGTCCTGGGATCAAGTCCCACGTTGGGCTCCCGGCATGGAGCCTGCTTCTCCCTCCTCCTGTGTCTCTGCCTCTCTCTCTCTCTCTTTCATAAATAAATAAATAAACCTTTAAAAAAAAAAAAAAGAACAGAAGCCCTACACAGTCATGTTCCCTTTGAAGCCTTAGGTCATTTGTCTCTCTTCTTTGAAGAAATATTCCCCTTTTTATTTTTCCATAAAGTTTTACTTTTTGTTAGAAGATACCAAGTGCCTTGAATAAAAAAAAATTCTCAAATGAGATTATCTGATATAGAAAATGCAGATAGTTATTAAAAAGAGGTGTGAAAAGACTAAACAAATCTTTAATTTGTAAGAAAGACAAATAACATCCCTAACCCTAAATTAAAATTTTTGAAGAGATAAAGAGAGGGCCAATATCTCTAATAAGTCAAGAAGTTGGGGAAAAGCAGAAGGAAGAGCAGAGGGACAAAGAGAAGGCTAAGAAGGAGGAGGATGAGTAGAAAAGGAAAAAAAAAAAGGAGAGAAGAGGGAAAAAAAGGAGGCAGGAAGAAAGGGTGAATAACACAATTTTTAAAATGAATGAGAAAAAAAAATAAAAAAATAAAATGAATGAGATATCAAAAAGAAATGCAAATGACCTCCAAACATGAAAAAATGCTCATAATAGGAAAATGCAAATCGAAATACACTGAAATACCCTTTCTCACCTAACATGTTCACAAAAAAATCTCTTTTGACCATATACTCTGGTATATTGTGAATGGACGGTAGTTAGATTTCTCAGAATACAACATGTTTGATCAATTTGATTTAGGAGCCACATATTTTATGTAATTATATAATTACAAAATTGTAGATGCACAATCTAATTTTTTAAAAGCAACTTCTAAAACTCAAAACAAAATGTGTTCTTGAGTTGGTGGCATAAACTCAGAGGAATTATTTCAAATGGTAATGTAATTTGATCACTGATTCCTACTGGTATATATCCCAAGGGGGGAGTGCCCCCCTAAAATCTTAAACTAGTGCACCCCGGGTGGCTCAGCGGTTTAGTGCTGCCTTTGGCTCAGGGCGTGATCCTGAGGCCCCAGGATCAAGTCCCACGTCAGGCTCCCTGCATGGAGCCTGCTTATCCCTCTGCCTGTGTCTCTGCCTCTCTGTCTCCCTCTCTCTCTCTCTGTCTCCTCTCTGTGTTTCTCATAAATGGATAAATAAAATCTTAAAAAAAATAAAATCTTAAACTGTTTCTGCTAATCTATGTTGGCTATAATTATTGGTAATAGTACTTTGTGACCGTTGATGTATTGAGGTTTGAAGTAACTACTCAACTATACTGATATCATTAAGAACAGGATTTTGGGGTAAGTATCCCCCTTGGGCAGCACGGTAGCAGCTCTAACAGCAATAGTGATTATTAGGGATGGCGGCAGCAGCTGCAGCATGACCTGCAAGAGTCCAGAAGTTTCTCCAGAGCTTCTCAGCTACTCTGATTAATGAGAACCCCCAGACAGCATTAGAGAGCTGACTAAGGCTTTGGAACAGAAACCAGATGATGCACAATATTATTGTCAAAGAGCTTATTGTCATGCTCTTCTTGGGAATTATTGTGATGCTGTTGTTGATTAAAGAAATCCCTTGAACTTAATCCAAATAATTCCATTGCTATGCTGGGAAAACAGATATGTGAATACCATGAAAAAAGAAAACCCTATCCTGTGGTTCTAGAAACTTTTCTAGGGGGACAGGAATTAGATAGTGCAGATCCTGATTTTACTGTCTGAATTGAAAGGTGTCAAGAGGGACACCTGGGTGGCTCAGTGGTTGAGCGTCTGCCTTTGGCTCAGAGCGTGGTCCTGGAGTCCCAGGATCAAGTCCCACATCCGGCTCCCAGCATGGAGCCTGCTTCTCCCTCTGTCTGTGTCTCTGCCTCTCTCTCTGTGTCTTTCATGAATAAATAAAATCTTAAAAAAAAAAAAAAAACGAAATTAAAATGAAAAAGACAGAGGCTGTGAGATAGGAAAAGCTAGAGGGGCAAGATGTGCCTAAACCAAAACAGTTCATAGCAGACATAAAGAACTCATATGCATCATCATCTTATTATACAAGAAATTGGGATAAATTGGTCAGTGAGATCAAAGAGGAAGAAAAAAATGAAAAGTTGGATGGAGATGCAGCTTTAAACAAATTATTTCAGCATATTTAGATGGGTCTGATGATGCAAAATATGACATGATCAAATAATTTACAGAGTCTGGTGGTACAGTTTTGAATACCAACTGGTCTGATGTAGATAAAAGGAAAGCTGAAATCAACTTTCCTGATGAGGGACGCCTGGGTGGTTCAGCAGTTAAGCGTCTGCCTTAGGCCCAGGGCATGATCCTGGAGTCCCAGGATCAAGTCCCACATCGGGCTCCATGAATGGAGCCTGCTTCTCCCTCTGCCTATGTCTCTGCCTCTCTCTGTGTGTCTCTCATGAATAAGTAAAATCTTTAAAAAAAAAATTCTGATGATACAGACAGAATGGAAAAAGTACTACATATATTAATTTGCTATCACTATATTGTAAAAACAACAATGACAACAACAACAAAACAGAACCTTTGGTGAAGGAGAAAGGAGACAGATCAAGTAATAAACTCTGTACTCCTGCATCTGTATTGAAAATATTGATATGGGCTCATTATATAGTCTTTAAAAATATATATTTCCTACCTCTGTCCACTGAAAAGCCTGGAAAGAATGACAAACTCAGTAGTACCACTACTACCAGATCATTTTCTACAAAAACATAATTCTATGTTATTTTTGAGCTTCTGTACAATCAACTATGTGAGCTTTAAGGTCACCAAACTACTCCAAGGACCTATTCAGTTACTCTTATTGTGTCTTAAATATCTGAGTATGTCAAAAACCTGACCACCCAGTAAGTAAAAGTATTAGTGTACCCTGATAACTCACCAATTTTTCCTTCTCCTCTTGGGCTTTTTCCTTTGTTTCATTCAATTGCTGTTTCAGTTTTTCAATCTATAGAAGTTGGAAATACAGAATCAAGAAGGTGAAGAAATTGTTCTGTATCCTACCTTTATTAAGTAGCCTAGTTTTCACATAATACTGAAACCAATAGAGTTGGAAATGTAGAGTAAGCTGGAAAGAAGAGAAAAGGGGACATATTCCATGTCCTTAACTTGCTATTGCCAGTTCTGAAACCTGGCTATCATCAGAGTTGCCTGTGTAACTATTTTTTGTATGTGGTAAAAAACACTATATTTACCATCTGAACCATTTTTAACACAGCACAGCAGTGTTACATATGTTCACATTGTTGCACAACAGATTTCTAGAACTTTTTCATCTTGCAAAACTGAAGCTCTATACTCAAGAAACACTAATTTCTTCTCCTACCTACTTCCCAGCCCTTAGCAACCACATTTCTGCTTTTTATTTCTATGATCTGGACTGCCTCAGATGCTTCATATCAGTGGAAACACACAGTATTTGTCCTTTTGTGACTGGCTTATTTCATTTAGCATAATGCCCTTGAAGTTTATCCATGCTCTAGCACATGACAAAATTTCCTTCTTTTTAAAGTCCACATAATATTCTATTATATGTATATACCACATTTTCTTTATCCGTTCATCTATCAATAGACATCTGGGTTGCTTCCACCTCTTGACTGTGAATATTTCAATGTACATGGGTGTGCAAATATCTCTTCAAGATCTTGCTTTAAATTCTTTTGGAAATTTACCCACAAGCAGATTGCTGGATCATGTGGTAATTCTATTTTTAATTTTTTGAGGAACCTACATACTGTTTTCCATAATGGCTGTACCATTTTACATTCTCACCAACAGTGCACAAAGGCTACAATTTCTCTTCATCCTCTCCAATGCTTGTTATTTTCAATTTTTCTGATAGTAGTAGCCATCTTAATAGGCGTGAAGTAATATTTCACTGTAGTTTTGCGTATCTCTTATCTGGGTAACTTTTTGTTTTAAAGATTTTATTTATTTATTCATGAGAGACATACAGAAAGAAGCAGGGACATAGGCAGAGGGGAAGCAGGCTCCCCATAGGGAGCCCAACGCGGGACTCGAACCCAGAACCCCAGGATCATGACCTGAGCCAAAGGCAGACACACAACCACTGAGCCACCCAGGCGCCCCTCTGGGTAACTTTTTTGAAAAAAAGTTTCAAGAAAAGTATGAAGAATTCTTATATATTTCACCCAATTTTGCCCCATTTGCTTTCCCTTTCTATGTATGCATTGATAGATCTATCTAAAATATGAATATATACATGATATATATTTTCTTTCAGTTTTTCAATGTAGAAATATGAGAATAAGTTTAAGACATCATGGCCCTTTACCTGTAAATGCTTCAGAATGTATTTCCTAAGAAAAAGGATATTCTTTTAGCAGCACAGAATCGTTATCAAAATCAGAAAAAAAATTTTAAATTTTATTTATTTATTTATTTATTTATTTATTTATTTATTTATTTAGATTTTTATTTGTTTATGATAGTCACACAGAGAGAGAGAGAGAGGCAGAGACACAGGCAGAGGGAGAAGCAGGCTCCATGCACCGGGAGCCCGACGTGGGATTTGATCCCGGGTCTTCAGGATTGCACCCTGGGCCAAAGGCAGGCGCCAAACCACTGCGCCACCCAGGGATCCCAAAATCAGAAAATTTAACATTGAAATAAAACTATTATTTCATTTATAGTCCATATTAAAATTTTACGACCAATTGTCCCAGTAGTGTCCTTTACTGCAACTTTTCTTTTTCTGGTCCAGGATATAATCCTAGATTATGCATTACATTTAGTTGTCATGTATCCTAGTCTCCATAATCAGTTTTTCAGTCTTTGTCTTTTAGTGTCTCAAAAGTTTTGAAGAATACCAGCCAGAGTTGGGGTTGTCTGATATTTCTGCATGAGCAGTTGCAGGTTATGCATTTTTGGCAGGCATATATTATCTAAGTGATGATGTATACCTTTTAGTAAATTACATCATGAGGTATTTGATGTTAATTTTCATCAGTTGGTTAAGACTATGTCTGCCTGGTTTCTCTACTTAAAAGTTACAATTTTTTAGGGACACCTGGGTGGCTCAGTGGTTGAGCGTCTGCCTTTGGCTCAAGGTGTGATCCCAGAATCCTGGAATCGAGTCCCACATTGGGCTCCCTGCATGGAGCCTGCTTCTCCCTCTGCCTGTGTCTCTGCCTCTCTCTCTCTGTGTCTCTCATGAATAAATAAAATTCTTTTTAAAAGTTACAATTTTTCCTTTTGTAATTACTAAGTGATTTATGGAAAGATATTTTGAGGCTATGCAAATATCCTTCTGTTCATCAGACTTTTACCACTCGTTTTAGCATCCACTGATGATTCTTAATGAAATCAGTTATTACCATAATGCTGAATGGTGACTTTTTTTTTTAATTTTTATTTATTTGTGATAGTCACAGAGAGAGAGAGAGAATGAGGCAGAGACACAGGCAGAGCGAGAAGCAGGCTCCATGCACCGGGAGCCCGACGTGGGATTCGATCCCGGGTCTCCAGGATTGCGCCCTGGGCCAAAGGCAGGCGCCAAACCGCTGCGCCACCCAGGGATCCCTGGTGACTTTTTTTTAGCTCCATCAGTCTTTGGAAATTTAATAATTTACTACATTCAACTGTAAGGAAAAGCTTTCCCTTCTCCCCTATTTATTAATATAATATTTTGTTAGCAATATGCACTCATGGACTTATTTTATTCAATGGATTATAATCTTTTATTGTTATCATTTATTTTGATTGTTTCAGGTTTGGCCAGTGGGAGCCCCTTCAAGCTAGTGCCTGTGCCCTTTAAAATTGTTTTTTTAAGATTTTATTTTTAAGCAATCTCTACATCCAACATGGGGCTTGAACTCACAACCCCGGGATCAAGAGTTGCATGAGCCACCAACTGAGCCCAGCTAGTTATCCTGCCTTTTAATTTTTTTTTACTTACTTTCTTGCACAGATATTCCAGGCTCATCCTTTACTTTCCCTGCTCCAGTCTTGGAATCAATCATTTGTACAAAAATGCTAGTATGGTTTAGTAGGAAACCTGAGTAGCTTTTAATTTTTTTTAAAGATTTTATTTATTTATTCATGAGAGACACAGAGAGAGAGGAAGCAGAGACATAGGCAGAGGGAGAAGCAGGCTCCATGCAGGGAGCCCGATGTGGGGACTCAATCCCAGGACTCCAGGATCACGCCTGAGCTGGAAGGCAGACGCTTAACTGCTGAGCCACCCAGGCGTAGCTTTTTAAACTAACTCCTTGTCATGGTTATAGAATCAGAGGATACATAAGTGAAATACTGTTGTAATGAGACTAGTTTAAGGAAAACCTAAAAATTCTAAGATATAAATTGAGACAGTTCTAAGTCACATTGGACAAGTATGAAATATATAGGACAGATGTGAAATGTAATTAGATTTATTTTGTAACTGAACAAAGGCTTAAGTACAAAAATACACTCTTAAGGAAAATCTCCTAATTTTGTTCAAGATATGTTTCCAAAACACATTATGTTTCTAATATTTCTATAACTAAAATTAAATTAGACTATTAAGTTTAAGTAGAGTTTAATGATACAGTTCTAGAATACAGGAGAATGAGTAACAAAACTATAGGAGAGCTAGTTAAATAGGATATAATGAATCTACTTCTTCCTCCCAAGACAGTCTCTGGTTTTAATGGGCATCTATGATTATGAGAAAATTATGTTATTTGCTATAGCCAGATGCTGACCTCTGATACACAAAGGCAGATGAGAATCAGGAAATAGAAGTGACATTGATCAGCAATCAGCTAACACAGGCCATGAAGCTTCTATGTAATGAATTTGGAAAATTATTTTACCTAAAAGCTTACTTTAGAATAATACTTTATAGAAGACAATTTTGATAATGCTTATTATTGAAAGAGTATTTTTAAAATGGAAGTTGCTTAGGAAAGAAGGTAAAAAAAATAACAGTAATGCATAAAAATTACTTTATGATAAAATTCACAAAATCAAGATAAATGCTCAGTTGCTTGATTTCTGTAATAAGCTTTCACTATCATCTTGAACTTAGTTTTGATTGGTATTAACTTTTTCAAGGTATCAGCACACTCATAAGACATTCATTCATGCATGCAAAAAAATATTTTAATGAGTGCCTACTATGTGCCATGCCTGTACTAGGTGCTGGAATTGTAGCACTGACCAACAATAAAAAAAAAAAAGCCCTCAAATTCTTTACTTCATTGAAGTTTCATTCCAATCAGGAAAAGAGACAATAAGCATATATATAAGTAATAATCATGGGACTTATAGAGGCATATGGGAAAGAGAAGAATTTGAAGTTACACCTAAATTCCACTTTAACATCCACTAGTTGTGTGATTTTGGGTCACACAGGTATAGTGTAAATGGGTATCTGTCCTTTTTGAGAGTCGATTATCTATAAAATGGGAATGACAATATTATAGCTACATGGGGTTATTTAAAGGTCTTTAATGAGATAAGAAAGGTATAAAGTACCTAGCATTGTGCTTGGCACAAAATAGGGTCTCCAAAATAGTAGTTCCCTTCCCTTTTTCTTCCAGATCTAATATAATAGCTTTACTCTCAACACTTGCTGGGTTCATAATCATGTGATCATAGATTATCAATGAATTGCTTTATAAATCATTAAAAGTATTTATCAATATCAAAAAACATATAGGTCAGGGGAATCTGGGTGGCTCAGTCAGTTGAGGATCAGACTCCTGATTTTGACTCAGGTCTTGATCTCAGGGTTGTGAGACTGAGCCCTGGATCTGGGCTCTGCACTTAGAGGGAAGTCTGTTTGAGAGTCTCTCTCCCTCTCCCTCTGTCCTTCTTTCACTGCTTGTGTGAACACACACCTCTTTCTCTCTCTCAATAAATAAATCAATCTTAAGAAAAAAACATATAGGGGCACCTGGGTGGCTAGTGGTTGAGCATCAGGCTTTGGCTCCGGTCATAATCCTGGGATCCTGGGATTGAGTCCTCCATCAGGCTCCCCGCAGGGAGCCTGCTTCTCCCTCTGCCTAACTCTGCCTCTCTCTGTCTCTCATGAATAAATAAAACCTTAAAAAAAAAAAAAAACCAACCATATAGGTCATATACCTATGTGCTTCTTAAAATAAAATGGATCATAATGTTCCCGTATGACCCTCAATCTTTGTTTCAAACAAGAAAACAATGAGACAAGGGCTGAAAGTAAAAGAGCCTATTCTAACAGTAAAGCCATTCAGAAATAACATCCTGCTTCAAGTATGACAGAGGTAGTTATCGAGGCTTGGAGGGTTTCTACTTACCTACCATATTATCTTTTTCCTGATCCTGCTTCTTCAGGTAACTTAATACAGACATTGTGTCTTTCTCCATTTTATACTGCTGTTTCTTTAAGTCCTCATTATTTTTTGCCAGTCTCCGGGAAGTATCACGATACTCAATCCTAGAGAGTTCTGTGACTTCCAGCCTGGCCTCCCAAAGGGAGGCATTGGCCTTGGCTCTGTCCACTGCAGACTCATCAGCTTTTATTATCTTCCTACAAGAGAAGGACATTGACAGCATATAACTATTTCTTTATTAGAATTTTACTTTTCCCTTTACTACTATTTGTTTTGGTTGGCATTGCCTGGCATATATGAACAAATATTGTTGGATGGATGAGTTAATAAGAAATACATATTTATGATACAGGAGGTTAACTGGGTGACTCTGCAGAGGGGAGCTTTGGAGCATAACTCTAAAGGACTGGAAAAACAAAGAGGAAAGGCACAAGTAAAATTCATTTCATACATTTTTTCATTTACTTCTTTTTCTCACATTTGTCATTTCTATTCCTACTCACTCAGTTTTAGATCTTGGTTCTCACTCCTACAAATCTATTACCTTAGTCCCCCTTCTGCATGATGATACATTCATAGTGTAACTGTAAATCCATTGTTCTGTGATCTTCCACCTACCCCAATCCCACTTTTGGTTTTGTTTTAGATTTTTTGGGGGAGGGATTTTCTGGCTAGACCTTGGACAAAAGATTAAGTAACTAGGACAAGTATGTTAAATACTCTATCAGCTGGTGCCACAATGTACCAGGCTTCAAGGATGCCTGAGAAACAAACCAAAATCAGGTATACAGAGGTAAAAAGAAAATTTAAAAATAAAAATAAAGTATGGCTTCAAAGGTTAAAGTGATAAAAGGATAAAGGTTTTCAAAATAAAGATTATACGAGGATTAACAAAACAATGTCCCATATATACAGTAGGCAATGGATACATAAAAATTTTTTTAAATTTTTTAAGATTTATTTATCCATGAGAGACACAGAGAGATGCAGAGAGAGAGGCAGAGACACAAGCAGAGGGGAAGCAGGCTCCATGCAGGGAGCCTGACGTAGGATTTGATCCCGGGTCTCCAGGATCACACCCTGGATTGAAGGCGGTGCTAAACCACTGAGCCACCAGGGATGCCCATAAATATTTAGATAATAAGTAAGACTTTACTTGTATTTGAACCCTAAATATTCTCACACATACTTATGTGTGGATCTTTCTGTATTATCACCCTCCATCTGTCTCCATTCCCACTGTCACCATCTGTTCTCTTCAAATTAAGGGCAACCCCACCTCCAACCCTCTTGTCTATTGTAGCTTTGACCTCCCTTTCCAGCATGATTTAGGCACTTAGTGATAGGCTGCCTTGCTATAATCCTCCAATTGCTCCCTGAAGGTATAAGGTCTAAGCTGATCAGAACAGTTGATGCAGCTAGAATTTTTCATAAGACAATCAAGGACTTAGAAGGACTAAAAAAATCCAAGGACTAAGAAGTCTGTTACTCTCAATGTTCCTCATTGTTGATCAGTGTACCATAGATACACAGTCAAAAATAGAAAACATATTCTAGTGAGTTCCAAGAATATGATAAGCCCTTGGCACTTTTAAAAAGTGCAAGACTGGGGCACCTGGGTGGCTCAGTTGATTAAGCATCTAACTTCAGCTCACATCATGATTTCAGGGTCCTGGGTTCCAGACCCACATGGGGCTCTGCACTCAGCAGGGAGTCTGCTTAAGGATTCTTTCTTCCTTTCCCTCTGCCCCTTCCCCTGCTCATGCTCTCTCTCCTTCTCAAATAAATAAAATCTTTTTTTTTAAAGTGCTAAACTATGCAATTATGTAAAAAAAAAAAAAAAAGAAAAAATTACACTCTGGAAGAATACTTAATACATCAGGGGAGGAGGTACAAATAAATGTGTATAATGGGCTACCATTTTATGAAGGAGAAAAAGAATATCTCAAAATGATTATAGTGGTTATCTTTGTATGATGGGATTACAGGTGATTTTTGTCTTCTACTTTGACTTTCCATGTTTCCTAAACATTCTGTACTTCTGAGCATGTATTACCCTCTTAAATTACTTTATAAACTTTACAAGTTTGGGATTACCTTATGGTCCCATATATAGTGATAGATGCTGGATTCTTTTTTCTAAAGATTTTATTTATTGGGCAGCCCAGGTGGCTCAGCGGTTTAGCGCTGCCGTCAGTCCAGGGCCTGATCCTGGAGACCCAGGATGGAATCCCATGTCAGGCTCCCTGCATGGAGCCTGCTTCTCCCTCTGTCTATGTCTCTGCCTCTCTCTGTGTCTCTCATGAATAAATAAAATATTTTAAAAAGCCTGTGTCTCTGCCTCTCTGTGTGTGTGTCTCTCATGAATAAATAAATATTAATTTTATTAAATATTTAAAATATTTTAAGAGAGAGAGGAAGAGACATAGGCAGAGAGAAGCAGGCTCCCTGTGGGAAGCCTGATGCAATCCTAGAACCCCAGGATCATGACCTGAGCCAAAGGCAGACACTCAACCACTGAGCCAACCAGGTGCCCACAGTGTATGATTTTAATGAACCACTAGAGTCACCCAATAGATTTAAGGGCAATTTAGCAGCAACCCCAAGCCTACAAAGGGTTAGTTGCTAGAGCAATACCTACTTCAGGGGTTCTGACTAGTTTGGGGAAATCTGAACAATTACCTAATTTGCTCAAATCTTTTAGGTTTTCCTTTGAACCAAAAAGAATACATCAAAAGGCCCAAGGAACTACTCCAGTCATGCAGAAATTTTCTAGATGTTCAAGATATTCTCAACTATATCACAAACATCTCTCAAGCTGGGGGGGGGGGGGGAAGAACCTAGAGCATAGTTCCCCTGGGGGGGAAAAAAAGATTCAAGTTGAAGCATACACAAGCAGACACCTTGATTTGTTTATTTAACAAATAATAAGCACCCGCTACGTTCCAAAGTCTCTGCTAGGTGCTGAAGATACGGTGACTAATGCTTAGTGCTATCCTAGAGAAGATAATAGTCCTGAGCAGTGGTTCCCAAGTCTAGCACTTACTGACATCCTGGGCCAAATGATATTTTTGTTTGGAAGGTAGATGGGGGTTGTCCCGTGCATTGCAGGATGTTTAACAGTATCCTTGGTCTCTACCCACTAGATGCCAGTTGCACACATCCCTGGATGAGAACCAAAAATGTCTCTAGATAGTGTCAAATGTCCCCAGAAGCCAAAATCGCTCCCACTTGAGAACCACTGATCTAGAGCAATACTGCCCAAGAGAACTTTCAGTGGTGATGGAAATGTACTATACCTAGGCTGTCCAATGGTCACCAGCAGCTACATGTGCCTATTGAGCATACGGAATGTGGCTAGTACATTAGATCTGATTTTTAAATTTCATTTTAACTTAATAGCCACACATGGTCATTACCCTGTCGGACAGCGCTGGTCTAGAGGACCTTCAATCCAAGACATGTCGTCCCGACCTTCTGATCTTCACTTCTAGTGTCACGACCCTTCCTCCACATTCTCAGTTCTTTGGTTTCTTCACTAGCACCTATTTCATTTGGTCCTGTATTCTATTCTTCGGTGGGAACTTATCTGCCTCCATCGTTAACGCATTACACACAGGCAGGGGCTGCGTCTAAACTATTCAGGGTTCCAAATCTCACACTCCAGTGTCTAGGTTGGAGCAGTACGGTTTGGCGTGCATTTGGGGAATTCCTGAACAACGAAGGCTGCCCTTTTCAGAAGCCTAGAGAACAAGAGGAGGGCAGTTGGCCAGCTGGCCAGCCCCAGCGTGCCGCGGGTGTCCAGTCCCGAATCCCCGGAGGGTAGGCCCAGGGAGAGGGGACCCCAGCGTGGCCTCTCCTTACTTCTTGTCTTTGCCTTTACTCCTGCCTTTCTTTTTGTCCTTTCCCTTAGGCGGCATCTTGGCTTCACTAGGGGCGCCCCTGTAGCCGACGTTTCTCCGCCGCCGCCCCGGGCCTGGCTCCGTTTCTAAGGAAACCAGCACGCTCCGCGGGTAACGTTCTGCGGCGGCCGTTGCCCGTGCGCGCCGAGAGCGCACGCGCCCGTGACGTAGCCCCGGCGCCGCCGCAAGGGGGCCCGGTCCGCGGGCCGGGCGCGGGCGGGGGAGGGGGGCGGGGCGGAGGTCGCGCCCAGGGCGGAGGGCGGCGGGCGGCCGCGCCGGGGTGGCGCGCGCGCGCGGTGAGTGTGCGGGCTTTGGGGGCGGGAGAGTCGGCCCCGAGAGGCGGCTGGGCGGGCTGGCGGGCGGGGATTCGAAACGCTCCCGTACGGGATGGCGGCGCGGCGTCCGGAGGCCGCGCGTCTCCGGCGGCGCGACGCTCGCGGCACGCTCGCCTCAGGAGGGTCTGTTTCTGAGGGGCTCTGTCCGCCCCGCCGCGGGCGTGGGAGCGCCGCCCCGGCTGACGCGTCCGCCCCTTGCCTCCCGCCGCAGCCAGCGTGGCCGAGGCCTCCCTGCTCCGCCTCGTCCTCTCCCCAAGCCGCCCGCACTCTTGGTTTCTCTCTCTCCCGCGCCTAGCTTCCAACCCTGGCTAATTCTGTAAGGGATGGCGCACTCAGCGGACTTGCCAGGCCAAACTCTTTGAGGAGGCCGTGAAGGACTTTTCGGGGGGCGAAGGTTGGGAGGGAGGCTGGCGGCCTCTGGGCAGGGGCGCGCGGGCGTCCGGGAAGAGTGCTGTCAGCTGGGGTGCGAAAGGCGGCGGGGCCCGAAGAGCTGCACTCCCAGAAGGATCCCGGATTCCCGTTTGCTGATAACCTGACTCATCCGCAGCCCCCTTTTCTGCAAGTTGCATAAAAGTTGGCACTTCGGGCTTTTTTTTTTTTTTTTTTTTTTTCCTTGAGCACACCTGTGAAAAGGAGTACTGAAAAGTATTATCCTTTTTCGGAGGAGGAGCTCTGAGATTATATCTTCCTTCTGTGAGAGTCCTTGAGGATGGGAATTCTGGGGTGCTAAGACGATGCTTAGGAAACTTGTGACTGAAGCTCTCTGCTCTGTTATCCTGCATTTACAGTTGAATTTATTAATTTTTTTATTTTTTATCTTTTAAAGATTTTATTCGTGAGAGACACCAGAGAAAGGCAGGCTCCCTGCAGGGGGCCCAGTGCGGGACTAGATCCCAGGACCCCCCCAGCATCACGACCTAAGCCAAAGGTAGATAGATGCTCAACCACTGAGCCACCCAGGTGCCCCTTCCAGTTGAATTTAAAGTTTCTTTAAAAACTTCTTTGTGCACCTTCCCTCTCCATTTCTCGAGGTCTTTGTCCTGATGTCCCCTTCCTTTCTGATTCTTTTTTTAATTTTTTTTTTTAGTTTTAGTTTTATTTAGTTATTCATGTGAGACAGAGAGAGAGGCAGAGACACCGGCAGAGGGAGAAGCAGGCTCCATGCAGAGAGCCTGACGTGGGACTCGATCCCTGGTCTCCAGGGTCACACCCCGGGCGGAAGGCGACCCTAAACTGCTGAGCCACCCAGGCTGCCTTTTTTTTTTTTTTTTCTTTCAATTGTGTAGCTTCTGTTTTTGAGTTTTGTGGATAAGGGGAACAGGCCAATTTGTTCATGAACGCTGAAAATCTTTTTAGACATGGCGTGTGTTAGCATGATCTTAGTTTATCCCCCTCCCCTTTTTAAGTATAGTTGAGTCACAGTGTTAAATTATTATTTTTAAGATTTTTATTTATTTATTCATGAGAGACACCACAGTGTTAAATTAGTTTCAGGTGTACAAGGTAGCAGTTCACCTTCTCTACAGTATCTGCTACGTTCACAAGTGTAGCTACTGTATATCCTTGTATAATGCTATTACAGTATCATTAACTGTATTTTCTCTGCATTAACTTATTCCCAAAGTCCCTTTTATTCCTGTGATTTATTCATTCTGTGTAAAAAGTTTCCAAAGGAAATTTTATATGTTAAAGTAGACTCACAGGACGTGGGTGGGGGTCGGACTAAGGTTGCCCTTTGCCCTTAGCAAAGTACTAACATGGAGGCAGCTGAGTTCCTAGAGGAATGTCACTCTGCCTGTTTCAAGGACTTATCAAAGGGCTCTTAGTAAGGAAATTTAATTTTTTTTCTTTTGCTTTTGTTTTCCACATGAAAACAAAAAATTTTGAAAAATTTTGACTCTTAAATCTTTAAGATTGCTGAAGGTGGAAGGTCTCATCTTCTGTAACTTCTTCCAGATGAATAGGGGAGCAAAGATGTCCCTATCTAAGAATCAACATTGGTCAGTTGGGGGCTTAAATATATAGAAGTTACAAAAGATACAGGCAGGGGCACCTGGGTGGCTCAGTCAGTTAAGCATCTGCCTTCTGCTCAGGGCTTGATCCCAGGCTGGGATCTCCCTCTGCTTCTCCCTCTCCTTGCCTCTCCCCCTGCTTGTGTTCTTTCTCTCTGTCAAATAAATAAATAAAATCTTAAACACACACACACACACCCCAAAAAGGTAGAGGCAGGTAATACCAAGGGAGACCATATGTTTGGATCTCTTTCTGATGACAGGATCATTTATAGGCTTGAAGTTATGGCAGTAATGGAGTCTTGGCATCTGGTGGAAAGACAAAAGAGCAAAACATGATTAGAATAACAAAAAGATGGACGCCTGGGTAGCTCAGTGGTTGAGTGTCTACCTTCAGGCGTGATCCTGGGTCCTGGGATCTGTCTTGCATTGGGCTCCCTGTGGGGAACCTGCTTCTCCCTCTGCCTTAGTTTCTGCCTCGCTCTGTGTCTCTCATGAATTAATAAAATCTTTAAAAAAAAAATTAACAAAAAGAGAAGCCCAAATAAGAGTCCTTTGATAGTTGACAAACTTCTCCAGTCCAGGAGTTTAACCAGTCATTAAAGGAAAGAGAGGGCTGATTTAAAGGACCAATTTGAATATTCATATCAGTTAGAAACTCAGAAATATTTTTGTGGTAATCTGGAATGTATACACACTGCTCTGTTTTTACCATAGCACATGTTCCAGCTTGTGCAGCAGTTAAAACATCTAATGCCATTCTATTTTGTAAAACTGTTTTATGCATTTGTATTACTCAAGTATTTATTAGAGAAATGCTATTTTGAGTGTCATTTAGGACTTAGACTGTTTACTTATTAAGAGCTTCAGTGTGCCAAACAACATCATCCAATCCCAAGAAGGGAACAATGATAGATACTAGGTGGTCATACCAATGAAACACAGAACATATCCACATTGTTTTAAATTTGGAAGGTTAGCTGGGTTGGTAGTCGTTTTAATAATGTGTCCATGCATCCAGGCAAAATCCATAGTACAGCAGCCTATCCAGCCTGGAGAAAGCTATGGACACAAGTTAGAGCCGAATAGCCATTGGACCCTGTTAGGAGCTAGCCATCTAATTCTGGGCCTCCTTGAACTGCAGTCAGAATATCAAAGGCCATTCAGTTTTGGAGGGCCACCTTTTGATTTTGTGGGTGAAACTCAATCTGCCGGTTGAGTCTGGTTAAAGATAGCTGTTGTATGCTCAGCTAAAGCCTCTGTTTGCAATTTTATATCAATAGAGAGAGTTCCTGGGATAAATATAAGGAATAAAACCATCAAGAAGCCCTCTTTGTTTGAGGTCTAGCCTTAACAGTATCCTAATTATTAGGAATCACTGGCAAGGGGGAGAAAACATGTCTCAGGAGGTAAGTGTATCATCTAATGCAATCATAGGGAAGGGAAGGTCATCCATTTCCCCCCAAGTCCGTAGTTAAACCCATGAAGTGGGGTATGCTCCATTTTTTAAGGAGCAGTTTTGTCATCACAGTCACACAGAATTGGTCAAGGTGATAGTTGAGCTACACAGTTGTTGGGAAATCAATCCTATTTGGCACCTGTTCAAATAAGCATATACCACGGAGGTCCTATTATTTCCACAGAATAACCAGCACGAAGATTGTCTATAAATGAGCTATTGTGGCAGTTTCTCTGAAATTTACAAGTTGTCTAGTTTAGGCAAACAACGAACATTCAAAGACAGTTTAACATCCTCAAAGGTGGGTTATTGAAACATAATTTTTCTCTTTAAAAATCATCATTATTTCCAGAGGTGGCCAAATTAAGACTAATTTGTAAAACAAGTTCAGTTTGAACAAACTTGGCCTTATTATTTACATAAGCTCAGCAAGGATAGGGATTGGTGTATAGATCTTTTAAAATCTGCTGCTGGAATTTTCATAAGGAATCTAGATTGAACTTTTAGTAGCCTCTTGGCCAGAAGCCAAGCCACGTTCTTGCCATCAGTTATGCCTGCAATACCTGTAAACTTGGGTGAATTTCTCTTCATGAGATCCCCAAAGTATCCTGAGGTTCTTGCACCTGCCAGGAATTGACATTTTTTACTAACCTGGTAAGAGTACTGGGAACTCTGTAAGCAAAGGTATGAGGCAGCATTCTCAATGGGCTTTATAAAAGGCTCCATGTTTCATAAGTCAACCTCAATTCCTGAAAACTATTTGGTTCTGAGTCTATGCATGTCTCTCTCAAATATGACATTCCAGTCAAAGCCTTAGTAAACTAACCAGTGTTTCCAATGGTATTCTGTTACAAGGAGAATAGATTTTTTTTTTTTTTTAATTTACTCATGAGAGATACAGAGAGAGAGGCAGAGACATAGGCAGGGGCAGAAGTAGGCTCCCTGTGGGGAGCCTGATATGGGACTCCATCCCAGGACCTGGGGATCACAGGGATCATGACTTGAGCCAAAGGCAGATGCTCAATCACTGAGCCACCCAGGTGCCCAGGAAAATAGATTCTTTTGAACTTATGCAAATGACCATGATTGCCATGGAAGAAAAAATACTTAGACCTTTTGAGTATCAGAGGGTTCAGGTGGAGAGAAAAGTTAAATGCTTCAATTTGTTCACAAATGAATACTTTATCATATTTCTTTAAGTCATAGATATCTTAAGGGAAAGTTTCCTTAATCTGGAAAGTAAACATTTAGAGAATCAGCAGTGTTTCAAAGAAGAGTCAAAAGCTATAGTCAGGGCAGCTCTGGTGGCTCAGTGGTTTAGTGCCACCTTCAGCCCAGGGCATGATCCTGGAGACCCAGGATGGAGTCCCACATCAGGCTCCCTGCATGGGGCCTGCTTCTCCCTCTGCCTGTGTGTGTGTGTGTGTCTCTCATGAATAAATAAATAAAATCTTAAAAAAAAAAAAAGCTATAATTATCTTTTTCAGTTCATTTAGTCACATGTTACTAATTCTTGTTTGCAGTCTTTAGTTCTGGAAATTCTTAATGCATTTCAGTTTTATGATCTTAAAGATATCAAATACTTGTATTTGTCAAAAAAAGACCTTTATATGAATCTCCTTGAAGACGGAATTCATTTTGCAAGAGAATAAGATCAATTACAAATGACAAAAACTCAGAAATGGACATTGTTAATGATGTGAGTTACGATGCAGTTGACAAGGAAATTCAGTTATTTCTCTGACACAGAACACTTTAATAATCAGAATATTGAGTGATGACCTTGTACCAAAACCAGCATACCATATGAAGAAGCCTAATTAGTCAAAAAGATTTCATTCATGATTTAAATCTTTTTTTTTTTTTTTTTAATTCATGAGAGACACAGAGAGAGAGAGAGAGAGGCAGAGACACAGGCAGAGGGAGAAGCAGGCTCCAGGCAGGACGCCAAATGTGGGACTCGATCCCCAGTCTCCAGGATCATGCCCTGGGCCGAAGGTGGCGCTAAACCGCTGAGCCACCCTCATGATTTAAATCTTGAAGAAGTATGTTAAACCTTAGAAAATTTTAAAATGCATGCTAAATAGGATTACAGATCACTAAAGACCTGATAAAAACAAAAACATAGAAACTGGTTTGCCTGGACATAGAAAAGAGAAAAACATTGTTTATATTTTATCAAGAGCAGACCAACAATCCAAGAAAACTTTTTTTTTCTTTTTTCTTTTTTTTTTTTAAACAGAGAAAGAAGGATTTCAAACTTACACCAGTGTATTTTTAAAATCCATTCATTCCAGGACACCTGGGTGGCTCAGTGGTTGAGCGTCTGCTTTGCGCCCAGGGCGTGATCCTGGGATTGAGTCCCACATTGGGCTCCCTGCATGGAGCCTGCTTCTCCCTCTGCCTAGGTCTCTGCCTAGGTCTCTGCCTCTCTCTCTCTCTCTGTGTCTTTCATGAATAAATAAATAAATCTTTTAAATAAATAATAAAATCCATTCATTTCAACCTTAGTCTGTCCTGACCAGGCATAAAATTCCTTTCCAAAGATTTCCCTTCAAAACTTTCTACAACTTTCCTTTGCATTCAGATTTTGGCCAAAGCCATGTCTCTCCAAACAACCAGTGTCATTTTAGGACAAAATTTTAATTTTTGTAATTTTTTTTTTCTAATTTTATTTATTTGAGAGAGGGAGAGACAGCATGAGCAGGGGTCAGGAGGCAGAAAGAGAGAGAAGCAGACACCCTGCTGAGTGGGGAGCCTGACGTGGGGCTCAATTCCAGGACCTTTAGCATGACCTGAGCCGAAGGCAGCCACTTAACCAACCTGAGCCACCCAGGTGCCCTCAAAATTACTTTTTTTTACCTTCAACAAAAATGTATTTCTATTATGTTTTTCTTACACATACAGAGTTGCTTCATTTCCTTAAGTGTTAATTACATTGAGTAGAATTGTGACTCTTAGAAACTTAATCTCCAGTGAAAACTAAATAATAACCAATTGTGAGCAGAATTCTTTAGATAGCAAACTTATGAATTGTTAGGCATACAGCATGTTTCCCAACAGACCCAAATATCCTTTGTTTCTTTGCAATAAGTAATCAAAAGCACAAACCTACATTCAGTAATCAGTGCTTTAGCACTTTATCCTATTTGGAAAAGACCTAGATGGCCAATGAATTCAGTCCCAATTTATCATCCAAGCAAAACTTTAAAGTTTCAGGTTACCAAAAGATTTTGAAAACTATCTTAACAATTACCCATGAAAACTTTGAGACAGGCAAAATTAACCATCATTTTAAGTCATCTATTTGCTAACAAACCGCAACAGAGATAACATGAGCTTATTTGACCTTCAGTAATCCCTGGTAGAATAAAAATTTCGTATTTAATGCTGATGACTCTTAAGGATATGCCTATTTTAATTAAACCAACAAACTTAAATTAGTTTAAATACCAAGGTATGTTCCACCTGGGCCCACTGTAAAAGTCCGTTTGTTTTCCACTGTCAATTTTTGCCTGGGGCACTGGGGAAATATGCAGTGAGCAGTGTTAATTCCAGGGGAGTGCTTTTCTCTCCTTGGCAGGGAGGAGATGGAAAGGAGCCAATGGTGTCTGTTGGTACTGAGGATGGTATAGGAACCAGTTATGCAGGTGGCACCCAAGATGGTATAGAAAGAGGAGGAGGGGAAGATGGTTCTAAACTTTGTCAGCTCGGACCAATGAGCAGGCACCATGGCTTTTTTCCACCAAAGTGGAAATATGCAGTTCATGTCTGGCCAGAGAAGACAAGAATTTTCCCCAAAACAAAGGGAGATTCAGTAGCTGCTTGGGAATATTCCTTAAAGTCCCTTTCCTGAGTAGACTAACCATACGGCTCTAATTATAGCCATTAACCTGGGAAATGAGGGAGAAGCCCCCACATTTATGAGGAGAAGGAACAGTGAAAGAGTCAGAGTCCCCCCTCATTAGGGATGGCCTGTGTTTCCTCTAACAATCGGGGTTCTATCAGGAGGAGGCCTATTTAGATAATTATCATTCAGTATATCAGGAGGGAGTTTACTGGCCTGGTTACTGACCAGACATGTTCTGCTAGAGGCCCTTAGGTCTGGGTCCAGACTTAGAGCCCTGATGGTCTGGACCTGGGGTACTTCCTCCCTTTTGCCCTGCTTCTTGCAGAACAGATCTAACTGAGATCCTCCTGAGGCCATGCAGTATTACAGGAGATCAGTCTCTTCCTAAATTTTGCAATCTGAATTGTTTTCCATTGGGCTAAAAGGCATCCTAAGGGAGAGTCCTTGGGAACTGAAGAGAGAAGAGCCATTACCAAGAAACCCCCACCACCACCATTTCCTGGGTGGCATCCCATGCAGAATATGTCAGAGGTCCTGGTGTCAAAGCTGTCTGAGGCATCCCTTGAACAAAATCACTGTGATCACTGCCCTGCTGTAAAGTCCTGGGGGAGAGATGCTACCCCCACCCCTCTGCTGGCTTCATGTATTTTTGGTGCATTTTCCCTCTATTTGTCTCTCACACTCTGGTGGGTCCACGGTAGAATCACCTCTGAAGGAATTTCCTCTGATTTGGAATCCATAAAAGGATTCGTTTTTGAGTTTCTGAAAGTGCACCCAATTGAAAACTTGCAGAAAAGAGAGAGCATCTTCTTTAGAGGCTATATATTCGGAATTCTAAAAATTGGTTATTGTATAGTTATTGTATAATATGAAAGTCAGTCCAAGACTTTCCTTGTTTGAACACAAGCCTATAGACTGATCTATAAACATGAAAGTTTTATTATAACAAGATTATTTCTTAATATGCACATACTTTAATTGCATGTACTTTATAGTTTTTTAATCCTACAACTTTTTTTTTAAGATTTTATTTATTTATTCATGAGAGACACACAGAGAGAGAGAGAGGCAGAGACACAGGCAGAGGGAGAAGCAGGCTCCATGCAGGGAGCCTGATGTGGGACTCGATCTCGGGACCCCAGGATCATGCCCTGGGCCAAAAGCAGGCGCCAAACTGCTGAGCCACTCAGGGATCCCAATCCTACATTTTTATTGACCATAAGTTTGATTTGTAGTTAAACTGTTGTGATATGACTGTTGTTAAGATAAATGATCATATTTATATGGTTCTAGAATGCCATATTCTGAATTTTCACATTCTCTGCCAAAGAACTGAATATTATTCGGTCATCTGTTAGTGAGAAACATCTGATAATACAGATAGTGCAGTAGGAAGTTGCTGTCTAGCAATTTATCTGGTAACATTTCCTTTTATAATTTCTGTAATTTCTGGGAGGTAGGTTTACTATGAAGTTTCAGGATTATCTTGCTGAATAAATATGCTTTGTTTTATTTTTTAGAATGTTAATGCTTTTAAAACTTGGACTAAGCCACTTAGTGTTTTGTTGACTTGACTTTACAATTATTTTTTCCCCCAGTTTGCATAGTTCCTGGTCAATATAGAAATGTGGAGTGTCTTGACTGAATCCTCATGCAGACAAGATCATTATGGTCCTGGTAGGTAGGATAAGTAACCTGATATAAGGTAATATCTGTGCTAACCTAAAGCTCTAAATGTACTTCATATGCTTCTGGGTCATTTTTGTTGGTGTTTTCTTTCCAAATTGGATTGTCCTTACCAAATGATGACTTTTCTCTTGTCCTATTGATTGTAATATCAAGTGTACAGTTCAAAAAGCAAATAACTTAGGACTACATAACAAAGTATATTGGGGATCCCTGGGTGGTGCAGCGGTTTGGCGCCTGCCTTTGGCCCAGGGCGTGATCCTGGAGACCCGGGATCGAATCCCACGTTGGGCTCCCGGTGCATGGAGCCTGCTTCTCCCTCTGCCTGTGTCTCTGCCTCTCTCTGTGTGTGACTATCATAAATAAAAAGAATAATAATAATAAAAAAAATTTAAAAAAACAAAGTATATTGTATTTCCTGGTTTTCTTTTATTTTCAAAATATATAGTATTTGTAATTTTCTAGTTGTTCCCAAATTGGGTTTACTCTGTAAAGTTGTCATGGCTTTATTCTGGTTTAGAGTGGAGACTCAGATTTCTACTCATAAATCATCCTTGAAATCATCTGATAGCAGATGTGACTCTATAGGTGGAAGAGAGTAGGTGTATAGCTTTTGATTTTGTTTTCATACAATGTTTGGAATCGTAGATAAATATATTATCCAAACTATATCTGAAGGAACTTATCAATGTTTCTGAATATCAAGGGGAGTGAGTTACTTTTTTTTTTTTTTAGATATTTATTTATTTGTTTGTTTGACAGAGTGAGTGAGCACAAGCAGGGGGAGCAGCAGGCAAAGGAAGAGGGAGAAGCAGGCTCTATGCAGGAAGCCCGATGTGGGACTCGATCCTGGGACTGGGGATCACACCCTGAGCTAAAGGCAGACACTCAACCACTGAACCACCCAGGTGTCCCCCATCTTACTTTTTTATTGCACATGGTACAAATAGAGAATTCTATTAAATATGTATTATGTTGTAACATTGGCTAGTTCACATCCCTGCAAAGGATAAGGAATCCTGGAGATCAAGGATTTACTGTTATCAACATTAAAAGCTGGGTTTTTTTTTAAACATTGTTCTATTTTTATACAATAATTATTACCACTGGCAATTGATTTGCGAAGTATTCAATTTTTATTGTCCATTCTGACAAAGCCATGAAAGAGAACTAAAAGTTCTCTAAGAAAAATTATACACATAAATTTCAGTCCCTCTTATTTTCACTTTGATTTCATGGATCTGTCAGATATTTACTTAAGAAATGTTAAAAAAAAAAAAAAAAAAGAAATGTTTAGTGAGGGACACCCGGGTTGCTCAACGATTGAGCCTCTGCCTTTGCCTCAGAGTGTGATCCCCGGATCCGGGACCAAGTCCCACATCAGGCTCCCTGCATGGAGCCTGCTTCTCCTTCTGCCTGTGTCTCTGCTTCTCTCTCTCTCTGTCTCTCATAAATAAATAGATAGATGATAGATAGATAGATAGATAGATAGATAGATAGATAGATAGATAGATGATAGATAGATCCTTTAAAAAAAGAAATGTTTAGTGAGGGGGTGTCTGAGTGGCTCAGTCAGTTAAGCATCTGACTCTTGATTTTGGTTCGGCCATCATCTCAGGGTCATAAGATTGAGCCCCACATCTGGCTTCCTGCTGTCTGCTTCTCTCCCTCTCCCTCTACCCCTTCTCTTGCTCATTTGTGCTCTCTCTAAAATAAATAAATAATTCTTAAAAAAAATTTAGTAAGTACCAGCTGTATATCATGCTACCTGATAGCTTGAGGAGTACAACACCTTCAAGTGGCTTATAGTCAGGTGTATAAGGTACTGACCTGAGCATTGACCTGTGAGAGTACACAACTTCACTGGCACCTATATACAAACAGTTAATAAAAAACACCAAGCTGTGATGAATAAAGGGGAGATAGCATAAGTGCTGCAAGAATTTGGTGACATGAAAGACTTCATAGAGAAAGTTTACAGATGGTGGACTGAAAGGAAGGGGGAAGACTTTGTGGAAAGGCAGAATGATGTGAGCAAAATTCAGTATGTTTGAGACAAGGGGCTGTTTAAAACAGTAGTTTCCAAATTGTGGTCCATGGACCTGTAGCATCAGCATCACCTGGGAACTTGTTACAAATTAGAAATGTAAGTTCTCAGGCTCCACTTGAGAACTGCTAAATTGCTGGCAGTGCGGCCCACCCACCTGTGTTTTAACAAGTCCTCCAGGTGGTTCTGATACATCCTAAAGATTGAGACTTGAGAGACTAGAGCAAGGTTCTTGTATGAAAGTAGTGGGCAAAAAAACTTCAGTAAGGTAGCCTGGACATTCACAGTGGAGGACTTCAGATATTGGGCAGGGAGTTAAACTTTTGTCCTACAGTGCAGCATCACCAACTTGTAACTTGAAGGCTGGATTTGACCCATAGGTGTGTTTTGCCAGGCCTGAAAAGTGCCTTTTTTTTTTAATTTTTAAAGATTTTTATTTATTTATTCATAAGAGACACACAGAGAGAGGCAGAGACATAGGCCAGGAGACAGTGATAGTGATGTCTACAGACTTGCCTCTAGACTCTAGAGTCTGAGGGTTGAGGCTCAACAATCTTTTTGGGCGTTCCACACATACCACCATAAACACCTATTCTTGCATTTACTGTATGAGAAAGCCCTACATCCAATGACTAGCAGTTAGTTACTCCATGATGTCATAATCTCCTGGTTTCCTTTCTTTTTCCTTGGTTCCTTTTCTTCTTTCTTTTCTTCTTTCTTTCTTTTCTTTCTTTCTTTCTTTCTTTCTTTCTTTCTTTCTTTCTTTCTTTCTTTCTTTCTTTTTTTAATATTTATGTATTCATGAGAGACACAGAGACAGAGGCAGAGGCAGAGGGCGAAGCAGGCTCCCTACTGGGAGCCCAATGCAGGACTCGATCCTGGGACTCTAGGATCACGCCCTGAGCTGAAGGCAGATGCTCAACCACTGAGCCACCCAGGTGTCCCTGGGGTTTGTTTGTTTTTTTAAATATTTATTTATTTGATTTTTAATTTATTCATGAGATAGAGAGAGGCAGAGACATAGGCAGAGAGAGAAGCAGACTCCATGCGGTAAGCCTGATGTGGGACTTGATCTTGGAACTCTGGGATCATGCTCTGAGCCAAAGGTAGATGCCCAACCACTGAGCCACCCTGGCATCCCTGGGTTTTTTATTTTTTTAATGGAATTAGTTGTCACTATTTAAAAACTGGATTCCACACAGAAATCTGTACTTTCAGCTTGTCTTGAAAAATCAGAAGACCTGGCAATATTGGGCTGGTGATTCATCATGGCAGCAATTTGCGGCAGCAGCGCCCATTTAGATGAGATGTGTACTCTCTAGCTTGCCATAGTCCCTACCAATTCCTATTGGTTTACACCTTTACTCAGTTGTATTTCCTCCTTGGCCCCCGTAAGTATTTAGGTATTTGAGTTTGTACCTTCTGTTACAAACAGTGGGAAGTTGATGAAAGTTTTGGTTTTTTAAAGATTAATTTACAGAGAATGAGCAGCAGGGAGGGGCATAAGGAGAGGGAGAGGATCTCAAGCAGACTCCCCTCTGTGTGCAGCTGGACATGGGGTTCAATCTTACAACCCTGAGATCATGACCTGAACTGAAATCAAGAGTCAGATGCTTAACCAAATGAGGCACCTAGGCACCCAAAATTGTGAAAGTTTTAGAGAGTGAATTGATTTATGTATTCATTAATTCATTCAACAAACATTGGTTAATTAAACATATATGCCAGTTGTACAGTGTTCAAAGATAAGTGAATTCCTAATATGCTCTGGATTAAAATGTAGTGGGAGGGGGATCCCTGGGTGGCTCAGCGTTTTAGCGCCACCTTTGGCCCAGGGTGTGATCCTGGAGACCCAGGATCGAGTCCCATATCAGGCTCCCTGCATGGACCTGCTTCTTCCTTTGCCTGTGTCTCTGCGTCTCTGTGTGTGTGTGTGTCTCTCATGAATAAATAAATAAAATCTTTTAAAAAATAAAATAAAATAAAATAAAATCTAGTGGGAAAATGATGAAGACAGTAGTGTATGGATTTGAGAATAGAAATGTTGGTAATTTGCTGGGTGGCTCAGTGGTTCAGCGCCTGCCTTTGGCCCAGGGCATGATCCTGGAGTCCTGGGATCGAGTCCCACGTCAGGCTCCCGACATGGAGCCTGCTTCTCCCTCTGCCTGTGTCTCTGCCTCTCTCTTTCTCTCTCTCTCTCTCTCTCTCTCTCTTTCTCTATCATGAATAAATTAATAAAATCTTTTAAAAAAAAAGAAATGTTGGTAATTTGAAGACCAATTAAGCTGTAACAATCTAAGTCTGAAATAATAAAGGCCAGAATTTAGTTATTACTAGGGATACTAGGAGGAAAAAAAGGAGAAAGAGATGAGAGAGATATTGCAAAGGAAAAATAATCAGTTCTTGATAACAGATTGGAATATAGAAGGTATGAGAGTAGAGAATTCAAAGATGATGAGGATTTTGGGTTGTGAGTTAGGAAATCTAATAGATGCCACTAATAGAAACAGGAAATAAGCAAAATCCATTTAGCCCTCTCTGCAGGGTGGGGGGCAAGGGTGCCAAGGAGATGGAGCATTTGGAGATGTCAGCTTGAAGTGTCTCTTGTTTTGAGTTCAGTGTATTGACATGCATACAACATTAAGTGTTTTTAAAAGGAAAACTTAATAGAAATGTCAAGATTGCAGGCTTAGAGGTAGATATCACTCATTCCATCCTTGGATTCCAAGGGCATACTAGGAGAAGTATTTAAGTTGTCAACAAAATGTATGAAGACCTTTCTTGAAAACATTTGCTTTGGGGCCCATATAGTTAGAATTTATAATCTTGTTTGAATCCTCTCTTGGTTGTATTATTTTCATATTTATGCTGCATAGGTTAAGTTAAACTTTATGGGAGAATAGAAGGTACTGTATAAATTCAAATGCTTAAAGACATTTTCTAAGTATCAGTACTACCCTTCAAAATTTAAATCATAATTGGCTGTGTACCTATGAGATATCCAAAGGAAGAAGTGTTGTCATAGCTGTTGTTTCATTGAAATAGTAGCCAAAGTTTTTCCTCATTTGATCTTATGTTTAGTTCCATCTGCACTTTCCTCTTTTTTCTTTTTGAAGTAAACTCTGTCTAGTGTGGTGTTTGAACTCACAACCATGAAATCAAGAGGCACATGCCCTATGGTCTAAGCCAGCCAGGCGCCCCCATCTGCTTTTTATTTTTTTTTAAGATTCATTTATTTGAAAGAGCGAGCATGAACAGGGGAAAGGGTAGAGAGAGAGAGAATGTCAAGCAGACTCCACCCTGAGCTCAGAGCCTGATGCAGGCTCCACTCACAACCCTGAGATCATAATCTGAGCTGAAATCATGAGTCTGACACTCAACCAACTGAGCCACTCAGGCTCCTCACCACATAATGTTTTTGAAAATTTTTTTTTACTGTGATGGTAAAATATAGAACACAAAAATTGCCATCTTAACCATTCTAAGTGTACAGTTCAGTAGTATTAATTATATTCACAGTCTTTTTTTTAAAAATGTTTTAAAATTTATTTATGATAGTCACTCACACACACACACAGAGAGTCAGAGACACAGGCAGAGGGAGAAGCAGGCTCCATGCACTGGGAGCCCGACGTGGGATTCAATCCCGGGTCTCCAGGATCGCGCCCTGGGTCAAAGGCAGGCGCTAAACCACTGCACCACCCAGGGATCCCTATTCACAGTCTTTTATAACCATTACTACTGTTTCCAAAACTCTGTCATCACCCCAAACAAACTCTAAGCCTATTAAGCAGTAACCTCCATTGTACCCTCCGCTCAACTCCTGGTAACCTCTGATCTACTTTCTGTCTCTGTGAATTTACTTATTCTAGACATTTCATATAAGTGGAGTCATATATATCTTTTTGTATCTGGCTTCTTTCATTTAGCATAATGTTTTCAAGGTTCATCCATATTGTAGCATGTGTTAGAACTTCATCCCTTTTTTTTTTTCAAGTTTTATTTATTTAAGTAACCTCCACACACCCTATGTGGGGCTCAAACTCACAACCTTGAGATCAAGAGTGACATGCCCTTCCAACTGAGCCAGCCGGGTGCCCCAGAACATCATTCCTTTTTATAGCTAAATAATATTTTACTAAATATATGTATCATATTTTTGTTTACATATTTATTAATGGACACTTTGGTTGTTTCCACCTCTGGTTGAACAGTGCTATAATGAACATCAGTGTAGAAATACATTTGTTTGAGTCCCTGTCTTCAAATTGTGAATGTATACTTAGGACTAGAATTGGCTTGGTGCCTTTTAACCATGTACTCATACGTGTAATACTAAATGGCCACTCTTGATCACACTGTGGAACACACAACTCATTATTTGACTTCTTTATGGAGAAAAAAAAACCCACTAAGTGCATAAACTAGATTTTATCCACTTTGTGGATTAGCTCCTTAGTCACTGACCCCTATACATTTACACACATACATTTATACAGAGATATATACTAGCTTTTAGAGGGAGTGTGATTTGCCTCCCTTTGTTGTTGCTGATTTTATAAACAAGTGATTTTATAAGAGTGGCTGTGGTTGTAGTTTAAATGAGAAGAAAGTATGGAAGAAGACAAAGAGCTTAAGAGTACTAGACTGCAAGTCAGGGGATGAATGTGGTGATCTGGTTTCCAAAGACTGAACAGATTAGAAATAAATGTGAAAAGAGATTACTACCTCAAAAATAAGCATCCTGACAAGAGGGAAAAGAGAGAACTTTGCTCTTATGATTATCCATGTCTATCTTCTACAGGTTGAAAAAATGTCACATTAGTTGAAAGAAACAAAGGGGAATGCCCAGAAGAAAAAGAAAATATTGGTAAGTAGCCAATATAAAGTAGTACTCTACTTTTCCATAGGTAGATTTCTCCACATTCTGCTTTCTTATTCCTGAAAGCTCATGATAAATGGAAAGGGATCTTTGAGCCACTAAAAAAGCTGTCACAAAATCTGCAACCCTTATTCTTTTAGAGAGACTCTAATTTGCATAAGTTTACATAAAAGTCTAATAATTATGTCTTTCTGATCTGCATCCCATTGATTTTAAAGATTTTTAAAAATTACATGATGGCAGCTTATTGAAGGAATCACACCCATGGCACACTAATCAGTGATAACATAATATGTCAGGGAAAACAAGCTCAAAAAAGTAAATCAATCTGGGACCGTTTAGTGGCAGGCAAACAGTTCTATAGAACTGTAGCCCCAGAGGCATTCCAGTTTTGCAGAAAAACATAACTAATGATCATAATCATCACCCTGAATCATAAGTCACCTTAGAAATATTTGTAGCTAGCATTGTTAAAATAAAGATGTTATGTTATTTAAAGGGGAAGCATCTTAGACACATTTGCAGAAATGTACTTATATGGTAGCCCTATTCCTTGCTTTATATATCAGATATCACATAATATTTCAGTCTTTCTCGTTTTTTTATTTTGATGTAACATATTTGAAGCAGAAGATACTTTTCATTTGATAACAAGAAAGGGAAAATGGGTTTTCATTTCTCTTCCCACAAATTCCAGTGTAAACAGTGACAGAGCACACTGATCCTTGTAATTACTCTTCTGCACATAAATACCTCCTACAATGGATATGAGTTTGAAGGCAGAAATGGTTGATCACCTTATATTTTTATTATATTTGCTCATTGGGGGAATATGAACCCTCTCCTGACTGGTAGTATCTTCCTGTATAAAGGTTTCTCACTCTTCATGAATGGGTAAGAAAAGACCTTATGACTTGTGAAGAGAGAGAGAAGCAGCAAGAGCAGCTGCTTTCCCTATGCAGTGACGATTGTAACCAAGTCAAGCCCAAAACCATGAAGAATGAAGTCAGGCACTGTCTGATCTCATTTTGGTATAATACCCAAATGGTTTCATTGTATAGAATTGGCCTTTTTGACACTTATCTAATGATGTTTTGATTAAAATGGAATAAAGTACAGAAAGAAGTGATCTATTAATAGGAAAGAATTTTATATTTGTTGGTTAACTACCAGTGTATCAATTCTAATTCCTTTATAGGGAGGGTTTGATCTTATGGTTGGAAAGACCTTAAAAGAAATCTCATTCAATCAGCCTTCTGGTCTGTGAATCCACCTGGGACAATGTGGTCAGATTTGAGCTGAGCCCTTGGGGCAAGAATCCTCTCCTCCCTGCCAGCACAGCAAATCCTACTGCTGGAAGGTTCTTCCTGTTTAATCTCTCCCCTTGTGGTTTCCATGCTTACAGATCTTATTACAGTTCTTTGGCAGATATCTAAAGCAAGTTATTTAATAACCCTTTTTTATTTTGTTGATACTTGAAAAATGCTGGGTATAAAGTTATTGAGTGGTTTTCATGTCTGTACCAGTTATCAGTTTTACCCTTCTACCAAATATCTCTTTATTACCTAAGTATAAATGCTACTATTGTCTGATTAGAAATTTTCTTTCTATATATAGCATGAAAAAAGTTGCTGTTCTGTTTAAAATAAATATTTTCACTCTATGCCTTCCTTGATTAAGCATTTTATTTCACTGTTAGGTTTATTATTCAGTTATTAATAGATGCTTATAATCTTAACGAATATAAGGACTCATTTGTTTTCTCCCTACTCTTTTTTAAATATGTCTGACTTTTTCGAAGTATTTAAATTCCTGCCGCCCTTAGGAACAAGCAGAAAGTTGTATGAGTTATAGTTTTTATGACTTTAATGCTTTTCCTTAAGGAAAATATTGGGACTAGGGTCACCTGGGTGGCTCAGTTGGTTAAAGCATCTGACTCTTGGTTTTGGCTCAGGTCATGATCTCAGGGTGGTGAGATCAAGCCCTGTGCCAGGCTTCACACTCAGAGCAGAGTCTGCTTGAGATTCTTTCCCTCTCCCTCTCCCCTAGCTTGTGCTCACTTTATTTCTCTCTCTCAAATAAATAAAACCTTTTTAAAAGATATCAGAACTATAGCAAAAAATGGAAAGCATCAAGTAGTAGAATATGACATTTTCAGAAAATTTTTTTAAGATATTATTTATTCATTCATGAGAGACACAGAGAGAGAGAGAGAGCCAGAGACACAGGCAGAGGGAGAAGCAGGTTCCATGCAGGGAGCCTGATGTGGGACTTGATCCCAGGACTCTAGGGTCACACCCTGAGCCAAAGGCAGATGCTCAACTGGTAAGCCACCCAGGCATCCCGATTTTCTTTTTTTTTTTTTTAATTTTTTTATTTATTTATGATAGTCACACACAGAGAGAGAGAGAGTGAGAGAGGGAGGCAGAGACACAGGCAGAGGGAGAAGCAGGCTCCATGCACCGGGAGCCTGATGTGGGATTCGATCCCGGGCCTCCAGGATTGCGCCCTGGGCCAAAGGCAGGCGCCAAACCGCTGCGCCACCCAGGGATCCCGCATCCTGATTTTCAGAAAAATAAAAGTCCATACTGTTTTTAATTTTTAAGAGTTAGTATCAGTGGAATAACATGTAGTTCCTAAAACAAGAAGTGTGTAAGCTCTGTTAATAGAAACATATATAAATTGAAAAAAACCCAAAGACAAAATATTATGTAAATACTGGTTATAACTTGCAGTAGCCTGTAAGATGGCCTCCAGTGATTCTCACCTCCTGGTATTCATGCCCATCCTCTCATCAGGATTGGTCTGTATGGCCAATGAAATATGGGGGAAATAATAGTATATGACTTACAGGAATAAGTCATAAAAAAACATCACTGCTTCTACCTTGCTGTCTCTTGGATTTCCCACTCTGGATGAGACATCCACCATGTTCTAAGATATTCAAGGCTCTTTGGAGAGTCAACGTGGGAAGCAGCTGCGGCTTCCTTCCAACAGCCAGCATCAGCTCGCCAGCCATTGAGTGATCCATTCTAGGAGGTGGGTTTTCACCTTCAGTCAAGCCTTCAGTTGACTGTAGCCCCAGCCTGCATCTTGACTCCAGTATCATGAGAGACCCTGAGCCAGAACTATCCAGTGAAGCCATTCTCAAATTCCTGAACTACAGAAACTGTGAGATAATAAATGTATATTATTGTTTTAAGCAACTAAGTTTTGAGATTATTTGTTTGCAGCGATAGGTAACTACTGTATAGCATTGCAAGTATTTATTGGTTTGACTAATAGAAGAGAACTTGGACAATGTAAATAATGTTTAGTATCCTTTATTTAGCTTTGAGGGGAGGAGTTACTTCAGTTTATCACAATTTTAACAGTGTGTTTGATTAAAGAAATTCAATATAGCTATAGAACTAGTAGATTCAGAAAAATAAAATTATAGTTTCTCCTAAATATGTTTAGATTAGGTATTCATTAATCAATTACATTCTCTTAAAATCTATTTATAAAAGTATATATTATTTTTCCTTTTTTATAAAAAAAGATTTATCTACTCATTCTAGAGAGGGGAAGAGGGGCAGAGGGAGAGGAGAATCTCAAGCAGACTTCCCAGTGAGCACAGAGCTTGACATGGGGCTCGATCTCAGGACCCTGAGATCAGACCTGGGCTGAAATCAAGAGTCATATGCTTAACTGACTGAGCCACCCAGGTGCCCCTAAAGATTTTAATTTATTTGAGAGAGTGCGCGAGAGAGTATGAGTTGGGGAGAGGGAGCAGAGGGAAAGAAGCAGACTCCCCTCTGAGCGGGGAGCCCAATTTGGGGCTTGATTCCAGGATCCTGGGATCATGACCTGAGCTGAAGGCAGAGGCTTAACTGACTGAGGTACCCAGGCACCCCTATTTTTCCCTTCTTATGTCACTTTGTAATTTATTCTTATCATCAGTTTCCATTGAGAACTTTCTTGGACACTCCTGTAGGTACTTGGGCTACGTCAGTAAACAATTCCTGATCCCTGCTCTCTAGGAGCTTATATTCTATCAGAAGAACATAGATAATAAGCATAATACATAAACTATCTCATATGTTAGAATGTGATAAGGTGCTATAAAAAATGAAAAAGATTGTTAGGGGGATTGACAGAGCAGGCAGCAGTAAGGGCACATGAGGGAGGGAGTTTAGTATTAAAGATAGGTCTCAATAAGAAAGTGGCATTTGAACAATGATTTGAAGAAGTTGCAGGAATTTATCAAGTAGAGGTATATTTCTGACAGTGGGGACAGCTATAGCAAGGCCCTACATCAGGAGCATGTTTGATACACACACAGATGTCAGTGTTGGGGGAGTGAGTAAGATGAAAGCTTAGATAAGGTCAGAGAGGTAATGGGGAGAGAGGCAGAGGAAATGGATCCGTGAAGACTGTATTGGAATCTTGCTACTCTGGGGGAAATGGGAAGCCATTGCTGGATTTTGCAGAGGAGAGACATGCTGTAACATATTTTAAAAGGATGACCTTGGTTGCTTGTTAAAAAGACTCTAGGGGAGTGAGAATAAAAGCAGAGGAAAAAAAAGAATAAAAGCAGAGATGTGTTAAGACATTATTAGAGTAAATCACATGAGAGATGATGGTGACTCAGGCCAGGGTGGTAGCAATGAGTAAACAGAAATGGTCAGATTCTGGAAATGTAATGAAAGTAGAACCAGCAGAAAACAGATTAAAGCTCTTGGTTGTGTATAGGAAAGAGATGAAACTGCTGTAAGACTTTTGTATGTCAACGCCAATCTAACTTTCCAGCTTCATCTCTGATCATTCTCCTCTGCGGTCTACTTCTCCTCCCACCCCCATATCCATTTTTCCCTAGAGTCATTCTAGATGACCCTCCCTGAGTGATCTAGTGGTTAAAATTGTGGACTCTGACATTAAACCATCTGGGTGTGATTTCTGGCTCTTTCTCCTTACAACTATGTGGTCTTACCTAGCTGCTTATGCTTCAGCTTTCTCATTTCTAGAATTGGGATGTTAATAATGGAGCCCAACTCACAGAGTGGTATGGTAAGATTAAATGAGATAATGCATATAAACTATTTAACGTAGTGCTTGGCAAGTCTTAGCTGTTATCATTATTAACTCAGATTATGTTCCTTTGGCCACAGTCTTTCCTCTGCATTAAGTACTAACCCTCTCTTCTATACCCTCTTCCACTATAGTCTACTTTTTGTTTTGTTTCTGTAATCCATATTACAAAAATATTTGAGGAAATAAAAAAATAAGATCAAATCATCCATAATTTACCTATCTCTTTTCATCATTTTATAGTCCCTCTGGTCTTGATCCACATATCTATATTATTTGTGTAATTCTGTTCAGATGTCATCTCATGATGCATTTCCCAATCCTGTAGGTAGAGTTAGTCCTTTAAGGCTTTGGGATCCTTTAGTGTTTTATGATTAACTTAAGAAGGTGTGGTTCTTTGTGTCTATGTCTGTCACCTCTACCAGACTCTGAGCTTCTTGAATAAAAACATCTGTTTATTCAGGTTTAATTCTTGATCACCTAGCACTTAATGGGCATCAGTGAACATTTATAGAATTAGATGCTGAAACAGAGCCTACAAAGGCTCCACTTCAGTCTTTATTACATGTAACAGCCAGATTCATATTTATGACACTCTCTTCCTCAAAATCTTCAGTGGCTTCCCATTCCCTGCAGAGTTTAGTCTAAACTCAGCTGAGGGGATCCCTGGGTGGCTCAGTGGTTTAGTGCCTGCCTTCGACCCAGGGCCTGATCCTGAAAACATGGGATCAAGTCCCACGTCAGGCTCCCTGCATGGGGCCTGCTTCTCCCTCTGCCTGGGTCTCTCATGAATAAATAAAATCTTTTTTAAAAAACTAAAATAATAATAATAATAATAATAATAATAATAATAAACTCAGCTATTTGGTATGCTGTACTGTCTGACCTGAATTTGCCTTTCCAACTGTATTTCCTCTCACAGTCAAACTGATGTGTTCACTGTTCCCCAGGGGCCTCCATCCCTTTTCTATATCCATGTCTTGAATCAATGTTTCCTGAAAGCACTCCTTTCCTGTCTTAATGCCCTTTCTCAGGACCCTCCTTAAATGCCACTTCTTTCACAAAGCCTTCTCAGTTATTCCAGCTGGGAATAATGTCTCCATGCTTTGAAGTCTCAGAGCACACTAACTGAGAGCTACTTGTCACATTTTAACTTTACAGAGGTAGTTAATGAACATGCATTTTCTTTCCTGTTTCCTGTAATTTCTTAAAGGGTAAGTCTAAAATGATTCATCTTTGCATGCCGTACTTGTAAGTAGCACTGGGCAACTGATAATTTCTGGAATGGCTAAATGAATGACTATATGAATAAATAGGATTCCTAGAGTAGCACTCCTATCTATGAGCTGGTTTGGAGGGGAATGGGGAGTTGGGTATGTGATACATCACCATAGTAAGACACTAGGAAAGGTGGTACTCCCTTCCCTGATGCTTTTGTCTGCAGATAGTATTAGCTCAATTGTACCAAGCCTATTCATGAGAAATTTACTGATGTCTGACATGTTCCAGGCTTAGTACTTGGGTCTGGGAATACGAAAGATATCATGTACCCTGAACCTTCAGATAGCAAAGTGTTCCAGGACTCTGGACCTTGGTTTTGGGTATGTAGGTCCCAACATACATTCCCAAATGAGGTATCGCTCACTCTGAATCTATTTCAGACTTAGCTAATTAGACTAGTTTTGTTTTTGCTTTGCTTGGCTAACTTGTGCTCTGGGTGGTTTAGCTAATCCATTTCAGTAGTTCAGCTTATTTTTTAAAATTTCCATTCTGGTTAAATTTTAAACTTGCATTATGTTTAATTTTTAATTTTATTAGAGCTAGCTTCTCTGTGGAGCTCAGGAGAATTGGCAGTGGGAGCATCACTAAGACTTTGTGGTGGAACTTTCTAGTCACCTGTCCCGTTCCATTATTTTAAACTGTTGAGAAATACTGTGTCATTTTATTCAGTTGAGCCAATATGGATATTTGTTTAGGTAGGGAATAGAAAGATTTAAATAACGGTCAGGTGTCACCATGGAACTGTTTGTTTAAGGAAAACAAATCCACTCCTTTTGGAATCTGATTCAGTGCCTACAGAATCATCCTTCCTCACACCTGTGCTCTATTCTGGTCCTCTATACTCCATCTGTTTAATACTTAAAGTTCTCAGGGTTTTCCTTGTGTCACTTCACCAGTTAATTCCTACCTCTGATTTAGGATCCAGCTTAGGCCTCATCCCTTAAGGACCCTCCCTTACCCTTCCCATCTCCATCCTTCCCCTTCTGAGATGAGTTACTTGCCTCTTAGGTCCATTCCTATAATATACTTTTTTTTTTTTTTTTAAGATTCTGTTTCTTTGAGAGAGAGAACACGAGAGAGACAGCATGAGTAGGGGAGAGGCAGAAGGAGAAGCAGACTCCCCACTGAGCAGGGAGCCCAACTGAGCTCAATCCCAGGACTCAGATCTTGACCTGAGCCGAAGGCAGCTGTTTAACTGACTGAGCCAGGCACCTCCCATTCTTAAAATATTCTGTGCATATTCCCATAAGAGAACTTACTACAATTTGTACATTTTAGCTATTTGTTTACTTGTCTGTGTCTTCTAGTAAGTTGAAGCCCCAAGACCTGGGACTATATTTGATTCCTCTTTTGTGTCTAGAAGCTATCATAGTGTCAGGAATACGTTAGACATTCAGTAAATGCTTGTTAATTAGACAATTCAATACCCAGCTTTCTAAATTCATCACAAGGATAAAAGCTATCAAGAAGTACAATTAACTTTCGCACTCTTGGGCTAAGGTTATAAAAACATCAAGTAGGGAATTATTAACATTATTACATAGTTATGTATTATATAATTATAAATATAACATTTAATAATGTAAAAACATTATTACATGTAGGTAATTAATATCCTGTATACAAACACAGAATTCAGTTCTGAGCAACTTCTGCCCTACAAGTAATAATTCTATTTGGCACTTAACTATCATAAAAGTAGATGAACCAGACAATCATGTGTACCCAGAAAAAAAGTGGATAAGGGAGGAGTGAAGGATCAAGAAGGGAGTGAGCTAACAAAAAGCCACGTAGTTAGTTGCAAACTAACACAAAGGTGAATGTGGTTCATGAAGCTAACTTGCTTCAGAAGGGCTGAACTAGGAGCAAAGAGCAAAAGGCAACCAACAGTGAAAGCAAGGATTCATGGGGAACAGGCAGACATGAGCAGGTGAGCACCCAAATGGGGCCCAGGTTCTATGATATTTTAATCTGTCTCTGGTGACATGGAAGAAGGGAATCTGAAGCATGAAGCTCTAGGGAGGCTGCCTAGGGAGTATTAATGTTTACTATAGAGACAAAGATATATTGAAAAGACCTTTGGAAGGAAATGAGAACAGTGACAAACGCTAGCTGGCACCAAGGTCTCAAAAGAATTGAAGAGGGGGCTTTGTTGGGGTGAATAGGTAAAAAGTGAGCAAGAGATGTTGAGAAGACCAGTTCTGAAGGAGTGAATTTCAATATACTGATGTGTATCCTCCCCAGTGTATAGAAAAGTAAACTTGACCATCTGCATTATTTTGAGTAGCATATAAAACATATAATTGACACATTTGGAGAAACAATCCTGCCTTGGAAGTTTTGAATTGTGATCTTCCACTGGGCAGATAATTAATTTCCTGTTGGAAAGAAGTCAGCTATTATATATTTGTTAAATGGGTAGGATCCAGTTCATCCTTTCATGGTATTTATTCAACACCTGTGTGCTAGCCATGTTCCAGTACCAGGAACATATCATTGTATACAATAGACAAAAATTCCCGCTCATATATAGCTGACATGAGGATAGCAGGGAGCAGGGAATCTGGGAAAAAAAAGAAAAAAAAAACCCGCACACTAAAGTAGTAAATTATACTGAATATGGAAAGTGCTATGGAAAAAAATAGAGAAGGAAGGTAGAAGATACATATGTGGCCAGGTGGGTTGCAATTTTAAATACGGTACACAGGGAAGGTCCCAAGAAGATGACATTTGAGCAAAGACTAACGAATGAGTAAGCTTTGCAGGCTGGGGCCATATGAAAAAGGATGCCATTTTATAAATTATAAGCCTTTATAATACCATTCTTAGCTAATCTTAAAAATGAGATTGGAAATGGTGTTAGAAGGTAGGGATTGAGAGCACAAGGGGTATTTTATGTTTTCATCCTCTGCTTTGTCTAAACTCTATTGTTTAGTTTTATACTGAGCACCTGGTATGACTCTGCACTTTTTCACTCCATGAAAACAGATACCTAGCATGCATTTTTTTCCCCTTGAAATCTCTTGGAAGAAAGACAATGTTTACTTAATAGAAATAGAAGCTGGAGAGGTTTTACAGAAACCACAATAATAGAGAAAACATGAGTGAGCCCTGAGAAGGTGCGTGGGATAAGTTGCAGAGGTTAAGGAAAGCTGGCTACTGGAAAGCTCCTTAATGCTTTTCCTGAGGGAGAAAAGGGACCAAGGACTGGATATGGTTTGAGCTCTGGACAAAGTGAGGATCCATTAATACTCAGAGAATCTGAAAGTGTCGTTTTTGTTTTCAGTTATTTAGATTGATCTATATGACCAGCCTGTTTGTTGTAAAAGACGAATCAGCCAAAAGGAGTGATATAAGATGTGAGTATGAATCTGGCCAAGCAGTTACTCTATTTTGGTGGTGTTTTCCTGGGATAGTTTCCTTTGAAACTCTAAAAGGTTTTTGTTTTTTTCCTAGCCAAACCCTTTATTCTTAATTGTAAAGTAGAAGTCCAGCCTTGAATTGTGTTCAAACTAATAATTCTAACTCTGCTTTTTAGTACCTCACAACTACTGTAGTTATTTTAAAGTTAAAAAATTAAAACTCTAAATGCAATTGACTTCAATTTACATTATTTTGAATATGTCGCCTTTGGGAAGAGAGACATTTTGATAAAATGAACCCTAAGAGGTCAACGTACTTGAGAATGACTGAAAATCCTCAATATATTTTCCAGATTACTCATACTCTGTTAGAGATAAGGGGACTGGACACTGGGAACTTTGGAATTAGATTTTATTTAACCAGCTACTGTGACTTGCATAAGGAAAAGTCCAGAGAAGAAAGCTGGAACAGGACATCAAAACTGTTTTGAACAAAGTACATAAAGGGCAATTAAGGAAGCCTTAAATGTGAGAGGATAGATATGTGGTATTCTTCATGAATATCAGGAGAAAATTAAGCCTAGAACAAAGACAATATAGCTTTTCCAGGAGACATTTTGTCATGTAACCCTACTCTAGGTTTTCAGCAGCATTTGTATCCGACCTACTATAATACACAGAGCTAAAACAAATAAAGCTGAGCACTAATGCTAAGATTTTTGTCTTTGCTAAGAACATATTAAGAAATATAAGCAGTAACTTGCCATAAGGAAGGCTTTTGAAATCAGAAAAAGAAAGGTTGGTAAGAGTGAAGACTGATTTCTGGCCAAGATTTTACCATTGACCTTTATGACTTTCAGCAAGTCATTGAACCTCTCTGGCTTAATTTGCCCATCTGCCTTAAGTGGTTGTTTTCTGTTTGTTTGTTTTTTAGAGGGGGTTTGTGGTGGGAGGGAGAGAGAGAATCCCAAGCAAGCTCCACGCCAGACATGGAGCCTGATGTTGGGCCCAGTCTCACGACCCTGAGATTATAACCTGAGCCAAAATTCAAGAGTCAGATGCTTAACTTATAGAACCAGCCAGGTGCCTGCATCTGCCTTAAGTTCTTACTGGGATAACATGGCCTAAAGCCTGTGAAGGATGTTTTCCAAAACCATGATGTCCAGGTGTCTGGCTGGCTCAGTTAGAGGAACATGCAACTCTTCATCTGTGGGCTGTGAGTTCAGGCTTCAAGTTGGGTGTAGAGATTACTTAAATAAATTTTTAAAACTCTGAAAAACCCACAATGGTCTATTTAAGTGTTTTTAAAATAAGTTGATTTCCCTAAAATGTGATTGTATGTGCAAGCCACTGGCAATATTATTGGTCATGGGTAGCAGTCCAGTAGCCTGATTTTTGAAAGCTGTAGACACCCCAATGCTACTGACTTTATAACTTCTTTGTAACTTTATGGCTTTATTTATTTATTTTTTAATTTTTATTTATTTATGATAGTCACAGAGAGAGAGAGGCAGAGACACAGGCAGAGGGAGAAGCAGGCTCCATGCACCGGGAGCCCGACGTGGGATTCGATCCCGGGTCTCCAGGATCATGCCCTGGGCCAAAGGCAGGCGCCAAACCACTGCGCCACCCAGGGATCCCTGTAACTTTATGGCTTTAATTCAGAAATTAAAACATCTTATATCAATTAAAAAAGACAAAAGAGAGGGAAAGAGAGAGAGAAGGTTAGTGTATGTTCTAAAGACAAAATTGTCAAAATGGAAAGAAGACAGACACAATAAAAAGAGCAGGTATCAGAGAAAGCCTTGAGTATGAGAAATCCACTCTACAATTGAAAGTAGAGAATGAGGAAATATATTTTAAATCCTAATTTCCTTCTGCAGCAAGATACTCTTTAGAAATAGGTGCTAAAAGCCTATGTTACCCTGGTCTAGCTTATTGTGCTGGTTACAAAAAAATAGAGAAGGAGCACCTTGGGGGAAGGGATGGGATTTCTATAATAGGTACTTCTTCCTTTACAGGTATAAACAAAAGACCAGTTGGTCTAACCTTGTGTTTATTTGTCCTGTAAGCCACTGCAGGTGTATGAGCAGCATTACTTCTGCACAAAAGCCTAGACTCACCACATCTTGGGAAGAGAATGGCCACTACCTGGGGGGCAGCCTTTTTCATGCTGGTGGCATCCTGTGTTTGCAGCACTGTCTTCCACAGAGACCAGCAGACTTGGTTTGAGGGTGTCTTCCTGTCTTCCATGTGCCCCATCAATGTCAGTGCCAGCACATTGTATGGAATTATGTTTGACGCAGGGAGCACTGGAACACGAATTCACGTTTACACCTTTGTGCAGAAAATACCAGGTAAGTGTAACTGGTACCCTCACCAGTGCCTACTAATCCATACTTGAGCATCTCCTTCCAGAAACAAATGTGCTATGAGTACGCAATATGAATTACAGAAACTTAGAGCTACTGATTATCTTTCTTCAGAGAAGATTTTGGGCCATAATTAACATATAGTTTAATTCACTGTGAAATTAGATCTGGGTTGCCTGTAATCTGAAACCCATATGTCCAAGAAGTATAGCTATAATTTGTCTCTCCTTTTCTCTAAAGGTGGTTGATACTCCAGGGTCCAGAATATTGAGAATTTGGAAGTGGTCTTGAGAGAGGATCAGTGCCATCCTTGGAGAAGGAGATGAGGGAGACCCTGAAAATTAACTTTTTCTGAATTTCCAGTGCTCTCAGGTTGCACATAGAGCCTAGGGGATGGGCAGCCCAGGTGGCTCAGCGGTTTAGCACCGCTTCGGCCCAGGGTGTGATCCTGGAGACCTGGGGTGGAGTCCCACGTCGGGCTCCCTGCATGGAGCCTGCTTCTCCCCTTGCCTGTGTCTCTGCTTCTCTCTCTCTCTCTGTGTCTCTCATGAATGAAGAAATAAAATCTTAAAAAAAAATAGAGCCTGGGCAGCAGTAGCAGCTAGGTATCCATTCTAAGAAATGCCATAGGGACTCTTAAGAATTGCCTGTCATCTTCTGTCCCCCTACCCAATACTCCTGCAAGCCACTCCTCACAGGTGGGATTACTTGGCATGGCTTGGAGGAATAACCTACTAATCTAGTAGGTCATATGATACAGAGCCCACTATTAAAAGCAGCCTAACTTTTAGTAATCAGCCATCTCTCCTCTGTTTTGTTCATGGACAAAATAGGACAGCTTCCAATTCTGGAAGGGGAAATTTTTGATTCTGTGAAGCCAGGACTTTCTGCTTTTGTAGATCAACCTAAGCAGGTGAGTTTTTGACAATTAGATGTTTAGATTCTTAATGCTTTGATAACTTCACCACACCACTGCTTTAAATATCTCATGCTGTTCACTACTCATACTGAGGCCATGTGCAAGATCAGTTTTCTGTCCTCAGCCATACTGGATAACAGAAATTGTACTCCCCAAGCTCTCTAGGGCTTGGGCAGAAGGGGGCTAGAATAGATGATAGACATGCAGGAATACAACATCTTTTAAGAGATTGTTCCCTTTGTATTTAAGTTGATTTTGAGTTGAGGCTGTCAACTGCATTGATTAATATAAATACAGAAGTTAGACATGGAGTTCTATATAGAGTGTGAGGTATAAACATGGCAGCTGAGACAATGTAGACCCAATGAACTTCATTTCAAAGTACCCTGATATAGGACAGACCATGCATGCCTATACTCTAGAATTTGGGCAAGAACTCATGAAAACAAAAATCTTTGGTATTAGAGGATGAATGGAGAGTTTGGCATGACCGTATTTCACATTTGAGCAGCCATATGTACTATACCCAGTTGTTAGAGGCCACACTGCAGTAGAATAAGACAGGATATTGAACTTTGGTAGCAAATACGAAGGTATTATTCCATGTTACAAGCATAATCATTAACCAAAGGAAAACCTTATAATAAAAATGGCCTGGGGAATAAAATGTCATGGGGCACTTGGCTGGCTCAGTCAGTAGAACGTGCAACTCTTGATTTCAGGGTTATAGGTTTGAGCCTCATGTTGAGTGTAAAGATTACTTAAAAATATAATCTAAGAAAAAAGCGGCTTGAACTTGAACTGAGAAGATGTTTATTTTCTCAGCTCATGGTTATGAAATGATAAATGCTTCAGAAATTTAGGAGCTGTTGAAAGCAACTACATTATCAGAAACTGATTTGACATTTAGAGAAGATTGTGTTGTGGTTGCCAATTATAATGATTTAGAGGCAGCGTGTTGTCAGATGTTCGTTCATGGAAACAGTGGACTTAAAATAATGATTTTTAAATTTCATAAGTTGAGTATCTCATGTGTACTGTGCATGTAGGTGCTGGTGATGTAAATATAAACCTAACATGTTCTGTCCTTACAGAGATCATAAAAACTGTAGCATAATAGCTACACCAACAGTTGTGTGGCATGTACACACAGTCTGCCTCATCTAATGCACTCAGCAGTTTTGTAGTGGTATGAGGCCTATCTCCTTCGTATATATGAGAAGGAAACCAAACCCCTATATTAAGCCATGGGGCTAGCAAGCAAGTGTTCTAACTCCAAATCCGCAGTTTTTTTCACTAGACTCAACTTCCTGGCCTAAAGCTAATGTATGGAACACAAAATAACAATCGAATAAAATGACCATGGTATAACAAAATCATTTTTGTTATTACCCAACTATAATTAAATGGATTCTCCTTCAAAGAAGCCTACTTCTCTAGGTTTCTCCTACAGAGCAGAGAGTGCCAGGAGCCCTCTGCTGCCTCACTCTTAGTGTCCCCCAGAGCATGTTGAGGGAAGAGACATGCTTCCCTCTGTGGGAACTGTTCACTGGATATTCACTGGATGGACTGTTTACTGGATGAGTAGGTCATCTCTTTTGAAGGGTGCTGAGACTGTTCAAGGACTCTTAGAAGTGGCCAAAGACTCAATCCCGCAAAGTCACTGGAAAAGAACCCCGGTGGTCCTGAAGGCAACAGCAGGACTGCGCTTACTGCCAGAACAGAAAGCCCAGGCTCTGCTCTTTGAGGTAATGTTTGAAGTCCTTTGCATCTTGAATAATTCCTTTTCCCCTATGTGAATATTTTCTCTAAGGGTTTTTAGCTCTCTGGAGTGTGACTGCTACCTTTAGTATTCCACCATTGCTATAGCATTGGGGTAACTGGGCTCTTATTCTAGCTACTTATTTACGTTTGTAAATGTTACTCTTGAATTTATATAGCTTTTCCTAAAGAAGTTTAAAGTACGTTCTGTTCGTGATACTCTTAATTCCCTTGTTAAAGCAGAATCATAGAAATGATGTTTAGCCCACTTTATTGAGGTATAACTTAAAATATGTACCTTTTAAGTGTGCAGCTAAATGAATTTTGACAAATATAGAAGTTTACCTGTACCCTTTTGCAGTCCGTTTACCCCTTCCCTGAAGTCAGGCCACCACTGATCTGCTTTCTGCCATTATAGATTAGTTTTGCTTATTCTTATATTTTATATAAATGTGTAATTATACAGTTTATGTTCTTTTTTTTTATATCTCTTTTTCTCTCAGCATAAAGGTTTTTTTTTAATTAAATTTTTAATTTTAGGGGTGCCTGGGTAGCTCAGTCAGTTATGTATCTGCCTTTGGCTCAGGTCATTGAGAGTGAGCCCCTTATCAGGCCCCTTGCTAAGCAGAGAGCTTATTTCTCTCCTAACTCTGGTTGCTGCTCCCCCTGCTTGTGTTCTCTCTCTCTCTGTCAAATAAAAAAAAAAAAAATTTTTTTAAATAATTTTTTAAATTTTAATTCCAGTATAGTTAGCATACAGTGTTAACCAGTTTCAGGTGTACAATATAGCAATCCAGCAATTCTGTACATTGCTCAGTGCTCATCATGATAAGTGTACTCTTAATCCCCATTACCTATTTCACCCATGTCCCCTCACCTTCCTTCTGGTAACCATCAGTTCTCTATAGTTAAGAGTCTTGTTTTTTGTTTGTCTCTTTATTTGTTTGTTTTATTTTTTAAATTCTGCATATGAATGAGACATGGTACTTGTCTCTTTCTGACTTACTATGCTTAGCATTATATTCTCTAACTTCATCCATGTTGCAAATGCAAGATTTCATTCTTTATGGCTGAGTAACATTCCATTGTTTATATATACCATATCTTCTTTATCCATTCATCTGTCAAAGGACACAGGCTACTTCCATAGTTTGACCACTGTAGACAGTGCTGCAATAAACATAGGTGTGTATGTGTAAACATAGGTATGCATCCTTTTGAATCAGTATTTTTTGTATTTTTTTCGGTCAATACCCTATAGTGCAATTACTGGATTGTAGAGAATTTCTATTTTTAACTTTTTGAGGAACCCCCATACCATTTTCCACAGTGGCTGTACCATTTTGCATTCTGCATGAAGGTTCCTTTTTTTTTTTAACATCCTCACCAACACTTGTTTCTTGTGTTTTTGGTTTTAGCCATTCTGTCAGGTATGAGGTGATATCTCATTGTAATTTTGATTTGCATTTCCCTGATGATGAGTGATACTGAGCATCTTTTCATGCATCTATTGGCCATTTTTATGTCCATTTCAACTTCTTAGATAAAAAATTTAGAGAGTTTTTTTTAAACTCAATATTTTTAACATTACTGAACATTTATTTTGTAAAAATAACATGTAAACTAGTAAGATTTAAATTACATATTGTGAAAAATGTTTATAGGTGGGATCCCATTTTAACAAAAATCACAGTTGGGGTGCCTGGGTGGCTCAGTTGGTTGAAAGTCCAACTCTTAGTTTTGGCTCAGGCCATGATCTCTGGGTCATGGAATTGAGCCCCAAGTGCTTGGCTTGAGCCTCTGTGCTTGGCTGGGAGTCTGCTTGAGTATTTTTTCCTTTCCTTTTCCCTCCCCCTCTGCCCCTTCCCATGTGTGTGTGTGCTCTCTCTCTCAAATAAATAAAAAAAATTTTTAAAAATCACAGCAAAAAACTATTCTGTGTTATAGGTGTGCTAATTCCGAGCTCAAAATCCATTTTCCTTTGACTATCAGCGCAGAGGGCTTAAGTCCTTGTCCAAGGACAAACTGCCTAGAGTGTCGTCTGCATGAGAATCTGAATTCGGACTCCTCATTCATTTTTTCTTTTATTGAGCATATGAGCTTACCATGTACTGGGCATTGGTGGAGTTCCCAGGGATATTCTGTAGGGAGCAAAAAATGGCAATTAGTCCATGTCCTGGCAGAGCTTGCATTCTAGTTGCAAGCAGACAGAAACTAAACAACTCACTACGAAGTATGTCAGGTACTGTAGATAATACAGAGAAAGAAAAGAAGGGGAAGTCAGCTAGGGAATGCTGGTGGTGGTGTAGAAGGATATGACTTTAAATAGAATGGTCAGGAAAGACCTCATTGGTAAGATGCATTTGATCAGAGACTTGAGAGGAATAAAGAAGCAAGCTATACAAGACATTTGTAGGAAGACTATTTCAGGCTAAAGAAATAACAAGTGCAAAGGCCTAAAGCAGGAAATGTGCTTGGTATGTTCAAGAACAGCATCCCAGGAGGTCAGAGTGGCTGGAGGGGAGTGAGTGATGGAAGGGAAGTAGGAGATGAGGTCAGAGAGATGTGCGGGGTTTATCATGATGGCCCTTTAAGGCACATGTAAGGACTTTGGCTTTTTCTCTAAGAAGGAAGTCACTGGAGGGTCTTGAGCTAAGAGGCAGGATCTGGTATCTGTTTTAAAAGCACCACTCTAGGGATCCCTGGGTGGCGCAACGGTTTAGCGCCTACCTTTGGCCCAGGGCACCATCCTGGAGACCCGGGATCAAATCCCACGTAGGGCTCCCGGTGCATGGAGCCTGCTTCTCCCTCTGCCTATGTCTCTGCCTCTCTCTCTCTCTCTCTCTCTGTGTGTGTGTGTGTGACTATCATTTAAAAAAAAAAAAAAACTATAAAAAAAAATAAAAAAATAAAAGCACCGCTCTAGAGGTGTCTGGATGGCTCAGTTGGTTAGGTGTCCAACTCTTTTTTTTTTAAGATTTTATTTTTATTTATTTATTCATGAGAGACAGAGAGAGAGAGGCAGAGACACAGGCAGAGGGAGAAGCAGGCTCCATGCAGGGAGCCTGACGTAGGACTTGACCCCGGGTCTCCAGGATCACACCCTGGGCTGAAGGCGGCACTAAACCGCTGAGCCACCCAGGCTGCCCAGGTGTCCAACTCTTGATCTCAGTTCAGGTCTTGATCTCAGGGTCATGAGTTCAAACCATTCTGGGTGTGGAGCCTACTTAATTAATAAAAAATTGGGGGGGACAGGGTGCCTGGATGGCTCAGTGGACCGGACATCCGACCTCATGGCTCAGGTCATAATCTCAAGATCATGGGATTTGAGCCAGCTTTGGGTTCTGTGCTCACTGGGGAGTCAGCTTGAGATTCTCTCTTTGCCCATCCTGCCCCAGTGCATGGGCACATTCTCTCTCTAAAATAAATAACAGTCAATCAAAGAAAGAGAGAGAGAGAAAGAAGAGAGAGAGAGAGAGAGAGAAAGAGAAAGAAAGAAAGAAAGAAAGAAAGAAAGAAAGAAAGAAAGAAAGAGAAAGAAAGAAAGAAAGAAAGAAAGAAAGAAAGAAAGAAAGAAAGAAAAAGAGAAGAAAAGAAAGAAAGAAAAGAAAGAAAGAAAGAAAGAAAGAAAGAAGAGAAAGAAAGAAAGAAAGAAAGAAAGAAAGAAAGAAAGAAAGAAAAGAAAGAAAGAAAGAAAAAGAAAGAAAGAAAGAAAGAAAGAAAAAGAAAGAAAGAAAGAAAGAAAGAAAGAAAGAAAGAAAGAAAGAAAGAAAAAGAAAGAAAGAGAAAGAAAGAAAGAAAAGCAAGCACTCTGGGTGCTGTATTAAGAATAAACTGTGAGCAGGGGAGAAGAGTGGAGAGAGAAATAGCAGAAACTGTCTGTGTTTATTCCTGTTTGCTTACCTATCTTCCGTTTAAAAGTTTATAGGGACACCTGGGTGGCTCAGCGATTGAGCGCCTGCCTTTGGCCCAGGGTGTGATCCTGGAGTCCCAGGATCAAGTCCCACATCGGGCTCCCTACATGGAGTCTGCTTCTCTCTCTGCCTATGTCTCTGTCTCTCTTTCTCTCCATGTGTCTCATGAATAAATAAATAAAATCTTAAAAAAAAATAGTTTATTTATAGATCACTTAACTGGCTTTTCCCGGATGAAATAGGGTCCAGAGGTCATCACATGAAGCATTTCATCCTATCAGGAATGAGAACAGCCAGCAGACCAGAGTTCCTTCTATTGCTGTTTGGAAAGTGTCCCCCCGCCTCATGATAATCATATAAAAAAATAAGACATAACACCCATGTCACTGACCCATATTTATGGAGAGTCATTAATGTGTGAGATGTTCATTCCTTTCTCCTAAAATAGTATAAATAAATCTAGATCTGGGGTCTCTGTGAACTCTTGAGGCCTCAGCCATGTGCCAGAATCTAACAAGGGCTAACAGCAGAGTAGGCCAGCCTATGGACATGAGCCCCCTTTACCAGCAAGGACAAAGACCTGCAGAATTTGATGGGAGAGCAAAAGAAATATTTCTGTAGCCTCAGGAGCTGCCCAGGCTTAACTCTTCTCTATCATCTCTTTATCTTATCATCTAAGAAATGAAGTGGGGGGATCCCTGGGTGGCACAGCGGTTTGGCGCCTGCCTTTGGCCCAGGGCGCGATCCTGGAGACCTGGGATCGAATCCCACGTCGGGCTCCCGGTGCATGGAGCCTGCTTCTCCCTCTGCCTATGTCTCTGCCTCTCTCTCTCTCTCTCTCTCTCTCTCTGTGACTATTATAAATAAATAAAAATTTTTTAAAAATTATAAAAAAAAAAAAAAAAAGAAATGAAGTGGGAAAGGGTCCTCCTAGCTTCCAGTGTACCCAGGCAGGATTATAAGGTGTTTAAAAAAAAAATTACAGGATCCTGATTTGAGCTGGAAGGGGTCAAATATATGCCCTTTCCTAGATGCAGTTCACCTGTTAATTTCTGTAGTTTGTTTGAGATTGATTTTTTTTTTTGAGATTGATTTTAAGTCAGAGGAATCCCTGTGTTTTTGTTTTTACAAGAAACCAGTAATTACTTATATAGTTCCTTCTCTAGTTTTTTAGGGCAAAGAAATGTTCTGCTAAAATTTTATCTAGGGAAATGAAGAGTATAGTTTTCTAATAAGCCTTAATAGGATATAGCCAAAATATGGAAATGCTTATTGCCTTAGAGAATCCAGATTTTTTCCCCTTTTTCTATAGGTAAGAGAAATCTTTAAGAAGTCACCTTTCCTGGTACCAAATGACAGTGTTAGCATCATGGACGGATCCTATGAAGGTAGGAGAAGTGTTGATACATGTTCTGGGGGGAGAGGACCAAGGTTAACAAAAGATTTGATTAAAGGAACTAGGAACAGGGATGGGGGTGCTAAAGTAAAAAGAACTAAACAAGGAGAAACAAATAAGCGAGGAGGAATGGGATAAGAGAAAACGGAATGACAGGGAGAAGGAAAATGTGTATTTTAGACACAGAATTTAGAGAAAACAAAAATAGGGTCAAGGGAAAATGCTCTGAGATGTAATCCATTTTTCTCTCTCTTTCAGGCATATTAGCTTGGGTTACTGTGAATTTCCTGACAGGTAATACATTCTCAAGTTTATTCTAAGACAGTAACTGGGTTTCATGCAGGATCAAAGAGTAAAAATTTCGTTTTGCTTGTATTGTGCTTTTAAAGAAAAGAAAGAAAGAAAGGAAAAGCTAGGAAGTTAACATTTATAACTGTCTTCAGGGCCTCAGCTACAGTAAGAGTCCTTATAGGTTAGCATTCACTTGCAGTATTTGGGGCCAGGAGCCAGTGGAATATTTATGGAACACCTGCAAAGTACAACCAAGAGCAAGAGAGAGATTGCAGACAGAGGAGTGTTGGGCTGTCCTGGAAGCAGAAGATATTCAGAGCTGGCTCTCATTCACAGGTCAGCTGCATGGCCACAGCCAGGAGACTGTGGGGACCCTCGACCTGGGGGGAGCCTCCACCCAAATCACATTCCTACCCCAGTTTGAGGTGAGTCATTTACATGAAGGCCTGGTTAGCAACCCACTTTGCAGGCATATCATGGTGCCAAGAAGGTAGTGCTGCATTTTCAGACAGCAGCTCCACCACAAATAGGTTGAGTGGAGTCAATGACTGAATAAACTTCCTTTGCCCCCTTACTGTTCAGAGTCCCTTTGATTCCTCTAGCCTTGGGAGATTAGCTGCTTAGTCTGTCTCTTTCATTGCTGATTTTTTGGGGGAGGAACGGGGATGGTGGTAGTAAGACCTTCAAACATTGCAGATCCTAAATAGTCTTTTTGCTTTTTCTGATTTGCAGAAAACCCTGGAACAAACCCCTAGGGGCTACCTCACTTCATTTGAGATGTTTAACAGCACTTATAAGCTCTATACACATAGGTGAGGAGAGGGGACAGGGAGGAATATTTCATGTTGTATGATTCTCCTAACTTTTCAAAGCATTTTCACATCTGTTATTGTATCTGACAAGCCTCACAAAGTCCCTGCCAACCCGCAAAGGTCTGGTAACTGAAACCAGAGCCACTTACCAAAGCCCAAGGACTCAAGAGGTTTCTCCATTCTTGGCCTCAAAAGTATATAACTTAAAGAATCAGAAGTTTTCTCTAAAGAAGGGCGCCTGGGTGGCTCAGTTGGTTAGGCATTTGCGTTTGGGTGAGGTCATGATCCCAGAGTCTTGGGATGGAGCCCCAATTGGGCTTCTTGCACAATGGGGAGTCTACTTCTCCCTCTCCCTTGTCCCTCACCCCACTCATGCGCTTGCTTTCTCTCTCTCTCTCTCTCTACCCCCACCCCAAATAAATAAATAAACTTTAAAAAAAGTTTTCTCTAGAGAGAGGACACTTGGAGAATCTTCAGCCAAAGCTCTGTGCCAACTCCTTTGAGGTTGCTTTCAGATGTTCAAAATCCAACCTAGGATTTGATCACAGTGGGGCTAGGAGCTAAGATAATGAGAGCTTTTCTGGGAATGATTCCCAGGGCGGGACCCTAGGAAGTATCACTGTCTCTGGCCTTTAAATCATAGGCACGGAAAGTTCTGGATGGCCTTGATCTGAACTGTGTAGAAATGACTACTTGTCCACACAAGATGAGAAGGTCATAGAGACCAAGGTTTTCCTCCCTTCAGAGGGAGACAGAGAAACCATGCTACTTTTGAAAGAGATAGCTTTAGGCTGGAGAACTTCAGGACCAGCATGAAATTAAGTCAATCCTGTATTTTACAGTTACTTGGGATTTGGATTGAAAGCTGCAAGACTAGCAACCCTGGGAGCCCTGGAAACAGAAGGTTCGTCTAGGTACCTGTGCTGGTTGGGGTATGGTGAGAGTAACACCAATACTCAGCTTACTTTTCCCCTTCCTTGACAGTGATTCTGTGGAGAAAAGGGTTATGCTGATTTAGGAAGGATGTGTTATGTAATGAACATGATAATAGCAGATTCTTTTTCTACTTTATGTTATGTTCCGTTGTTTTGGTATACACTATTAGCCATTTCTAGAATGAAGTCTATATATAGTCACACAGTCTGTGACAAGGAGGCTGCAGTGTGCAGAAATTCAAAGCTCAAAGAGTGAATTTGGCAGAAGCTTGCTCAAGCCCTTAGTTTTACATGGGGGGTTCAGGAAGCAACATCAGTACACCTGCAAGGTGAAATTACTGAGCAACTTTATTCATATCTTCAAAGATAGTAGAGCAGTTAGGAACTCAGCTTTTGGGGTCAAGCAGAACTGGGTTCAGTCCCTCTTTGTGATTTGGGGCAAGTTAGCAACCTTTCTGTACCCCTTTGCATTTAGAAAAGTAGCCCAACCAAAGAATATTTAAGAAGCTGAATGAAGGGGATCCCTGGGTTGCTCAGCGGTTTAGCTCCTGCCTTCGGCCCAGGGCCTGACCCTGGAGTCCTGGGATCGAGTCCCACATTGGGCTCCCTGCATGGAGCCTGCTTCTCCCTCTGCCTGTGTCTCTTCTTCTCTCTCTCTCTATCTCACATGAATAAATAAAATCTTTAAAAAATAATAATAAATAAAAATAAAAATTCCTGTCATAGGGAATTTGGCTGAGCGGTTTAGCGCCGCCTTCAGCCCAGGGCGTGATCCTGGAGACCCAGCATCGAATCCCATGTCAGGTTCCCTGTATGGAGCCTGCTTCTCCCTCTGCCTATGTCTCTGCCTGTGTCTCTCATGAATAAATAAATAACATCTTAAAAAAAAAAATTCCTGTCATAGGATGCAGTCATGGAACTACCTACTTTTTGGTAATTCCTTTCAACTTTACTAGCTTCTTGCTTGCATGTATGCATGTGTCTCTCACTCTTGTGCACGTGTGCATGCGCTTGCACGCTCTCATTCTCTCTCCCGCTCTCTCTCTCTCATCCTTGCCTCTTACTTTGTGGTCTGACTTCTTTCAGGGATTGATGGACACACTTTTCGAAGTGCCTGTCTACCGAGATGGTTGGAAGCAGAGTGGATCTTTGGGGGTGTGAAATACCAGTATGGTGGCAACAAAGAAGGCAAGTGATGTTTTTTTCACTGATTGAAATTACCTTTACAGTTGAAATCTGGAAAAGTTCCATGAGAAGTGTTTTCCAGAACTCAAGAGAAGCTTTTTTCTGGGACTCATTCCAAATAGGTCTTAGTATGCTGTAAAGGAATAATGTGAAATGACAGTGAACAAGGCAACTGTCCCTCTGTCCTGCTCTTTCCCTGCCCAAGTGCTGTGGGGATCCATTAGAAACCTGTTCTTAACCTGCGTCTAATGCTTTAAGGGTCTCTGCCCTTAGCAAGGAGAAATTCTATCTAGAAACTCTAGATTCAGTTAATGTTTAGCTTTTTAAATTATAATAATACAACTAAGACAATAGAAGAATTCATCTTAGATATTATAAAAAGCAAAGACCGTAAAATCAAGGAAAAAACTTAATTTCTCCAGGGAAGGAAACAGATATGAGACTTCTGATTGCTTCACATAAATATCATTGACATAGGCTAGGCAGCAGATTGAGGTTGAATATGGCTATTTTTGGTGAACACAGGGAGGGAAGCTGCCTCTATGGAATTTTGCTCATCTTTGTAAGCTCTTTGTCCTGAACCTCAGCTTCTTCTTTCCTTGATCCTCCTGCTGTTTCTTTGTTGGCTCCAGCAGCTTGCTTCAGAGAGCTCTCATTTTTCTCACCTTTGCCCTGGCAGGGAAGATGGGCTTTGAGCCCTGCTATGCTGAAGTGCTAAGGGTGGTCCAAGGAAAACTTCACCAGCCGGAGGAGGTCCAGAGAAGCTCTTTCTATGCTTTCTCTTACTATTATGATCGTGCTGTTGACACAGGCATGATTGGTAAGTTCACTGCAGGTATCAGCTATAGAGGAAACTAGGAGGGAAGCTGTCCTGGGAAGGGAAAGGAGAAAAGGAATATTTGAAATGCTTTGTCATACGTAATCACACTACTCTTCCCCAGTGCTGACAATTGAATGACACTAGTTGCAGCAGAGGAAGAATGAATAGGATTAAGTATCCTTTGGAGCTAGAAAATGGCCTAAACAGATACACATAAAGTCTTTTTTTTTTTTTTACATTTTTATCGAGATATAATTGATAGAAAGTAAAATGAATATTTGAAGTGTACAATTCAAAAAAAAAATGAAGTGTACAATTCACTAAACTTTGACATATGTGTATACCCATTAAGCTATCACCAAAGTCAAAATAATGTCTCTTGCCCCAAAGAGTTTCTCCCTCCTACTTTATAATTTTTATTTCCTTATCACAATAGTAATGCTTTTTGTTAGTTCTGTGAATATATGTACGTGGTCTGTCATGGCCTGAGATATGAATTAATTTCCTATTTCCTATTTTCAATTTTTTTAACAGGTCAATTTTTTTTATTGTGGTTAAATAGACATAGAATAATTATAAATAAAATAGACTACACAGATTATATTGTATGGATATGTCATGTATATTTATCCCATTCTGTAATGTTAGAAATTTTATTTCCAATTTTTCATTATTATAAGTACCACTAGGATACATTTCCTTGTTTCCTTGAAAGCTTTTTGACATTAACTACTGTTTCATTTTAGATTATGAAACAGGGGGTGTTTTAAAAGTTGAAGATTTTAAAAGAAAAGCAAGGGAAGGTAAGTGCCAATGGAAGCCTTTGAAGAGAAGTCCATGAAGCTGTGCCTGCCAACTCTAGTGACCTTAAAGTGACCCAGAGCACCACAGTCAGCAGAAAGCCTCTCAGAAGGCTGGTTTCCTAGTTTGACTAAGAATTAAAAGCATTAAGTGGCATAGAAATCCATGGGAATACAAGAGGCTTTGGGCATTATGGTGAAAATCTTTTCTTCTTTCTACATTTCTTCCTTCCTTTTTTTTTTCTATCATTGAAATATAATTGACATACAATGTTGTATAAATTTCAGGTGTACAACATATAGATTGGAAAATTCTATACATTACCTGTGCTCACCATGATAAATATAGTCACTCTCTGTCTCCATGAAACATTATTACAATATTATTGACTATATTTCCTATGGTATACTTTTTATCTCTGTGACTTCCTTATTTTACAGCTGGAAGTTTGTACCTCTTAATCTCCTTCACCTATTTTTCCCATCCCCCTACCCATCTCCCTTCTGGCGACCACCAGTTGTTCTATTTAAGAGTCTGTGTTTCTCTTTGTTCATTTGTTTGGATTTGTTTGGATTCCACTACCATATAAGTGAAATCATATGGTAGTTGTCTTCCTCTGTTTGACTTAACTTCACTTAGCATAATACCCTCCAGGTCCATCCTCATCATAATAAGTGACAAGATATTCTTTTTTTTTATGGCTGGGTAATATTTCACTGTGTGTATATGTGTGTGTGTGTTTGTACACACATAAAGAAGATATGAATATATATATATATATATATATATATATATATATATATATATGGATCAAGCCTCATGTCAAGCTCCTTGCTCAGCAGGGAGCCTGCTTCTCCCTCTCCCTCTGCCCCCCATTCATGCTCTCTCCTTGTCTCAAAATCTTTTTTAAAAATGTTGCAATAAATATAGGGGTGCTTAAATCTTTTTTTAAAGGTTTTATTTATTTATCCATGAGAGACACAGAGAGAGAGGCAGAGACATAGGCAGAGGGAGAAGCAGGCTCCCTGCAGGGAGCCTGATGTGGGACTCAATCCCCGGGATCATGCCCTGAGCCAAAGGCAGACACTCAACCACTGAGCCACCCATGCGTCCCTGCTTATATCTTTTTGAATTGGTATTTTCTTTTTTCGGGGGGTGTAAATAGGCAGTAGTAGAATTACCAAATCATATAGTATTTCTAAATTTTTGAGGAACCTTCATAATTTTATCCACAGTGACTGTGGAACAATTTGCGTGAGGTCTCCCTTTCTCCACATCCTCACCGACACCTGTTATTTATTTTCTTTTTGATACTAGACATTCTGATTGGTGTGAGGTGATATCTCACTTTGGTTTTGGTTTGCATTCCCCTAATGATGAGTGATGTTGAGCATCTTTTCATGTGTCTGTTGGCCACTGTATATTTTCCTTGGAAAAATGTCTGTTCAGGTCCTTTGCCCATTTTTTTTCAAATACTTCTGTAAAGATTTATTTCCTAAAGTGAATAAAATAAGCAAATTATACTTTTTTGTACAATTCACATATTGTGTGAAATATTAAAACATTTTTTTTTTAGAGAAAAGGAGGGAGGGGCAGAGGAAGAGGGAGAGAGAATCTTTTTTATTTTTATTTTTTTAAGATTTTATTTATTCATGAGAGAGGCAGAGACACAGGCAGAGGGAGAAGCAGGCTCCATGCAGGGAGCTCAACGTGGGACTTGATCCTGGGTCTCTGGGATCATGCCCTGGGCTGAAGGCGGTTGAGTCAGTCACCCAGGCTGCCTGGAAGAGAGAATCTTAACCAGGCTTCATGCCCAGTGCAGAGCCTGACACAGGGCCCAATCTCCCAACCCTGAGATCATGACCTGAACTAAAATCAAGAGTCAGATGCTTAACCACATGAGCTACCCAGGTGCCCCTAAAATATAAATTTTAAGCATTTGAAAGTTATATGAAAGTATGAATAAATTAGGTTATTCTTTAGACAAGTTTCAGGATTGAGAATGCATTAAAAATGATGGTAGAGGTTGAAGGTTGACAAAAATAAAACATGTATATGGGAAAAGGTGTTATCTATGAAGTTAATGGGTGGAATAATAAAGTTGGAGACATTATTTGCAGCATATAAAATCGATAGAGGTTAATATCACTCACATATAAAATAGTCCTAGAGGGCAGCCTGGGTGGCTCAGCGGTTTAGCGCCACCTTTAGGCAGGTTTAGCGCCTGTCTCTCGTGGATAAATAAATAAAATCTTAAAAAAAAAAAAATAGTCCCGGAAATGATTAACATTTTATTTTATTATTTTTTATTAACATTTTATATATAAAACTTAATGTCTAAGTATTAAGTCATCACTAAAGAAAAATAAGTTGTATCAGTTTTCTTTTGCTTTTATTACCACTAATAAGTTCCTATAAATGTAGTGCCTTTGCCCATTGTTTTAATAAGTTTGTTTGTTTCTTTGGTGTTGAGTTGTCTAAGTTCTTTTTTTTTTTAATTTTATGTATTTATTCATGAGAGACACAGAGGGAGAGGCAGAGACATAGGCAAAGGGAGAAGTAGGCTTCATGCAGGGAGCCTGATGTGGAACTTGATCCTGAGACCACAGGATCTTGCCCTGAGCCAAAGGCAGATGCTCAACTCAGACGCTCAGACATCCCGAGTTGTCTAAGTTCTTTATATATTTTGGATATTGAGCCTTAATCAGACATACCATTTGCAAACATCTCCCATTCAGGAAGTTGCCCTTTTGTTGTATTAATGATTTCCTTTCCTGTGCAAAAGCTCTCTTTTTATATTTTTTAAATTTTAAATTTTTATTTATTTATTTATTTTTAAATATTTTATTTATTTATTCATGAGAGACACAAAGAGAGAGAGAGAGAGGCAGAGACACAGGCAGAGGGAGAAGCAGGCTCCATGCAGGGAGCCTGATGTGGGACTCGATCCCAGGTCTCCAGGATCACACCCTGGGCTAAAGGTGGTGCTAAACTGCTGAGCCACCAGGACTTCCCTTTTTTTTTTAAAAAAAATAAATAAAGATTTTATTTATCTACTTGAAAGAGAGAGAGCACAAGAGAGGGAGTAGCAGAGGGAGAGGTGAGCAGGGAGCCCAACGCACGGCTCAAGCCGAGGAGTGTGGGATCATGACCCAAGCCAAAAGCAGACACCCAACTGACTGAGCCACCCAGGCACCCCTGTGCAAAAGCTTTATAATTTGATGTAGTCCCAATAGTTTTTTTGTTTTTGTTTTCCTTGCTTGAGGAGATATATCCAGAAATATGTTGCTAAAGCTGATGTCCAAGAGATTACTGCCTGTTTTCTTTTAGGAGTTTTATAGTGTCAGGTCTCATATTTAAATATTTAATCTATTTTGAGTTTATTTTTATGTGTGATGTTCGTCCTTTTTTTTTAATTGAAATAGTGTTATTAGTATCAATGAAACACTGAGCACCAAAATATATGGGAAATAGCCACAGAGGCTTGCTTGAGAGAGTCCATGGAATTCTAGCAGGTGAGATGGGACATCAGAAATATACATGAGGCTGTAGTCTTGCAGAGGCTGTCAGTGCACACAGTTCTAGTCTTCAAGACTCTCAGGCATTGACCACATGGAGAATTCTGTTTGCTTATCCTAAGTCTGCATTTAGAGAAAACCGTACCCCTGCCAGGGACTGCAAACTTGAATTCCACTCTTCACTCTCCCTTTCAGTGTGTGATAACTTGGAAAACTTCACCTCAGGCAGTCCTTTCCTGTGCATGGATCTCAGTTACATCACAGCCCTGTTGAAGGACGGCTTTGGCTTTGCAGACAGTACTGTCTTACAGGTAAGAGAGGACTCCACAGAATTGCAAAACAGTCTACTTATCTGGGAATTAGGAAAAGGACTTGTGTGTGTAGTAATCAGAGTGGCTGCAGGTGGAATTATGAGGGGTTTTTATTAGGACTATGGATAAGGAGTGATACAAGACACCATGAATGTGGGAAATTAGCTTGATGCAATGGTAGTAGCTTCTAAGTGTATTCTCAGGCAAGCTTTCCCAGAGGTCACAGAGCAGAAAGGCTTGCATCCTAAATTAAGATGCCAAGTCACATGGTTTATTAAAGCAAGTTCAAAACTCAAGGCAAGAAGCAAAGGGAAAGAAATGAGATAGGGTGCAGGTAGGTTGGAAGTGCCATACTTCTTAAATCCTGGGTTCATATATCCTGCCTCTCTCTCTGCTACTGATAGTGTGGTTATAAGGACTGGAGCTGATGAAGGGAGCACAGGGATAGAAGGTACCTGGGACCATCACCCAAATTTGCTCAATTTGGAGAGGCATAGGGGCAAGTACACTGGCCTGTAGCATCCATTCACTCATTAGCCCATTGGATGGCTTTATTTGGCAGAGAACAAAAGGATGTCACCAGTGAGTGGCTCATTCAAGTTCTCATTAGTATTGAATGCCTTGTGTATATGAAGTATGTCTTATATACTTCCTTCAACATCCTTCACATGTGCCTCATGTATTTAATGTCTCTTCAATCTTGGGTCGCTCTTTGTCCTCCTATTCTGTCCATCTGTTCAGCACATGCAGGCTCCACTTTATCTGTAGTAACTTACTTACTCTAAACACATATGTTTCATCCATCCCATTTATTTTCTTCTGTACCATAATTGAATAATTGTACATTATGGTTACAAAGATGATTAAGATAAAATCTTGTCCTCATGTAGCATATAGTCTATTAGAGGAGATGTGACTAAAATATAAGGATGGCACAGGCAACTTTGAACTTTGGGGTCACATAGGTAGACTCTTCTTTATTTTTGAAGTGCCCTTGCTTGTGCCACTTCTCCCTCCTGTTTCCTCAGTTCCAGGTGAGTTTACATTGCCCTATTTCTTGTGTTATACAGATTTCATAAACTCCTAAACTTTGTACTAAGTTATTTGGATTTAGTGTGTTTTGTCTGACAAGAATATCAGCATTTAAAGTGCTTAACAAAGAATTACTTGCCAATAGAGTCAGTATCACGTAGTATCTAAAACATGGCTTCACTGTCCATCAAATCTGGGTTCACATCCTGATTCTGCAAGCTTACTAGCTCTGTAACCGTAAATGATTTACATACCTTCTAACTTTTAGGTTTCTCATTCAAATTTAGGATCCTTAGAGTACCTATTTCATAGGGCTATTAGAAAATTGAGATAATGTACGTAAAGCACAATGCCTAGCACAGAGTAAGTTATTAATATTGGTATTAGTAGTGTAGGCATTTCACACCAGTTGGGGATAGATTTGTGGATAAGAAAAGTCATCCTAAGTCTAATACATATAAAGTTAACTTCCTCTACTTAAGGATCAACAATAACCAAGTCATTTAAGGACAGTTTTCTGCCATTTCTAGTGCTGGCATCCTTTTAGTCTTTATTATTTCAGTGGTAGCAGAAATAAATTCCCTGTCTCAGAGGTCACTTCACTTCAACATCTATATCCTTGGGCTATCAGCCCCCTCCTGAGGGCAGAGGAGCATTTGGGGTAGGGGAGACAATTTGATTCAGGTGTCACAGGCTAAATCTCAAGATGACGATTCATGTTCTTCCCAGTTTTTGGCACAGTGACTAGTGTATATTTCATCAGATCAAACAGAAGTATTGAATCATAAGAAATTGGTCCTAGAGGGGCGCCTTGGTGGCTCAGTGGTTGAGCATCAGCCTTTGGCTCAGGGCATAATCCCTGAGATGGAGTTCTCCATCAGGCTCCTGCAGGGAGCCTACTTCTCCCTCTGCCTATGTCTCTGCCTCTCTCTCTGTGTCTCTCGTAAATAAATAAATAAAATCTTAAAAAAGAAAGAAAAGAAATTAGTCCTAGAAAGATACTAAATCCAGTCCACTGCTTTCAAAACATTTTTGTGTGTGGTGTTATCAATGGTGGGCATCATTGTTCAACAAAAGCTTACACAGAATGCCAGTAAAACTGATCAAAATGGAGCTATCAGGTTGAAGCAGAGGAACGGGGCTTGGAACTCCTTCAGCATTTGGCCTCCCTTTCTCCTTTGAAGCACTTCCAAGAACTCTTTAAAAGTTTTTTTTTTTTTTTTAAGATTTTCTTTATTTGAGATAGAGCACAAGCTGGGGTTGGGGAGGAAGGGGCAGAAGGAGAGAGAGAAGCAGGCTCCCTGCTGAGCAGAGATCCCGATGCTAGACTCTATCCCAGGACTCTGGGATCATGACCCAAGCCAAAGGGTGACGCTCAACTGACTGAGCTACCCAGGTGCCGTGAAGTCCTAAAATTCTAAGGAAAACAGTTTGACAAATACTAATATAATCCTCTTGTTACGTAATGGAGGAAATCAGGTCTAAACATTTGCCCAAAGTCACTGAACTAATTGAAGCACAACCCGACTAGAATGCCTTAAATGCCTTGATTGGGTTATTAGTGCTTAAGAAGTTTCTGTTGTTTACAAAGTATGAATTGAGAAGTTTAGTATGTTTTTTCCGACTCCTAAATCTATTCCTAGCTCCTCTTGTATTTAGTTTCGGGATCAGGGAAAGAATTCAGAAGCCTCTCTGTCTAAAAGGTCCTGTCTAGCAAAAGACATGAACAGAAATCTCACAGAGGAAGACATAGACATGGCCAACACGCACATAGAAAATGCTCTGCATCACTTGCCATCAGGGAAATACAAATCAAAACCACAATGAGATACTACCTCACACCAGTGAGAATAGGGAAAATTAACAAGGCAGGAAACCACAAATGTTGGAGAGGATGCGGAGAAAAGGGAACCCTCTTACACTGTTGGTGGGAATGTGAACTGGTACAGCCACTCTGGAAAATTGTGTGGAGGTTTCTCAAAGAGTTAAAAATAGACCTGCCCTACGACCCAGCAATTGCACTGTTGGGGATTTACCCCAAAGATACAGATGCAATGAAACGCCGGGACACCTGCACCCCGATGTTTCTAGCAGCAATGTCCACAATAGCCAAACTGTGGAAGGAGCCTCGGTGTCCAACGAAAGATGAATGGATAAAGAAGATGTGGTTTATGTATACAATGGAATATTACTCAGCCATTAGAAATGACAAATACCCACCATTTGCTTCAACGTGGATGGAACTGGAGGGTATTATGCTGAGTGAAATGAGTCAATCAGAGAAGGACAAACATTATATGTTCTCATTCATTTGGGGAATATAAATAATAGTGAAAGGGAATAGAAGGGGAGGGAGAAGAAATGGATAGGAAATATCAGAAAGGGAGACAGAACATAAAGACTCCTAACTCTGGGAAACAAACTAGGAGTGGTGGAAGGGGAGGAGGGCAGGGGGTGGGGGTGACTGGGTGGCGGGCACTGAGGGGGGCACTTGACGGGATGAGCACTGGGTGTTATTCTGTATGTTGGCAAATTGAACACCAATAAAAAATAAATTTATTATTAAAAAAAATAAAAGGTCCTGTCTAGAAGGTCTGGATGAGACCACTTTCTGGGCCAGAAGATTCAGAGATCAGATTGGCAAGTGTAGGGGCAATAAGCCAAGGCAGAAGGGAAGCTGTTACAGAGGAGGGTAGTGGGAAGCCTCCAAAGACTGGCCACTCCAAATTTTACCTTGGTTTGGCCATGTGGATGATCTTTGTAAATACTCTCTGCCTTGTGTCATGTTTGCTAGAGTTGAAAATTGATGAAAATGTGAGCCTTTTTTTTTTTTCCTCCTCAACAGCTCTCAAAGAAAGTGAACAACATAGAGACAGGCTGGGCCTTGGGGGCCACCTTTCACCTGTTGCAGTCTCTGGGCATCTCCCACTGAGGCCAACCCCCCTTCTTCTAAGGACTTCATTTGCCAACAAGCTTTTTAAAAGTAAAAGAAGAAAGGACTCAGAAATGTTCTGAGCTAGTCTGAGGATAGCCTGGACTGAAGCCCAACAGCTGGATTCATCAGGTAGAAGGGGCTTTTGGACACAGGTCTTGTCCTTGCATCTAGAAATTTGGGTCAAATTAATTTTATACATCTAATGTGAACTGTTGATCTAACCACTCTGCTTGCACAGCTGGCACCAGAGTCTAAATCTTTGAGATTCTTTGTGTGTCACAGAGCCAAAATGAATAGCTTTGAAACTTGGAGAATCCAAGGACTAGTCCCTGGGAACCAAAGAAAAATCTCATTTCAGCCCTTTGAGTGCCTCATTCCTTTGAACATACTAATTTTCCTCTTACATGTGAAACTAAGCCCACTGATTGCTATCCCATGACCTGTCAACACCAGTATTTTTCTCCTCCCTACACATTGCCATGTCCCACCCTTATTTCCACTCACCACCCTAAAAAAAAAAAAAAAAGAAAAGAAAGAAAGAAATATCTGGATTTACTTTTCATGTGTAATTCAAGGGAGAGAAAAAGGTAACATATCTGAAATTATGTGATCCTGCTTTGTGCCAGTTCTAGTCAGCCAGCTGCGAGCCATCCTAAATCTTGGCAGGTTGGAGAGCAGCTCCTAACTGTGCAGACCCTAGCATAAATAAGGAAGACATCCAGTCTCTAGGAACAGGATTTGGGGGTGTGTGTGTGACTCCCTTGAATAACTACCTTCTTTTAATCAACTTTTAATCAGACAACCTTGAGATTAACATATCCAACTTTACAGGAATGTGTGTATTCAGTGCTAGTACCTCCTCCAGGCTAATGTGTTTATAGTAATTTCTTATCCTAAACATGTTTTCTTTGTATTTCTAAGAAATACATCTACCCTGGCATCTAGATTTTGGCAGAGCTCCTTTCAGTTTTTTATTTTCTCCATTTATAGCAGTATCTCTTCCTGTCCTGGCCCTGATCATTTTAACTAATTTCCTCTAAATCATTTGCCTAGTTCCACAGTTTCTGATATCCTTCTTGGGTGGTACCTAACATTCGATTTGGTTGGCCATCTTGGCCCACATAGGTACTATGGATTCTCTTTTTGAGTTTGAGCGCACAGAGCTCTTGATTTTGTGAATTGTTTCCCTTAAAATTCATTATCTTGTATTTTTTTTTTTTTCGTGACATTATTCGCAGCTTGTCTATCCACTCAAGTGCTCTTGGACTTGAAAGATCTTTCTATAATCTGGCTCTTTTGCCTTGGCCCATTGCCTCCAGCTACTTTCCAACAGAGTTTATATCTCCCCAAACTTGTAGCCTTCACAGAAGACTCTTTCAGCTCCTTCAAAAAAGATGTTAATATCCCTGGCTCTTACATCAGCTCTTGGGGAGCTTTATTTCTTAGTCATTCCATTGAGTCAATAATATTTGACATGTGGTATGTACAAGTAACTAGGCAAATTTCCATATCCTCATCCCCCAAATTTTAGTTGTTTTTTACTACAATGTGGAATTTCTTCAGATTCTTCTGACTTTTATTATACTTAGGTCACTTTTATATCTGTTGTCTTTCTCAAAAACTGCTACATAATGAAATAAGAATCTTTAAGATTGGAAACAGCCAAAGATGTTGGCTGTTATGCGTTTGAGTCCCATGTCAACCTTCTGCCCATCAGAGAATTCCCTTAACACGTCCAACTGGTTATCATTCAGCTTTTGTTTAGGCATGTATTCAGAGAGCTCATTCCATTTTTGGACTGCACTGATGTTAAAAAAAAAAAATCCCCTTTATATTGAGCTGAAGTAACCTGTTTTCCCAGTGTCTTAGTTCTGCTCTAATCCCTCCTTCCACAGCCTTTCAGTCTTTTGATTAAACTCCCAAGTCCTTTATGGTCTCTTCTTTAACATACCATATGGCTTCTGGACCTATCTTGTCCAAAAAAGGAGAGTGTTAGAACCAGTCATCATATACTAAATGTTTTCCATATGATTAGGAAGAGAGACCATTTCCTCTAGTAGAAGCAAAGTTATTTTCCCAAAGGTAAACTGTGTTCACTAGACTCATCCAGCTTGATGGACCCAGAGAGGTAATTCCATGGTCTTTACCATCACAGCTTGTCTCTGAAGCTTATCAACAGGCCAGGTGGTCTTCAGCCAATTCCTTTGGTCCTCCCAGATACCTTCAGAAAGATTGGGTAGATGCCATATAATTCCTGAAGTGTATCTACATATATTCTGGTTATCTTGATAAGGACATTTGGAGAATAAGTGTATCCAATTTGGGAGCAATTTGGAATGAGAATTTGTATTTCTTAGAAAAAACAATTTTTCTACAATATCCTTTCTGCCCTTTAGTGTACCTTTTGGGTCTCTTATTAAGGGGTCCTACAGAATCTAATATTGCTGGTTGTTTCCTTTCTGTAAATGTGTTTGTAATATTTCAAATACTAAGGACATGGCCTGTCACATAGTGGATGTTCTGTGTTTTTTTACCTTCACCATCATATGATGAACATCCTGTGTAGGTTGTAGAGGTCCTTGCCTTAACATTCTTCCTGTGTTGCCTGATTTGGTTTGCATACTTCTGAAGTCCATGTTCTCCTTACCTGGGTGAGCCACCTTTCCATTTTTTGTTAAAGATGACCTTTTTTCCCTATAGTGACCTTTCTGGACTCTGCCAGTACTCACACAGCTTTTCACAGTAACTGTCATATTCCATCTAGGCACATTTTTCCTGAGACTCCAGGAAGGTTTGTGACTGTCACTTTTTTTAACATCTTAAAAATTTTCTGCATTTGCCTTGTAAAGCTTCCCCTGTGGTAACAAATTTCTCATTCCTTCAGGAATTATTTCAGTAGCTTAGTTTGGTTCAAAAGCAGACTGTTTATTCTCATTTCACCTTCAAATCAGACTTCTGGGCAAGATATTTTTCAATGTACAAATCCAGTGGATGAACTAATCTCCTTAAAAGAATTCTCTGGTACTATGAAGTGAGGTTTTTCAAAAACCCAAAGCAAGACACCCCTTCTCCTGCAAGTCAGCCACCAGTCTGCAACCAAACATGAACAGATTCTGCTGCTAATCGAATTTCCTTTTTGACCTGATTCCTTTTGTCAAACCTGTGCAATTAAATTATTTATTGTTTTATTACTGAACAGACAATGGTGTCCCAGAGAGGAACCATAAATAAAATTGAAACCTGGTGCTGTGATAAGGAAATAACTAACATTAATAAGATTTTTTTCCAGAAAGTCCAGTGTGCACTTTAACAAAGGTTCACGTAATTTATGTGTCATTTGCATTGTGTTAGGAATTTTAAAACAGCAATTCTAACAAAAAATGCATGAATTGGGTATTTTTAATTTTTATCTTCATTAGAAAGCAATTGTGTAAATTTATGACCAGCATTAAAAAGAATTACATAAATCTTTTTTATTATATAAGTTTCTGGTGTACAGCTTTATAATTCAACATCTGTATACACTACAAAACGATCACCACCATGAATGTAGTCACCAATGAACCATCTCCTCCTCTAGTAACCACTAGTCTGTCTTCTGTGAGGTTTATTTATTTTGTTTGTCCTTTTGTTGAGATTTCTCTATATAAGTGAAACTGACTTTTCTCCATTACATGTGTCCTTGGCTCCTTTGTGGCAGAACAATTGCCCAGATATATGTTGATTTATATCTGGGCTCTCTCAGTCTCTTCCTCTTGATCTCCGTGTCTGTTTTATACCCATACTGTACTGTTTTCTTACTGCAGCTTTGTTCTTCTTTCTCAAGATTACTTTGGCTATTCGAGATCTTTTGTGTGTGTGTGTGTGTTTTTTTAAAGATTGTATTTGTTTATTCATGAGAGACACACAGAGAGAGAGGCAGAGACCCAGGCAGAGGGAGAAGGAAGCTCCCTGTGGGGGGCCTGATACGGGACTCAGTCCCAGAGACCCTGGGATCATGACCCAAGCCGAAGGCAGACGCTCAACCAATGAGCCACCCAGGCGTCCTCTTTTGTGGTTCCACACAAATTTTAGATTTGTTCTAATTCTGTGAGGTGTATTGTTGGAATTTTAAGAACTACTTCAGTAAATCTGAAGGTTGCTTCCGGTAGTGTGGAGATTTCAATTACAGTAATTCTTCCAATCCATAAGCACAGAATAACAATTTGCTTCTTCAGTGTCTTTCATCAGTGTTTTATTTAAGTGTCCAGCTCTTTCACCTCCTTTATTAAATTTACTTGGTGTTTCTTTTTGATGCAATTATAAATGGTATTTTTAAAAATGAGATTTCCTTCTTTCTGAGGTTTTATTCTTAGGGTATAGAAACATAACCAATTTCTGTGTATTTATTTTATATCCTGTAACTTTACTGAATTTTTTTAGTTCTAGCAGTTTTTTGATGGCATCTTTAGGGTTTTCTATATATATCATCTGCAAATAATGAGTTTTACTTCCTCTCTGATTTGGCTGCCTTTTATTTCTCTTTCTTGCCTAATTTCTGTGGCTAGGACTTCTAATACTATGTTGAATAAATTAAAGGAATAAAAGAGGCAAGAATGGGCATTCTTGTTCCTGTTCTTAGATGAAAGGCTTTCAGCTTTGTGCCGTTGAGTATGGTGTTAGCTATGTTTTATATGGCCTTTATTGTGTTAAGGTACAGCCCCCATTCCCTGATGTGCCCACTTTGTTGAGAATTTTCAACATAAATGGATATTGAATTTCGTCACTTTTTCTACATCTATTGAGATGATAAAATGACTTATCTTTCTGTTAACATATCTCATTGATAGATTTCCATGTGTTGAACTACCTTTGTGTCCCTGGAGTTAACTTGATTGTGGCATATGATCTTTTGTAACATATCATTAGATTAGATCTGCTTATCTTTTATTGAGGACTTTTGCATCTATATTCATCAAGGATATTGGCCTGTAATTCTTTTTTTGTGGTATCTTTGCCTGGTTTAGGTTATTATAGTAACAGTGGCCTTATAAAATGCAATTGGAAGCTATTCCTCCTCTTTTGGAAGTTTTGATAGGTATTAAATCTTCCTTGAAAGTTTGGTAGAATTTGCTAGTGAGGCTGTCTAGTTCTGGACTTTGGCTTATTGCAAGGTTTTTAGTTTACTGTTTCAATCTCATTAGTAATCAGTCTATTTTGTTTCTTCATGATTGTTTTCAAATTTTTATATTTCTAGCATTTTATTGACTTCTAGGTTTTCCAACTTGTTGGTATGTAATTGTTCACAATAGTCTCTTAGGATCCTTTGTATTTCTGTGGTATCAGTTGGAACTACTTTTTATTTCTGATTTTGAGTCTGCTCTTATTTTTTCTTGGTTAGTCTGCTAAGGGTTTATAGATTTTATCTTTTTTAAAGAACCAGCTTAGTTTCATTAATCTTTTTTACTGTCTTTTGTCTCTCTTTCTGCTCTAATCTATCTTCTATAATTTGGGGCTTTGTTCTTTTTCTAGAGAGTTCCTTTAGGTATAAAGTTACATGATCAGTCTGAAATTTTTGTTTCTTTAAGTAGGCATGTATTGCTGTGAACTTCCCTCTTAGAACTGCTTTTGCTACATCCCATATATTTTTGTATGCCATATTTCAGTTTTCATTTGTCTCTAGGTACTTTATTTCTTTGAGTTGATGACACATTCATTCTTCAGTAGCACGGTATTTAATCTCACATTTGTGGTTGAGTTTCATGTTATTGTGATTTAATTGCATACCAAAGATGCTTGATAGGGTGTCCACTGTCTTTAATTTATTGAAACTTGTTTTTTTGGCTATGATTTGTTTTAGAGAATGTTATTTGTACACTTGAGAGTATTCTGCTTTTAGATGGAATGTTCTGAATATGTCTGTTAAGTCTATGTGGTCTTAAGTCCAGTGTTTCTGTTTTTTTTTTTTTTTCGTCTGAATGATCTATCCATTGATGAGTGGAATATTAAAGTTTCCTGTTACTGTATTGCTTTCAGTATCTCTTTTTAGGTCTGTTAGTATTTGCTTTATATACTTTGGTGCTCCTATGTTGAGTGCTTATATGTTATACCTTCTTGCTGGATTGACTCCTTTATGTAATGCCCTTTTCTTTAATTATTAGTCTTTAAGGTCTGACTGGAGTATAGCTAATCCAGCTTTCTTTTCATTTCTATGGAATATCTTTTTCTATCCCTTCCAATTTCAGTCTGGGTATGTCCTTCTGAAGTGTCTCTTGTAGACAGTAGTAGGTAGATGTGTGTTGTTTTTTATCCACTCTGTTTTGGTTGACAAATTTGGTCCATTTCCATTTAATTATTGGTAAGCATATACTTACTGCCATTTTGTTGTTTTCTGCCTGTTTATGTAGTTCTGTTCTTCTCTATCCTTGTGGTTTGATGGCTTTCTTTACTGTTATGTTTAAATTCATTTCTCATTTTCTTTTGTGTATTTACTATATTTTTCTCTTGTGGTTACCATGAGGTTCACATAAAATATGCTATGTAAATATCAGTCTGTTTCACATTGATAGCAACTTCAGAAATCTTCTTTTATAAATCTTCTGTAAATCCTCTCCCAAAAATGAACAAGACAGCACCTTAGTAATTTTTCTTTAGAAATAAAAAGTCTTTTCAACCAAATCATAATAATCTTCCTTTGGGATTTTCTGTTAGCTTGATTGATTTGCCCTCCTCACAGTAAATTATCTATCACTCATTATTTGGGCTCCACAGGCCCATTAAGCAGAATAGAAAAAGATACTAGAGAATTCTAATGTAAAGTAAATTTATTAAATCTTGAAAATAAAAGATGTTTATTTTTCTTCAACATCATGTTCAGAAGAGGAGCATTCATTTGCTTGCAAAGGCCATAATCTGTTCCTGGAGAAAAATGAAATAAAGTGAGTGATACTCTGCACTGTAAAGTGTAAGGGTAAATGAAGAAAACATTTTAAAATAAAATATCCGGGGGTGCCTGACTGGCTCAATTGGTTAAGCATCCAACTCTTGATCTGAGCTTAGGTCTTAATCTCAGGGCTGAGTTCAAGCCCCACACTGGGCTCAATGCTGGGAGCGGAGCCTATTTAAAATAAAATATCCAAAGTGATTAAAGCAAAAACTTATTAGCAGAAGTCCCAGATAGATGCTCAAGAGTCCCTCAAAAAGTGTCTTTGAATGGAAGTTTCTCAGGAAAGAAGCTGGCCAAGCAGTCCAAAACATATCCCCCTTCCTCCCTCCAGGATTTCATTTATTTGGTGTGTGTGGGAGGGGGACGACAAGCAGACTCTGCACTGAGTGCAGCACCCAATGCAAGGCTCGATCTCATGACCCCAAGATCATGACCTGAGCCAAAATCAAGAGTTGGACGCTTAACCAACTGAGCCTCCCAAGCATCTTTATCTTTAAAAGTTCTTACTCACTACTTTAAGTCCTTAGATGTGGACTCTAGCACCCACAAGCCCAGCAAAGACTTTTTTGCTCATAATCAGTGGGGGAGGTATTCAGAAAAAGATAATTTTACAGCCAAGAAAATTAATTCAGAGAAATTAAGAGTCATTGGCAAAATCAATCCTCAGTGAGCAAGACTTTTGGGAGAACCATGAGCACCTTACTTTGAGTGGAGATACTGCGTTTGTGGCCTGCAAGCCCCATGTCCTGAGCAGCACAAGTGGAGTGGCACTGGTGGAATAGAGCCTTTTTAGTAGGTCAGTAGCAGCCAGAAGAGCAGTGTTGTGACGCTGTCTATCTGTTTCATAACCTGTGAGGTGGCTCATAGAGCCTGGAGGAAAGAGGAAAGGTATTTCTTATAGTGAAGGTGTTTCCTAGCAAACCAGACACATTTATGTCTACCACATCTGGCTATAGAGGGGGCATTTTGGGGTCCCAACCTTCCCTAACTTCATGACCTCTGATACTTCTCTGAGGTACCTGAATCCTTACCTAAGTCCTTCCCATTGAAGGCTGCAGCACTGAGGTGATGGACTAAGCTGGAGACATCCCCAAAGCCCATGTTGACACCTTGTCCTGCAAGTGGGTGGACTCTGTGGGCCGCATCCCTAAAAAGAAAGCAGAGTTCAGGTGTGGCCTCCTGCAGCAGAGTGAGAAGAGCAGCCTTGCTTTGCTGTCATCTTACCCAATGAGTGCCAGCCGTGGCCGGACGTACTCAGCAGCATGTCCTAACCCAAGTGGAAATAGCACTCGGCTTTTGGCGTCCACTCTGGCTACACTTGGTGGCAGCTGGCGAGCTGAGACCTTAGTAGGCTTCAGAAAAGCAACAGCATATTGCAGCATGGCACCAGCCGAGTCGATGAAGTCTGTGT